>NC_092730.1:17189117-17404583 GCF_047496885.1 Scyliorhinus torazame | reverse complement strand
TCTCGGGCCACAGGATCCGGAGGCAGAACACATCGGCGCGGGGGCGGGTGGGGCCTGGTGCGACACCCCAACTACCTCGGAGACCTGATCATGGCGTTGGCGTGGTCGCTGCCCTGCGGTGAGTCCTGAGCGCCTGTCGAAATGGTGGGCTGTCTTCCTGACTGGTGGGTGGGTGGGGGGGGGGGGAGCCATTTAGCCAAAGGCCCAGAACTCCACGGTTGAGTTGAGGGCTAATCTGGGGGATTGGCGGGGGGGGGGGGGGGGGGGGGGGGGCACGGTAGGGTCTGTGCAACAATGGCACAGAGAGGTCCTCCGCCCATTGAGGTGTACAAAGTTATGAGGGAGGGTGGATAGGAAGGGAATTTTCCCCTTAGTCGAGGGGTCAATAACCAGTGTGCGAGTGGGTGGGGGTCATAGATTTTAAAGTGATTGGCTGTAGGATTAGGGGCGGCGGGGGGGGGGGAGGGGTGGAGCAGGGTCTGTAACTGGCACAGGGGGAGACAGAAACGGCCATCTCATTCGTAGGCGTCCGGAGAGGCGCCTCGAGGGCCCTAACCCGCGGACCAAATGGTGGAAAGTGTGGAGTGGGAGTTGGCTGGGTTAGCTCGTTTTTCTGTGGCCGAAGGGCCTCGCCTGCGCTGTGGACCTTCTCTCTCCCTATCCTGGTGTGGGAATGAGAGCGGGAAGGCCTGTGTTTCCCACCAAACGCCGCTGGAATAGCGGTTGTCTTGCCGTAGTTGGCCTCACCGTTCCCGGGGCTAAGGATGCCGAGATTCGAAGGTGTCCCACTCTTCCTCCTCGATAGTTCGGGAGGTGCCGTAACTCCCTCAGCTGACGTGCCTGTTCTTTCCCTCCTCCAGGTCTGGCGCACGCCCTCCCCTATTTCTACGTCGGCTATTTCACCGTCCTGCTGATCCACCGGAGGCGAGGGATGAGCACCTGTGTCGGAGGAAGTACGGCTCGGCCTGAGCGAGTACTGCAAGAGGGTCCCCTACCGGATCTTTCCTTACGTGTACTGAGGACCATGTGCGCCCCTGACCCCCCCCAACCCCCAACTCCACTCGACTCAGTGAGGTCGGCGAACCTGACGTAGGCCGGGAATCAAACCTGTTTCGCGGCCTTCTTCCAAGCCTGCCGTCTTGCGTCACTGTTGGGGGGAGGGGGGGGGGTGCAATTTGAAGCCTCTCCTCTCAAGCACAACGCCATGGCGAGTTGGAGGGTGGGGCGGGCAGAGGGGGAACCATGTGACGTGCGTGTTGGCTCGGTGTTGACGCCGACAAACCGGCGGGGCGCACGTGGGGGCTTTTGAAGGGGGGGGGGGGCGGCTTTCAGGGAGCGGGCGATGGTTTCCCGCTCACCGGATGGAGCCTCGGGGTCAAACCCCGTGGCGTAACTTGGGCCAAGCTCGGTGAGCCAGCAGCGGGCAGTCAAAAGGCCGCGGGCCTCGCTGGCGCAGAATCGCGTCGGCCCAAAGGCTCCACTTGACCCGAATCTGATGTAACCCCGGCTGCAGGAGTCATTGCTGCTCTAGGCTGCGGTTGTTTGGGTAGGCCCGGCTCCTTTTCACTTGGGATTTGTGATGTAAATCGGGAGCTTCTCAGTTTCTTCTTTTCTAAACCTTCGTGATCTCGTCGGGCAGGCCTCTGGGAGTAAGTTCATCCATCCACGTCCAGTTCTGTTTCTTGTACGAACAGATCCTGGCGTTTTGAATCCTCCTTCATTCACAGAACGTGGCCATTGCTGGCAAAGTTATCTCTCATCGAATCATAGGGTCCCTACCCAGGCCCACTCCCCCACCTTATCCCCAGGCTCAATTCCGGCCTCGGGTGACTGTCTGTGCGGAGTCTGCACGTTCTCCCCCCCCCCCCCCCCCCTGTCTGCGTGGGTTTCCTCCGGGTGCTCCGGTGTTTCCTCCCACAGTCCAAAGATGTGCAGGTTAGGTGGATTGGCCGTGCTAAATTGCCCCTTAGTGTCCAAAGATGTGCAGGTTAGGTGGATTGGCCGTGCAGTATTGTCCCTCAGTTTTTTTTTTAAATATAAATTTAGAGTACCCAATTCATTTTTCCAATTAAGGGGCAATTTAGCGTTGGCCAATCCACCTAACCCGGCACATCTTTGGGTTGTGAGGGCGAAACCCACGCAGACACGAGGAGGATGTGCAAACTCCACACGGACAGTGACCCAGAGCCGGGATCGAACCTGGGACCTCGGCGCCGTGAGGCAGCAGTGCTAACCACTGCCCCACCGTGCTGCCCCGTATTGTCCCATAGTGCCCAAAAATGTGCAAGTTAGGTGGATTGGCCATGCTAAATTGTCCCTTAGTGTCCAAAGATGTGCAGGTTAGGTGATTGGCCGTGCTAAATTGTCCCTTAGTGTCCAAAGATGTGCAGGTTGGGTGGATTGGCTGTGTTAAATTGCCCCTTAGTGTCCCAAAGATGTGCAGGTTAGATGGATTGGCCGTGCTAAATTGTCCCTTAGTGTCCAAAGATGTGCAGGTTAGGTGGATTGGGCGTGCTAAATTGTCCCTTAAGTGTCCAAAGATGTGCAGATTGGGTGGATTGGCCGTGCTAAATTGTCCCTTAAAATGTCTAAAGATGTGCAGGTTAGGTGGATTGGGCGTGCTACATTGTCCCTTAGTGTCCAAAGATGTGCGGGTTAGGTGGATTGGCCGTGCTAAATTGTCCTTAGTGTCCAAAGATGTGCCGGTTAGGTGGATTGGCCGTGTTAAATTGTCCCTTAGTGTCCAAAGATGTACAGGTTAGGTGGATTGGCCGTGCTAAATTGTCCCTTAGTGTCCAAAGATGTGCAGGTTAGGTGGATTGGCCGTGCTAAATTGTCCTTTCGTGTCTTACAGTTAGGTGGGCTTTCGGGGATAAGGGAGGGGAGTGGGCCTAGGCAGGGTGCTCTTTCGGAGGGTCGGTGCAGACTCGATGGGCCGAATGGCCTCCTTCTGCGCTATAGGGAATCTGTGGTTCTATGTATGTGTGGAATAACGATCACTGTACTGTACTAGATTTGGGGGATTTGTTCGGTCTGGTGAATAAATGTAAAATACCCCCTTCAAACTAATGCCGTTGCATATTTTTGTTATGTATTTCTTTTCATTCTTTTGGCGTTACAAAATTGTTGACTGTCTCCTGCAAAGATGCAGGCAAGACTTACCTCGGAGAAAAATATGTATAATTCATCACTGGTATCTGGTATAACGAGTTTGGGGAAGGGCACGAAAATCTTAGCCATATTTTCTTTGGCTGTGAGGAGCGAATCGCAACTCGTGAAGTGTGCACCATTTTACCATGTCATTGCTGTTATGGCCGTCGTACAAATGCACGCAGATCATCTCGTTCTTTAACTAATAGAATGATTTTTTTTTTGTTGAAAATAATTTTTATTAAAGTTTTCACAAAATATCAATAACAAAATGTAAAAGGAACCCAATAGAATTAAATACAAAACAAAACAACCCCGTGCCCCCCTCCCCCCTATACATAAATAATAAATTAACACCCGCCGAAACATATAGCAAACATATCAGATCCCCCAGTATAGACAAACAAAAATAAAATAGAACCCCCCCCCCCCACCCCGGGCTGCTGCCGCTGACCATTGTCTACCGTTCTGCCAGGAAGTCCAAGAATGGTTGCCACCGCGTAAAGAACCCTTGCACCGATCCCCTTAAGGCAAATTTCACCCTCTCCAATTTAATAAGCCCTGCCATATCGTTGATCCAGGATTCCACGCTTGGGGGCCGCGCATTCTTCCACTGAAGAAGAATCCTTCGCCGGGCTACCAGGGACGCAAATGCCAGAATACCAGCCTCTTTCGCCTCCTGCACTCCCGGCTCCCCTGCAACCCCAAATATTGCGAGCCCCCAGCCCGGTTTGACCCTGGATCCTACCACCCTCGACACTGTCCTCGCTACGCCCTTCCAGAATTCCTCCAACACTGGGCATGCCCAGAGCATATGGGTGTGGTTTGCTGGGCTCCCTGAGCACCTAACACACCTGTCCTCACCCCCAAAAAACCGACTCATCCTTGTCCCGGTCATGTGTGCCCTGTGCAGCACCTTAAACTGTATGAGGCTGAGCCTCGCGCACGAAGAGGAAGAGTTCACCCTCCCAAGGGGATCTGCCCACGTCCCCTCCTCGATCTCCTCCCCCAACTCCTCCTCCCACTTACCTTTCAGCGCCTCCATCGAGGCCTCCTGCTCCTCCTGCATCACCTGGTATGTTGCCGAGATCTTCCCCTCTCCAACCCACACCCCCGAGAGCACCCTGTCCTGTACCGTGCGTGGCAGCAGTCGCGGGAATTCGTAGAATGATTTATTAACCAACACACGGAAAGATAATTAATGAACTATAATACAGACCGTAACGAATAAATGAATTCAGCAAATTCTCCTGGAGCTACTTCTAGTGCGACTATCCTCTTGTACGACTTACGACCAACTGGCAGGTGTCTCGAGTCACATGGTAGATCTCTGTCGCCACCAGCTGGCACGAGGTCGCATTGCTGACGAGACACAAAACTGTGCACAGGCATACCATCCCAATGGCTTTTTCTTCTCTTCCATTCTTCAGACTGATCCATTCGCATCTTTTGGGTTGCGGGGGCGAGACCCACGCAGACAGGGGGGAGAATGTGCAAACTCCACACGGACAGTGACCCGGGGCCGGGATCGAACCCGGGACCTCGGAGCCGTGAGGCAGAAGTGCTAACCACTGCGCCCCCGTGCCGTCCTTATTGAACACACAATTAACCCAAAATATATAATACTAGAAACACCCAAGACTTGATTCTTCTACCTACCCACGAAGATAGATTAAACTGTTGGGCTCCGATTCCCGATTCCCTCTGGTCCATTGTCGCGAGCGTGCGTCTCGCTGGCAGCTTCCTTCCTTCTCCGATGTCTCGATTGCCTCCGCCTGGAATCTTTGCTGCTGATGTGCCTCGGGGGTGCCTGGTGTTGTGTTCTGCCTCTTCATGTCGCATAAGCTGCTTCCTTGATATGTGCTCTGACAAAGGAAGGTTCCGACTTGGAGATAGCTTCAACACGTTTATTGAACAGTTAACAATTCTCCTACTTGAGTTCGACTCTCCTGCTGATCTTGCTGTAGTAACTCAGTCGAACTAACCAGTCTGCTCTAAGCCACGCGGCGGGTGTGATGCTTCCTGATCTGCCCCTGTCCTTCTCTCCAAGTGTCGCGCACCTGAGCTGCTGAGGAACCGGAATCTCGATCATCTTGCCTGGGTGCTGTTGCTGGTAGTCACGGACCTCGCTGAGTTGAACTATATAGATTCAACAGGCACTCACTGGTACCATGTTGCGTTATGCTTCTTCCTGTAGCATAAGCTGCTTCATTGATGTCTGCTCTGACAAAGGAAGGTTCAGACTTGGAGATAGGTTTAACACATTTATCGAACGCATTTATTGAACAGTTTACACCTGTTTCTATCCCTGCTCCCTTTGCACCCTTTCGGAATTTCCTCTGGCTTTCTGTCAGTGATCCCCTCCCGGGAGAGGGTGGGGGGGGGGGGAGGATCGCCCGATGATGACCGTTTGACAGGACACCTGAGCCCGCCCCAGGTGGCGTGGGCTGCACATAACCTGCCCCCCCCCCCGGATAAGGTAGCAGCAGAAACTCTGGCCGTTCGAGAGTCTGGCTCGATTTGGGCGGCTGACAATAGGCCGGGTGCATATCAGTCGGGTGCGATAATCTGCTGATGGCCGATTGACATATTGCTGTGGAACTGAACCCCCCCCCCACCCCCCCCCCCCCCCCCCCCGCACTGGTACTGACGTACTAATGGGTCCATTACTGGCACTGAATCCCCCCCTCCCCCAGCTAGAGTCTACTGCCATTGACGTCACCGGGAGTCCGCCCTATTATCATTGACATGGCCAGCGGATCCTCGACTGCCAATCAAGTAGGGGGAACTTCTTCACCCAGAGGGTTGTGAATCTCTGAATTCCTTGCCCAGTGAAGCAGCTGAGGCTCCTTCATTCAATGTTTTTAAGATAACGACGGATAGTTTTTTGAAGAATAAAGGGATAATGGTGTTCGGGCCGGGAAAGTGGAGCTGAGTCCGCAAAAAGATCAGCCATGATCTCATTGAATGGCGGAGCAGGCTCGAGGGGCCAGATGGCCGACTCCTGCTCCTAGTTGTTATAAGTCACCATCGGGACCACATTATTACCGCTGAACGCCCCCCCCCCCCCCCCAATTAATCATAGAATTTACAGTGCAGAGGAAGGCCATTTGGCCCATCGAGTCTGCACCGGCCCACGTTATTAACACTGAGCCCCGAGTGGCGCTGAGGTCGCCACATGGCCCTCCTTTGTGTCAACTGGCCCTGGTGCCGCCACTGGGCACACTACTGGCACTGCCACTGGGCACACTACTGGCGCTGCCACTGGGCACACTACTGGCGCTGCCACTGGGCACACTACTGGTGCTGCCACTGGGCACACTACTGGTGCTGCCACTGGGCACACTACTGGCGCTGCCACTGGGCACACTACTGGCACTGCCACTGGGCACACTACTGGCGCTGCCACTGGGCACACTACTGGCGCTGCCACTGGGCACACTACTGGCGCTGCCACTGGGCACACTACTGGCGCTGCCACTGGGCACACTACTGGCGCTGCCACTGGGCACACTACTGGTGCCAATGTCACCACTGGAACCCGAACACTTAACATCACCCCTGGACACTCTACATAGAAAGATACATAGAAAATAGGAGCAGGAGGAGGCCGTTCGCTCTTCGAGCCTGCCCCCCCATTCATTCTGATCATGGCTGACCATCGAGTTCAATACCCTGATCCGCCTCCCCCCCACATCCCTCGATCCCTTTATCCCCCAAGAGCTGTATCAAATTCCTTCTCGAAATGACAGCGTTTAGGCCTCAACTACTTTCTGCGGGAGCGAATTCCACAGATTCACCGCTCTCTCTGGGTGAAGAAATTTCTCCTCACCTCAGTCCTAAAAGGTTTACCCACTGACCCTCAAACTATGACCCCTAGTTCTGGACTCCCCCCCCCCCCCCCACCATCGGGGACATTCTTTCTGAGTCTCCCCGTCTAATCCTGTTAGAATTTTGTAAGCTTCTATGAGATCCCCTCTCACTCGTCTAAACTCCAATGAATATAATCCGAACCCACTTAGTCTCTCCTTATACGACAGTCCCACTTGGGCAGCACGGTAGCATTGTGGATAGCACAATTGCTTCACAGCCCCAGGGTCCCAGGTTCGATTCCCGCTTGGGTCACTGTCTGTGCGGAGTCTGCACATCCTCCCCGTGTGTGCGTGGGTTTCCTCCGGGTGCTCCGGTTTCCTCCCACAGTCCAAAGATGTGCAGGTTAGGTGGATCGGCCGTGCTAAATTGCCCTTAGTGTCCAAAATTGCCCTTAGTGTTGGGTGGGGGTTACTGGGTTATGGGGATAGGGGGGAGGTGTTGACCTTGGGTGGGGTGCTCTTTCTAACAGCCGGTGCAGACTCGATGGGCCGAATGGCCTCCTTCTGCACTGTAAATTCTATGATAATCTACGATAATCTAAACCTTCGCTGCACTCCCTCCAAAGCAAGAACATCCTTCCTCAGATAAGGACTCCAGAACTGCCCAGAATATTCCAGGTGTGGCCTCAGAATAACCTATACAATTGCAATAAAACATCCCTATTCCTACACTTTAATCCTGGTCTCGTTTAGCACACTGGGCTAAATCGCTGGCTTTTAAAGCAGACCAAGTCAGGCCAGCAGCACGGTTCAATTCCCATACCGGCCTCCCCGAACAGGCGCCGGAATGTGGCGACTAGGGGCTTTTCACAGTAACTTCCTTTGAAGCCGACTTGTGACAATAAGCGATTTTCATTTCATTTCACCTAACCACATCATTGGACACTTAAGGGCCGCACGGTGGCGCAGTGGGTCAGCCCTGCTGCCACACGTCGCCGAGGTCCCTGGTTCGATCCCGGCTCTGGGTCACTGTCCGTGTGGAGTTTGCACATTCTCCCCGTGTCTGCGTGGGTCTCGCCCCCACAACCCAAAAATGTGCAGGGTAGGTGGATTGGCCGCGCTACATTGTCGCTTAATTGGAAAAAATGAATTGGGTACTCTAAACTTATATTTTAAAAAAATCTTTGGACACGAAGGGCTAATTTAGCGCGGCCAATCCACCTAACCTGCACATCTTTGGACACTAAGGGACAATTTAGCACGGCCAATCCACCCAACCTGCACATCTTTGGACACTAACGGACAATTTAGCACGGCCAATCCACCCAACCTGCACATCTTTGGACACTAAGGGGCAATTTAGCACGGCCAATCCACCTAACCTGCACATCTTTGGACACTAAGGGGCAATTTAGCACGGCCAATCCACCCAACCTGTACATCTTTGGACACTAAGGGACAATTTAGCACGGCCAATCCACCCAACCTGCACATCTTTGGACACTAAGGGACAATTTAGCACGGCCAATCCACCTAACCCGCACATCTTTGGACACTAAGGGGCAATTTAGCACGGCCAGTCCACCTATCCTGAACATCTTTGGACACTAAGGGGCAATTTAGCACGGCCAATCCACCTAACCCGCACATCTTTGGACACTAAGGGACAATTTAGCACGGCCAATCCACCTATCCTGAACATCTTTGGATACTAAGGGACAATTTAGCACGGCCAATCCACCTAACCTGCACATCTTTGAACACTAAGGGACAATTTAGCACGGCCAATCCACCTAACCTGCACATCTTTGGACACTAAGGGACAATTTAGCACGGCCAATCCACCTAACCTGCACATCTTTGGACACTAAGAGACAATTTAGCACTGCCAATCCACCTAACCTGCACATCTTTGGACACTAAGGGACAATTTAGCACGGCCAATCCACCTAACCTGCACATCTTTGGACACTAAGGGACAATTTAGCACGGCCAATCCACCTAACCTGCACATCTTTGGACACTAAGAGACAACTTAGCGCGGCCAATCCACCTAACCTGCACATCTTTGGACACTAAGGGACAATTTAGCACGGCCAATCCACCTAACCTGCACATCTTTGGACACTAAGGGACAATTTAGCACGGCCAATCCACCTAACCTGCACATCTTTGGACACTAAGGGACAATTTAGCACGGCCAATCCACCTAACCTGCACATCTTTGGGTTGTGGGGGCGAAACCCACGCAGACACGAGGAGGATGTGCAAACTCCACACGGACAGTGACCCAGAGCCGGGATCGAACCTGGGACCTCGGCGCCGTGAGGCAGCAGTGCTAACCACTGCCCCACCGTGCTGCCCCGTATTGTCCCATAGTGCCCAAAGATGTGCAAGTTAGGTGGATTGGCCATGCTAAATTGTCCCTTAGTGTCCAAAGATGTGCAGGTTAGGTGGATTGGCCGTGCTAAATTGTCCCTTAAGTGTCCAAAGATGTGCAGATTGGGTGGATTGGCCGTGCTAAATTGTCCCTTAAGTGTCTAAAGATGTGCAGGTTAGGTGGATTGGGCGTGCTACATTGTCCCTTCGTGTCCAAAGATGTGCAGGTTAGGTGGATTGGCCGTGCTAAATTGCCCCTTAGTGTCCAAAGATGTGCAGGTTAGATGGATTGGCCGTTCTAAATTGTCCCTTAGTGTCCAAAGATGTGCAGGTTAGGTGGATTGGGCGTGCTAAATTGTCCCTTAGTGTCCAAAGATGTGCAGGTTAGGTGGATTGGGCGTGCTAAATTGTCCCTTAGTGTCCAAAGATGTGCAGGTTAGGTGGATTGGGCGTGCTAAATTGTCCCTTAAGTGTCCAAAGATGTGCAGATTGGGTGGATTGGCCGTGCTAAATTGTCCCTTAAATGTCTAAAGATGTGCAGGTTAGGTGGATTGGGCGTGCTACATTGTCCCTTAGTGTCCAAAGATGTGCGGGTTAGGTGGATTGGCCGTGCTAAATTGTCCCTTAGTGTCCAAAGATGTGCCGGTTAGGTGGATTGGCCGTGTTAAATTGTCCCTTAGTGTCCAAAGATGTACAGGTTAGGTGGATTGGCCGCGCTAAATTGTCCCTTAGTGTCCAAAGATGTGCAGGTTAGGTGGATTGGCCGTGCTAAATTGTCCTTTCGTGTCTTACAGTTAGGTGGGCTTTCGGGGATAAGGGAGGGGAGTGGGCCTAGGCAGGGTGCTCTTTCGGAGGGTCGGTGCAGACTCGATGGGCCGAATGGCCTCCTTCTGCGCTATAGGGAATCTGTGGTTCTATGTATGTGTGGAATAACGATCACTGTACTGTACTAGATTTGGGGGATTTGTTCGGTCTGGTGAATAAATGTAAAATACCCCCTTCAAACTAATGCCGTTACATATTTTTGTTATGTATTTCTTTTTCATTCTTTTGGCGTTACAAAAATTGTTGACTGTCTCCTGCAAAGGTGCAGGCAAGACTTACCTCGGAGATAAATATGTTATAATTCATCACTGGTATCTGGTATAACGAGTTCGGGGAAGGGCACGAAAATCTTAGCCCATATTTTCTTTGGCTGTGAGGAGCAATCGCAACTCGTGAAGTGTGCACCATTTTACCATGTCATTGCTGTTATGGCCGTCGTACAGATGCACGCAGATCATCTCGTTCTTTAACTAATAGAATGATTTTTTTTTTGTTGAAAATAATTTTTATTAAAGTTTTCACAAAATATCAATAACAAAATGTAAAAGGAACCCAATAGAATTAAATACAAAACAAAACAACCCCGTGCCCCCCTCCCCCCTATACATAAATAATAAATTAACACCCGCCGAAACATATAGCAAACATATCAGATCCCCCAGTATAGACAAACAAAAATAAAATAGAACCCCCCCCCCCCACCCCGGGCTGCTGCCGCTGACCATTGTCTACCGTTCTGCCAGGAAGTCCAAGAATGGTTGCCACCGCGTAAAGAACCCTTGCACCGATCCCCTTAAGGCAAATTTCACCCTCTCCAATTTAATAAGCCCTGCCATATCGTTGATCCAGGATTCCACGCTTGGGGGCCGCGCATTCTTCCACTGAAGAAGAATCCTTCGCCGGGCTACCAGGGACGCAAATGCCAGAATACCAGCCTCTTTCGCCTCCTGCACTCCCGGCTCCCCTGCAACCCCAAATATTGCGAGCCCCCAGCCCGGTTTGACCCTGGATCCTACCACCCTCGACACTGTCCTCGCTACGCCCTTCCAGAATTCCTCCAACACTGGGCATGCCCAGAGCATATGGGTGTGGTTTGCTGGGCTCCCTGAGCACCTAACACACCTGTCCTCACCCCCAAAAAACCGACTCATCCTTGTCCCGGTCATGTGTGCCCTGTGCAGCACCTTAAACTGTATGAGGCTGAGCCTCGCGCACGAAGAGGAAGAGTTCACCCTCCCAAGGGGATCTGCCCACGTCCCCTCCTCGATCTCCTCCCCCAACTCCTCCTCCCACTTACCTTTCAGCGCCTCCATCGAGGCCTCCTGCTCCTCCTGCATCACCTGGTATGTTGCCGAGATCTTCCCCTCTCCAACCCACACCCCCGAGAGCACCCTGTCCTGTACCGTGCGTGGCAGCAGTCGCGGGAATTCGTAGAATGATTTATTAACCAACACACGGAAAGATAATTAATGAACTATAATACAGACCGTAACGAATAAATGAATTCAGCAAATTCTCCTGGAGCTACTTCTAGTGCGACTATCCTCTTGTACGACTTACGACCAACTGGCAGGTGTCTCGAGTCACATGGTAGATCTCTGTCGCCACCAGCTGGCACGAGGTCGCATTGCTGACGAGACACAAAACTGTGCACAGGCATACCATCCCAATGGCTTTTTCTTCTCTTCCATTCTTCAGACTGATCCATTCGCATCTTTTGGGTTGCGGGGGCGAGACCCACGCAGACACGGGGGAGAATGTGCAAACTCCACACGGACAGTGACCCGGGGCTGGGATCGAACCTGGGACCTCAGAGCCGTGAGGCAGAAGTGCTAACCACTGCGCCACCGTGCCGTCCTTATTGAACACACAATTAACCCAAAATATATAATACTAGAAACACCCAAGACTTGGTTCTTCTACCTACCCACGAAGATAGATTAAACTGTTGGGCTCCGATTCCCGATTCCCTCTGGTCCATTGTCGCGAGCGTGCGTCTCTCTGGCAGCTTCAATTGCCTCCGCCTGGAATCTTTGCTGCTGATGTGCCTCGGGGGTGCCTGGTGTTGTGTTCTGCCTCTTCATGTAGCATAAGCTGCTTCCTTGATATGTGCTCTGACAAAGGAAGGTTCCGACTTGGAGATAGCTTCAACACGTTTATTGAACAGTTAACAATTCTCCTACTTGAGTTCGACTCTCCTGCTGATCTTGCTGTAGTAACTCAGTCGAACTAACCAGTCTGCTCTAAGCCACGCGGCGGGTGTGATGCTTCCTGATCTGCCCCTGTCCTTCTCTCCAAGTGTCGCGCACCTGAGCTGCTGAGGAACCGGAATCTCGATCATCTTGCCTGGGTGCTGTTGCTGGTAGTCACGGACCTCGCTGAGTTGAACTATATAGATTCAACAGGCACTCACTGGTACCATGTTGCGTTATGCTTCTTCCTGTAGCATAAGCTGCTTCATTGATGTCTGCTCTGACAAAGGAAGGTTCAGACTTGGAGATAGGTTTAACACATTTATCGAACGCATTTATTGAACAGTTTACACCTGTTTCTATCCCTGCTCCCTTTGCACCCTTTCGGAATTTCCTCTGGCTTTCTGTCAGTGATCCCCTCCCGGGAGAGGGTGGGGTGGGGGGGGGGGGGGAGGATCGTCCGATGATGACCGTTTGACAGGACACCTGAGCCCGCCCCAGGTGGCGTGGGCTGCACATAACCTGCCCCCCCCCCCCCCCCCCCCCCGGATAAGGTAGCAGCAGAAACTCTGGCCGTTCGAGAGTCTGGCTCGATCTGGGCGGCTGACAATAGGCCGGGTGCATATCAGTCGGGTGCGATAATCTGCTGATGGCCGATTGACATATTGCTGTGGAACTGAACGCCCGCCCCCCCCCCCCCCCCCCCCCCCGCACTGGTACTGACGTACTAATGGGTCCATTACTGGCACTGAATCCCCCCTCCCCCAGCTAGAGTCTACTGCCATTGACGTCACCGGGAGTCCGCCCTATTATCATTGACATGGCCAGCGGATCCTCGACTGCCAATCAAGTAGGGGGAACTTCTTCACCCAGAGGGTTGTGAATCTCTGGAATTCCTTGCCCAGTGAAGCAGCTGAGGCTCCTTCATTCAATGTTTTTAAGATAACGACGGATAGTTTTTTTGAAGAATAAAGGGATTAATGGTGTTCGGGCCGGGAAAGTGGAGCTGAGTCCGCAAAAAGATCAGCCATGATCTCATTGAATGGTGGAGCAGGCTCGAGGGGCCAGATGGCCGACTCCTGCTCCTAGTTCTTATAAGTCACCATCGGACCACATTATTACCGCTGAACGCCCCCCCCCCCCCCCCCCCAATTAATCATAGAATTTACAGTGCAGAGGAAGGCCATTTGGCCCATCGAGTCTGCACCGGCCCACGTTATTAACACTGAGCCCCGAGTGGCGCTGAGGTCGCCACATGGCCCTCCTTTGTGTCAACTGGCCCTGGTGCCGCCACTGGGCACACTACTGGCACTGCCACTGGGCACACTACTGGCGCTGCCACTGGGCACACTACTGGCGCTGCCACTGGGCACACTACTGGCGCTGCCACTGGGCACACTACTGGTGCTGCCACTGGGCACACTACTGGTGCTGCCACTGGGCACACTACTGGCGCTGCCACTGGGCACACTACTGGCACTGCCACTGGGCACACTACTGGTGCTGCCACTGGGCACACTACTGGTGCTGCCACTGGGCACACTACTGGCACTGCCACTGGGCACACTACTGGCGCTGCCACTGGGCACACTACTGGCACTGCCACTGGGCACACTACTGGTGCTGCCACTGGGCACACTACTGGTGCTGCCACTGGGCACACTACTGGCACTGCCATTGGGCACACTACTGGTGCTGCCATTGGGCACACTACTGGTGCTGCCACTGGGCACACTACTGGTGCTGCCACTGGGCACACTACTGGCACTGCCACTGGGCACACTACTGGCACTGCCACTGGGAACACTACTGGTGCTGCCACTGGGCACACTACTGGCACTGCCATTGGGCACACTACTGGTGCCGCCACTGGGCACACTACTGGCACTGCCACTGGGCACACTACTGGTGCTGCCACTGGGCACACTACTGGCACTGCCACTGGGCACACTACTGGCACTGCCACTGGGCACACTACTGGCACTGCCACTGGGCACACTACTGGTGCTGCCACTGGGCACACTACTGGCGCCAATGTCACCACTGGAACCCGAACACTTAACATCACCCCTGGACACTCTACATAGAAAGATACATAGAAAATAGGCGCAGGAGGAGGCCGTTCGGCCCTTCGAGCCTGCCCCCCCATTCATTCTGATCATGGCTGACCATCGAGTTCAATACCCTGATCCCGCCTCCCCCCCACATCCCTCGATCCCTTTATCCCCCAAGAGCTGTATCAAATTCCTTCTCGAAATGACAGCGTTTTGGCCTCAACTACTTTCTGCGGGAGCGAATTCCACAGATTCACCGCTCTCTCTGGGTGAAGACATTTCTCCTCACCTCAGTCCTAAAAGGTTTACCCCCTGACCCTCAAACTATGACCCCTAGTTCTGGACTCCCCCCACCATCGGGGACATTCTTTCTGAATCTCCCCGTCTAATCCTGTTAGAATTTTGTAAGCTTCTATGAGATCCCCTCTCACTCGTCTAAACTCCAATGAATATAATCCGAACCCACTTAGTCTCTCCTTATACGACAGTCCCACTTTGGCAGCACGGTAGCATTGTGGATAGCACAATTGCTTCACAGCCCCAGGGTCCCAGGTTCGATTCCCGGCTTGGGTCACTGTCTGTGCGGAGTCTGCACATCCTCCCCGTGTCTGCGTGGGTTTCCTCCGGGTGCTCCGGTTTCCTCCACTAGTCCAAAGATGTGCAGGTTAGGTGGATCGGCCGTGATAAATTGTCCCTTAGTGTCCAAAGATGTGCAGGTTAGGTGGATCGGCCGTGCTAAATTGTCCCTTAGTGTCCAAAATTGCCCTTAGTGTTGGGTGGGGGTTACTGGGTTATGGGGATAGGGGGGAGGTGTTGACCTTGGGTGGGGTGCTCTTTCTAACAGCCGGTGCAGACTCGATGGGCCGAATGGCCTCCTTCTGCACTGTAAATTCTATGATAATCTATGATAATCTAAACCTTCGCTGCACTCCCTCCAAAGCAAGAACATCCTTCCTCAGATAAGGACTCCAGAACTGCCCAGAATATTCCAGGTGTGGCCTCAGAATGCCCTATACAATTGCAATAAAACATCCCTATTCCTACACTTTAATCCTGGTCTCGTTTAGCACACTGGGCTAAATCGCTGGCTTTGAAAGCAGACTAAGGCAGGGCAGCAGCACGGTTCGATTCCCGTACCAGCCTCCCCGAACAGGCGCCGGAATGTGGCGACTAGGGGCTTTTCACAGTAACTTCATTGAAGCCTACTTGTGACAATAAGCAATTTTCATTTCATTTCACCTAACCACATCATTGGACACTTAAGGGCCGCACGGTGGCGCAGTGGGTCAGCCCTGCTGCCACACGTCGCCGAGGTCCCTGGTTCGATCCCGGCTCTGGGTCACTGTCCGTGTGGAGTTTGCACATTCTCCTCGTGTCTGCGTGGGTCTCGCCCCCACAACCCAAAAATGTGCAGGGTAGGTGGATTGGCCGCGCTAAATTGTCGCTTAATTGGAAAAAATGAATTGGGTACTCTAAACTTATATTTAAAAAAAATCTTTGGACACGAAGGGCTAATTTAGCGCGGCCAATCCACCTAACCTGCACATCTTTGGACACTGAGGGACAATTTAGCACGGCCAATCCACCTAACCTGAACATCTTTGGACACTAAGGGACAATTTAGCACGGCCAATCCACCTAACCTGCACATCTTTGGACACTGAGGGACAATTTAGCACGGCCAATCCACCTAACCTGAACATCTTTGGACACTAAGGGACAATTTAGCACGGCCAATCCACCTAACCTGCACATCGTTGGACACTAAGGGGCAATTTAGCACGGCCAATCCACCTAACCTGCACATCTTTGGACACTAAGGGGCAATTTAGCACGGCCAATCCACCTAACCTGCACATCTTTGGACACTAAGGGACAATTTAGCACGGCCAATCCACCTAACCTGCACATCTTTGAACACTAAGGGACAATTTAGCACGGCCAATCCACCTAACCTGCACATCTTTGGACACTAAGGGGCAATTTAGCACGGCCAATCCACCTAACCTGCACATCTTTGGACACTAAGGGACAATTTAGCACGGCCAATCCACCTAACCTGCACATCTTTGGACACTAAGGGACAATTTAGCACGGCCAATCCACCTAACCTGCACATCTTTGGACACTAAGGGACAATTTAGCACGGCCAATCCACCTAACCTGCACATCTTTGGACACTAAGGGACAATTTAGCACGGCCAATCCACCTAACCTGCACATCTTTGGACACTAAGGGACAATTTAGCATGGCCAATCCACCTAACCTGCACATCTTTGGACACTAAGGGACAATTTAGCACGGCCAATCCACCTAACCTGCACATCTTTGGACACTAAGGGACAATTTAGCACGGCCAATCCACCTAACCTGCACATCTTTGGACACTAAGGGACAATTTAGCACGGCCAATCCACCCAACCTGCACATCTTTGGACACTAAGGGATAATTTAGCACGGTCAATCCACCTAACCTGCACATCTTTGGACACTAAGGGGCAATTTAGCACGGCCAATCCACCTAACCTGCACATCTTTGGGTACTAAGGGACAATTTAGCACGGCCAATCCACCCAACCTGTACATCTTTGGACACTAAGGGGCAATTTAGCACGGCCAATCCACCTAACCTGCACATCTTTGGACACTAAGGGACAATTTAGCACGGCCAATCCACCCAACCTGCACATCTTTGGACACTAAGGGACAATTTAGCACGGCCAATCCACCCAACCTGCACATCTTTGGACACTAAGGGACAATTTAGCACGGCCAATCCACCTAACCTGCACATCTTTGGACAGTAAGGGACAATTTAGCACGGCCAATCCACCTAACCTGCACATCTTTGGACTGTGGGAGGAAACCGGAGCGCCCGGAGGAAACCCACGCAGACACGGGGGGAGAACGTGCAGACTCCGCACAGACAGTGACTCCGAGGCCGGAATCTAACCCGGGTCCCTGGCAGCGGTGCTGACCGCCACGCCCCCCTTGTGACGTCCGGCCTTCCTACACCAATCGGAAAGCAAAGACCCGTTGCCCCGTTGGACGATGTCCGCCTGTGACCGATTCTCCTCATTTTCTTTATTTTTCCACGCTGGGAAAGAGAAAAAGATTATTTTGGACCAAGGACAATATTTCTGGAGGAAGTTGGTGCTGTTTCGCCTTCTTGGGGGGGGGGGGGGGGGGGGGCGGGGGGGAGGGTTTGCACACAGCAGTGTCTTGCCATCTTGGGGTGGAGGATTGACCTTCAATTCCGGGAGACTCCAGGGCCAGCCCGGGAGGCGTTGGCAGCTGGAGGAGGCAGCCGCCTGACGTCATTGCGCGCGGCCCCGTCCCCGCGTCGAGGGGGCGGGCCAGGCAGGCGGGCGGGGCTGCGCCTGCGCGAAGCTGTCCCGGCGGCTCTCCCCCTGCGCCTGCGCAAAGCTGTCCTGGCGGCTCCCCCCCTGCGCCTGCGCGGCCGGCCGCCGGCGGCTCTCCGCTGCGCCTGCGCGACCGCCCGGCGGTGATGGCGGCTGTTTGGAGGCGGCTGCTCGCTGCGTCCGCGTGGCGGCGGCTCCAGGTACCGGGGGAGGGGATCCAGTGCTGCTATGGATCCAGTGCTGCTGCTGCCAGTGCCGCTCTGGATCCAGTTGTGGGGTTCCCAGGTGTTGTTTTGGGGGGGGGGGGTGCGGGCGGGCTGCGCTTTTCTGGATCCAGTGGTAGAGCCAGTCCCCCTCTGGATCCAGTGGTGACGACAGTGACGGGGAATCCAGTGGTGACGACAGTGACGGGGAATCCAGTGGTGACGACAGTGACGGGGAATCCAGTGGTGACGACAGTGACGGGGAATCCAGTGGTGACGACAGTGACGGGGAATCCAGTGGTGACGACAGTAACAGGGACTCCAGTGGTGACGACAATGACGGGGAATCCAGTGATGACTCCAGTGGTGACGACAGTGACGGGGAATCCAGTGGTGACGACAGTGACGGGGAATCCAGTGGTGACGACAGTGACGGGGAATCCAGTGATGACGACAGTGACGGGGAATCCAGTGGTGACGACAGTGAGGGGGAATCCAGTGGTGACGACAGTGACGGGGAATCCAGTGGTGACGACAGTGACGGGGAATCCAGTGGTGACGACAGTGACGGGGAATCCAGTGGTGACGACAGTGACGGGGACTCCAGTGGTGACGACAGTGACGGGGAATCCAGTGGTGACGACAGTGACGGGGACTCCAGTGGTGACGACAGTGACGGGGAATCCAGTGGTGACGACAGTGACGGGGACTCCAGTGGTGACGACAGTGACGGGGAATCCAGTGGTGACGACAGTGACGGGGAATCCAGTGGTGACGACAGTGACGGGGACTCCAGTGGTGACGACAGTGACGGGGAATCCAGTGGTGACGACAGTGACGGGGAATCCAGTGGTGACGACAGTGACGGGGAATCCAGTGGTGACGACAGTGACGGGCACTCAAGTGGTGACGACAGTGACGGGGAATCCAGTGGTGACGACAGTGACAGGGACTCCAGTGGTGACGACAGTGACGGGGAATCTAGTGGTGACGACAGTGACGGGGACTCCAGTGGTGACGACAGTGACGGGGACTCCAGTGGTGACGACAGTGACGGGGACTCCAGTGGTGACGACAGTGACGGGGAATCCAGTGGTGACGACAGTGACGGGGACTCCAGTGGTGACGACAGTGACGGGGAATCCAGTGGTGACGACAGTGACGGGGAATCCAGTGGTGACGACAGTGACGGGGACTCCAGTGGTGACGACAGTGACGGGGAATCCAGTGGTGACGACAGTGACGGGGACTCCAGTGGTGACGACAGTGACGGGGAATCCAGTGGTGACGACAGTGACGGGGACTCCAGTGGTGACGACAGTGACGGGGAATCCAGTGGTGACGACAGTGACGGGGAATCCAGTGGTGACGACAGTGACGGGGACTCCAGTGGTGACGACAGTGACGGGGAATCCAGTGGTGACGACAGTGACGGGGAATCCAGTGGTGACGACAGTGACGGGGAATCCAGTGGTGACGACAGTGACGGGCACTCAAGTGGTGACGACAGTGACGGGGAATCCAGTGGTGACGACAGTGACGGGGACTCCAGTGGTGACGACAGTGACGGGGAATCTAGTGGTGACGACAGTGACGGGGACTCCAGTGGTGACGACAGTGACGGGGACTCCAGTGGTGACGACAGTGACGGGGACTCCAGTGGTGACGACAGTGACGGGGAATCCAGTGGTGACGACAGTGACGGGGACTCCAGTGGTGACGACAGTGACGGGGAATCCAGTGGTGACGACAGTGACGGGGAATCCAGTGGTGACGACAGTGACGGGGACTCCAGTGGTGACGACTGACGGGAATCCAGTGGTCACGACAGTGACGGGGAATCCAGTGGTCACGACAGTGACGGGGAATCCAGTGGTGACGACAGTGACGGGGAATCCAGTGGTGACGACAGTGACGGGGAATCCAGTGGTGACGACAGTGATGGGGAATCCAGTGGTGACGACAGTGACGGGGAATCCAGTGGTGACGACAGTGAGGGGGCAGTCCAGTGGTGACGACAGTGACGGGGAATCCAGTGGTGACGACAGTGACGGGGAATCCAGTGGTGACGACAGTGACGGGGAATCCAGTGGTGACGACAGTGACGGGGAATCCAGTGGTGACGACAGTGACGGGGAGTCCAGTGGTGACGACAGTGACGGGGAATCCAGTGGTGACGCCAGTGACGGGGACTCCAGTGGTGATGACAATGACGGGGACTCCAGTGGTGACGACAATGACGGGGACTCCAGTGGTGACGACAGTGACGGGGAATCCAGTGGTGACGACAGTGACGGGGAATCCAGTGGTGACGACAGTGACGGGGAATCCAGTGGTGACGACAGTGACGGGGACTCCAGTGGTGACGACAGTGACGGGGAGTCCAGTGGTGATGACAGTGACGGGGAGTCCAGTGGTGACGACAGTAACAGGGAATCCAGTGGAGGACAGTGAGGGGGGACTCCAGTGGTGATGACAATGACGGGGACTCCAGTGGTGACGACAGTGACGGGGAGTCCAGTGGTGATGACAGTAACAGGGAATCCAGTGGAGGACAGTGACGGGGAGTCCAGTGGTGACGACAGTGACAGGGAATCCAGTGGTGACGACAATGACGGGGAGTCCAGTGGTGACGACAGTTACGGGGACTCCAGTGGTGACGACAATGACGGGAACTCCAGTGGTGACGACAGTGACGGGGAGTCCAGTGGTGATGACAGTGACGGGGAGTCCAATGGTGACGACAGTAACAGGGAATCCAGTGGAGGACAGTGAGGGGGGACTCCAGTGGTGATGACAATGACGGGGACTCCAGTGGTGACGACAGTGACGGGGAGTCCAGTGGTGATGACAGTAACAGGGAATCCAGTGGAGGACAGTGACGGGGAGTCCAGTGGTGACGACAGTGACAGGGAATCCAGTGGTGACGACAATGACGGGGAGTCCAGTGGTGACGACAGTTACGGGGACTCCAGTGGTGACGACAATGACGGGAACTCCAGTGGTGACGACAATGACGGGGACTCCAGTGGCGACGACAATGATGGAGACTCCAGTGGTGACGACAGTGACGGGGAATCCAGTGGTGACGACAGTGACGGGGAATCCAGTGGTGACGACAGTGACGGGGACTCCAGTGGTGACGACAGTGACGGGGAGTCCAGTGGTGATGACAGTGACGGGGAGTCCAGTGGTGACGACAGTAACAGGGAATCCAGTGGAGGACAGTGAGGGGGGACTCCAGTGGTGATGACAATGACGGGGACTCCAGTGGTGACGACAGTGACGGGGAGTCCAGTGGTGATGACAGTAACAGGGAATCCAGTGGAGGACAGTGACGGGGAGTCCAGTGGTGACGACAGTGACAGGGAATCCAGTGGTGACGACAGTGACAGGGAATCCAGTGGTGACGACAATGACGGGGAATCCAGTGGTGACGACAATGACGGGGAGTCCAGTGGTGACGATAGTGACGGGGACTCCAGTGGTGACGACAATGACGGGGACTCCAGTGGTGACGACAATGACGGGGACTCCAGTGGTGACGACAATGACGGGGACTCCAGTGGTGACGACAATGACGGGGAGTCCAGTGGTGACGACAGTGAGGGGGAATCCAGTGGTGACGACAATGACGGGGACTCCAGTGGTGACGACAATGACGGGGACCCCAGTGGCGACGACAGTGACGGGGAATCCAGTGGTGACGACAGTGACGGGGACTCCAGTGGTGACGACAGTAACAGGGAATCCAGTGGCGACGACAGTGACGGGGAATCCAGTGGTGACGACAATGACGGGGACTCCAGTGGCGACGACAGTGACGGGGAATCCAGTGGCGACGACAGTGACGGGGAATCCAGTGGTGACGACAGTAACAGGGAATCCAGTGGAGGACAGTGAGGGGGGACTCCAGTGGTGATGACAATGACGGGGACTCCAGTGGTGACGACAGTGACGGGGAGTCCAGTGGTGATGACAGTAACAGGGAATCCAGTGGAGGACAGTGACGGGGAGTCCAGTGGTGACGACAGTGACGGGGAGTCCAGTGGTGAGGACAGTGACAGTTGCCATCCAGTGCTGAGGACAGTAGGGGTACACAGTGCAAGTTTGAGACAGGGGCTGGTTTAGCGCAGTGGGCTAAACAGCTGGCTTGTAATGCAGAACAAGGCCAGCAGCGCGGGTTCAATTCCCGTACCGGCCTCCCCGAACAGGCGCCGGATTGTGGCGACTAGGGGCTTTTCACGGTAACTTCATTGAAGCCTACTTGTGACAATAAGCGATTTTCATTGTTATTATTATAAGCTAGTCATTCTTGAACATTCTTCCACGGGATGTGGACCTCCCAAAGGCCAGCATTCATTGCCCATCTCTGTCTCAACGTCAATTCTAGCAAGGGCTTCAGTTGTGCCGTCAGTCTCGGTAGAGGACCAGTGGTGGCATTCGTACCAGTCGGGTGCCCCGAGGTGTGATTGGCACTGACAATGCCCGTCATTGCTGAGTCGGTTCAGATGTCAGCGAGGAATCAGGGGCTATTCCGATGCTCACGGAAGCCATGCCTGTGACGAATGGAGAGAGAGGCCTTTATTTTTCAGTGTCCGTGGGCGGTAGCTGAAGCAATTACCCCCTCAGTTTAATCGCGTTCGCAAGCTCTGTAATATTTCCTTCCAGTTCTGACCAACATATGTTCAATCTTTCCCAGGAATCCGCCAAATCGGCAAGCTCTGATGCCAAATACCCAGGGATTGTAGAGTCGACGGAGGAGTTTAAGTTTGTGGAGAGATTGATTCCGCCTATCACAGTGCCCATTCCTCCGAAACATGACCACTACCCAACACCATCAGGATGGCGCCCACCCCGAGGTGCGTGTTACTTGACAGCTGATCCATTTTGCAACTTCCTCGGCCTCGCAGGGTTTTGCTTTTAGTGTTGCGGGCCACGGCAGTCATCCCTCACCTGGTATTTGTAACCGGCTCGTATCGCTCACTACCTTATGCTTAAACTGTTGATTCCCAAATTTCTTTCTCCGTCAGTCTGGCCTCAATAAAAGTTGAGGTGGATTTGCACGTAAAAAGAAGTTATTTATTTAGCTTGCAAGCTTGATTCATCTTACAGAAACATAAGAGACATCCAGTCTCCTACACTTCAGAAAGCGAATGAACAAAGAGACAAAGGGATCTCTGCAAATCAATTCAAATGGTATCAAGTTTCACATACTCGACGCCCATAGGTCAGCCTATATCCCTCCTGACCTGTTTGATCTATTCTGATTGGCTCACTTCCAATCCCTTTCTCTGGCCCCTATCAATGCAGCATCACTCTCATAGACACACCTCTTCCTGCTTTTTCCATGCGGTCTCAATCCCTTTGCCAGAATCAAAGTGGCTTATTTCTACATTACATTAGCTAGTATCTCTAAAGTAACTATTTTATATCACATTCGTCAAAACGAAGGGTCCAAGTAGAGCCATTCGGCCCATCGAATCTGCTCCACCTATTCAACGAGATCGCGACTGATCTGCTGAGATAATCCTCGACTCCACTTTCCCGCCTCATCCCCGTAACCCTCGATTCACTGAGTAGAAATCCGTCTCTCTCTCTCGGTCTCGGACACACTTAACGACCCAGCCTCTCTGCGGTAAAGTATTCCACAGATTCACTCCCCTCTGAGGGAAGAAATTCCTCCTCATCTCCGTCTGAAATGCAGTCTTTCTGTTCTCTGCCTCCTTCCCAAGCTGAAGTGCTCCGATCCCACCCTTAATTTAGAGTACCCAATTCTTTTTTTTCCCAATTAAGGGGCAATTTAACGTGGCCAATCCGCCTCCCCAGCACATCTTTGGGTTGTGTGGGTGGGGTGAAACCCACACAGACACGGGGAGAAGGACGGCACGGTAGCATAGTGGTTAGCACTGTTGCTTAACAGCGCCAGGGTCCCAGGTTTGATTCCCGGCTTGGGTCACTGTCTGTGCAGAGTCTGCACGTTCTCCCCCGTGTCTGCGTGGGTATCCTCCGGGTGCTCCGGTTTCCTCCCACAAGTCCAAAGATGTGCAAGTCAGGTGGATTGTTATGCTAAATTGCCCTCCGGTTAGGTGAGGTTGGTGGGTAACGGGATAGGGTGGGGGTGTGGGCTTAGGTAGGGTGCTCTTTCCTAGAGTCGGTGCAGACTCGATGGGCTGAATGGCCTCCTTCTGCACTGTAAATTCTATGAATGTGTAAATTCCATACGGACAGTGACCCGGGATCGAACCCGGGTCCTCGGCGCCGTGAGGCAGCAGTGCTAATCACTGTGACGCCGTGACGCCTTCCACCGCCTCACCATACCCCAAGTTAGCAAACACAGGGTTACTTGCTGTACAGTTGAATGGAGATCTCTTGAAGAGAGAGAGAAACCCTTTCAGACACGCGCTGCAACGCTTGCTGTCTTTGGGAGACTAAAACTGCCTGCTACAGACCTGGCTCCTCCTTTTGATTACATCATCTTTATCCCACTCAGATCCCCTGCCCTGTTTACCTAAGTCTAAGTCTCAAATATTCTACTCTTCAGAGAATCGTCTTTCTATCAACCCATCAGGATGGCCGAGCGCTCTAAAGTGCTGCGTTAAGGTTGCAGTGTCCTCTGGAGGCGTGGGTTCGAATCCCACTCCTGACATTGACTTTTATGGGCGGCACGGTAGCACAGTGGTTAGCACTGTTGCTTCACAGCGCCAGGGTCTGGGTTCGATTCTTGGTCACTGCCTGTGTGGAGTCTGCATGTTCTCCCCGTGTCTGCGTAGGTTTCCTCTGGGTGCTCCGGTTTCCTCCCACAAATCCCGAAAGAAGTGCTTGTTAGGTGATTTGGACATTCTGAATTCTCCCTCCGTGTACCCGAACAGGCGCCGGAGTGTGGCGACGAGTCGGTTTTCAAAGTAACTTTACAGTAAACGTAAGCCTACTTGTGATCATACTAAAGATTGTTATTATTAAACAAAAGTCCATTAGGCCTCTCTTTGTGCACACATACATGGTTGGAGTGAATGATGATCTCACTTTTACAACACCTTAATTGCACTTTTTGGAGCCACACCCTTTACACTAAAACATAAGCAAAATATTGCAGATGTTGGAAATCTGAAACGTAAACAGGAAATGCTGGAAAAACCCCAGCAGGTCTGGCAGCGTCGGTGGAGAGACAAACAGACACTTGGCGTACGGACCCGGACTGTTAACGTTTGTTTCTGTCTCCACCGACGCGACCTGACCGGCTGAGTTTTCCGACATTTTCTGTTTTTACTCTGTGTTCCCTTTTGGGTCTTGCAGCCTGGTGGCATTGCACACGGTGAGGCTTGGCCCATCCGCCTCGACTTTCTCAGTCCCCATGCCCCACCAGCGTGCGGATTAACGCTGATGGCGGGGCGAGGGGGGGGGGGGGGGGCGCGGTTGGACATCGGGCCTTTTGGTGCAGGCTTCGTAGTGTAATCCAAACTACTGTCCTTGGGCGGGGGTTGGTGTGATGGATGTAAAGAATAGCCATGTTTTGCCAGTACGGTGGCGCAGTGGGTTAGCCCCGCTGCCTCACGGCGCCGAGGTCCCAGGTTCGATCCCGGCTCTGGGTCACTGTCCGTGTGGAGTTTGCACATTCTCCCCGTGTTTGCGTGCGTTCCGCCCCCACAACCTGAAGATGTGCAGGCTAGGTGGATTGACCACGCTAAATTGCCCCTTAATTGCAAAAAATGAATTGGGTACTCTAAATTTATTTAAAAAAAAGAATAGCCATGTTTCACAGTTTGTATTTTTGCAGTAATGTTATTGAAGCTGAGGTTAAAATGCGTACCGGCAGTATGTCTGCGAGAGGTGTGATTAGAAGTGAGATCATCCGTGAATTTTCCCGGGGTTTCAGAGGATCTGGGGTTAAGGGGAGAAGGCAGGAGAATGGGGATGAGAAAAATATCAGCCGTGATTGAATGGCGGAGCAGACTCGATGGGCCGAGTGGCCTAATTCTGCTCCTATGCCTTATGGTCTTATAGAAGAGTTTTGCTGACGGATATCGAAAACTATTTTACCTGTTTGCCGATAGATGATCTTGTAACAGTTTGAGCCTGTCTAAACAGATCAAGGTACGCCTTGTAACAAGAGGCAAAAGAATACTGTGTGCTTTGAATGCAACTGGTATAGCTAATGGGAGGGGCCAGGTCTGTCTGGGTGAAGGAGTGGCTTCCAGGGCTCTAAGCTGGGCAAAAGGCTCTCAGCTTGGTCCTTGAAAAAAGTTTCTCTCTCCAACGACTCTGCACCAAGATAAGCAAGCAAGACCTGGTTGTCAACTTGATACATTTTTACCGACAGTGCCTTAAATTCACGAAAGCATCTGGTGATTGCTTCTGGCAAGAATGTTGAGTTGGCGCTTGTCAGCGGAGTTATACGAGTTCGTGTTCCTCCGACCGTATGAAACTTTTAACACAACGTCCTTGAATGCCGCATGCCTTCTCATATTAATGCCTTCTCAGATCCACCTCCTGACTTGCCCTACACCGTACGTCGCTCCCGGATGCACAACGTCCCTGTTTACACAGACATCACCCATGGCAACAGGAAGATGACCGTCATTCGGAAAATAGAGGGTGACATTTGGGTAAGTGCGACTACTTTTGGGTGGGGGGGGGGGGGGGGGGCGTCTCGCGATTTGTTCCCACGGGGCAATTCCTTGATCAATCCAGGGTCGACGAGCCTGGTTTGGCTGGGAAGCCACTGCGGTAAAGCATTCCACAGATTCATCCCCCTCCGAGAGAAGAAATTCCTCCTCACCTCTGTCCTAAATGCCCCCTCCCCCAACACTCTGAGATTACTCTTACTCCCTCTGATCCCAGACTCTCCCACAAGAGGAAACAACCTCTCAGCATCCCCCCTGTCGAGGCCCCCGCTGAGAATTTACAGTGCCGAAGGAGGCCATTCGGCCCATCGAGTCTGCACCGGCTCTTGGAAAGAGCCCCCTACCCAAGGTCAACACCTCCACCCAATCCCCATAACCCAGTAACACCACCTAACACTAAGGGCAATTTTGGACACTAAGGGCAATTTATCATGGCCAATCCACCTAACCTGCACATCTTTGGACTGTGGGAGGGAACCGGGGCACCCGGAGGAAACCCACGCAGACACGGGGGAGAACGTGCAGACTCCGCACAGACAGTGACCCAAGCCGGGAATCGAACCTGGGACCCTGGAGCTGTGAAGCAATTGTGCTAACCACAATGCTACCGTGCTGTCCTCTGTGTCTCAATGAGGTCGCCCCTCATTCTTCTAAACTCCCAATGAATACAGGCTCAACCTTTATTATTTTTTTAGTCTTTTTAATAAATTTAGAGCACCCAATTATTTTTCCCAATTGAGGGGCAATTTAGCGTGGCCAATCCACGTGATTGAGTGCGTCAACCTGCTCATCTTTGGGTTGTGGGGATGAAACCCACGCAAACACGGGGAGAATATGCAAACTCCACACGGACAGTGACCCAGGGCTGGGATTCGAACCCGGGTCCTCAGCGCCGTGAGGCAGCAAAGCTAACCACTGTGCTACCGTGCTGCCACAGGCTCAACCTTTGTGAGAAAATCCCTCCATTCCCGGGATCGACCAAGTGAACCTTCCCTGGACTGACTCCAAAGCCGGTGTATCTTTCCTTAGATAAGGAGACGAAAACTCTTTATGGTATTCCAGTTGTGGTCTAACTAGCGTCTCCATAGAATTTACAGTGCAGAAGAAGGCCATTCGGTCCATCGAGTCTGCCCCGGCCCTTGGAAAGAGCACCCCACTTAAGCCCACGCCTCCACCCTGTCCTCGTAACCCAGTAACCCCTCCCAACCTTGTATAGTATTAGCAGACTGCCCTATTATCCCAATTCTCTTTGAAATCACGTTCCATTTGCCTCTCTCAGTGTCTGCGTGGGTCTCACCCCCACAACGCAAAAGATGTGCCGGGTAGGTGGATTGGCCACATTAAAATGCCCCTTAATTGGAAACAAATAACTGGGCGCTCTAAATTAAAAAAAACCCATTCCATTTGCCTTCCCAAATGACCCGCTGAACTTGCCTGCTGGCTTTTTGCGATATATCCACGAGGACCCCCAAAGCCCCTGCAGCTTTCTGCCGTCTCTCTCCATTTAAATAATACTCAGCTTCTTTATTCTTCCTACCAAGGTGCATAACTTTGCGTTTGAGTGCGTCTACCTGCAAAATCCTTCCAGCCAATTCCCCCCCCTCCAAAAAGCCGACAGACTAGCGACCTGTTCCGGGAACTACGAGCTATGGAAGCAGATGACAGTCTGCCTGAGCGCACCGCTAGGTACGGGAAAACAATTAGAATAGCAATTGATGGTGAAGACAGGAAGCTAGCCCCGCGGACAGGAAGTGCCAACCCAATATCGGATAATTAGAGTCAGAGATGTTGACAGCATGGAAACAGGCCCTTCGGCCCAGCTTGTGCATGCCGCCCAGTTTCTATCACTAAGCTAGTCCAACTTGCCCACATTTGGCCCAATCCCTCTATACCCACCCTGCCCATGTAACTTTTTTTTAGAGGAAAGATTTGTACCCGCCTCTACCACTGCCTCTGGCAGCCCGTTCCAGACGCCCACCACCCTCTGTGTGGAGAAATCTCCCCTCTGGTCTCTTTTGTATCTCTCCCCTCTCACCTTTAACCTATGCCCTCTAGTTCTAGACTCCTCTACCTTTGGGAAAAGATGTTGACTATCTACCTTATCTATGCCCCTCATTATTTCATAGACCTCTATAAGATCACCCCTAAGCCTCCGACGCTCCAGGGAAAAAAGTCCCAGCCTATCCAGCCTCTCCTTATAACTCAGACCATCAGGTCCTGGTAGCATCCTCGTCAATCCCTCCTGCGCTCTTTCTAGTTTAACAATATCCTTCCTATAATAGGGTGACCAGAACTGAACACAGTATTCCATGTGTGGTCTTACCAATGTCTTGTACAACTTCTACAAGACGTCCCAACTCCTGTATTCAATATTCTGAGCAATAAAACCGAGCATTCCTGAATGCCCTCTTCACCACCCTGTCCACCTGCGGCTCCACCTTCAAGGAGCTTTGAACCTGTACCCCTAGATCTCTTTGGTCTGTAACTCTCCCCAACTCCCTACCATTAACTGAGTAGGTCCTGCCCTCATTTGATCCACCAAAATGCATCACTGAGGTGCATTTATCCGAATTAAACTCCATGTGCCATTCATCGGCCCACTGGCCCAATTGGTCAAGATCTTGTTGCAATCATTTATAACCTGTCATTTACAAATCAGAATCACTTAATGGAGCCTAGCCTACCCGTGCAAAACTATATATTTCTTTTTACTCATAGATTATCATAGAATTTAAAGTACAGAAGGAAGCCATTCGGCCCATCGAGTCTGCACCGGCTCTTGGAACGAGCACCCTACCTAAGCCCACACCTCCACCCTATCCCCATAACCCAGTAACCCCACCCAACACTAGTGGCAATTTTGGACACTAAGGGCAATTTAGCACGGCCAATCCACCCTAACCTGCACGTCTTTGGACTGTGGGAGGAAACCGGAGCACCCGGAGGAAACCCACGCAGACACGGGGAGGACGTGCCGACTCCACACAGGATCGACCCAAGCTGGGAATCGAACCTGGGACCCTGAAGCTGTGAAGCAATTGTGCTAACCACTATGCTACCTGTTCCTAATTAGCCATTTCAAAGGACTTCTTTTTTAAAAAAAATATGTTTATTCAAATTTTCCAACAACATTTTTAACAAATCCCCCCCCCCACACCAATAACAAAAAGAAAGAAACACAAGTCAAAAATTATACAAAACTTATACATTGGGTTCCCCCCATATACAGTACCCCCCCAATATGACATTCAAAGGTACCCATAGGGAAGCCCCCCCCCCACCCACCCAAATTCCCCCCTGAAAGAGACCCCACCCCCCCCCACCCTTGGGCTGCTGCTGCTGCTGACCACCTCCTAACGCTCCGCGAGATAGTCTAGGAACGGTTGCCACCGCCTGTAGAACCCCTGCACACACCCTCGCAAGGCAAACTTTATCCTCTCCAGCTTGATGAACCCAGCCATATCATTTATCCAGGCTGGGGGGCTTCGCGTCCTTCCATAATAGCAAGATCCTCCGCCGGGCTACCAGGGACGCAAAGGCCAGAATACCGGCCTCTTTCGCCTCCTGCACTCCCGGCTCGTCCGCTACCCCAAATAGTGCCAGCCCCCAACTCGGCTTGACCTGGACTTTCACCACCTTGGGCATAGTCCTCGCGAAACCCCGCCAAAACCCATCCAGTGCCGGGCACGACCAGATCATATGGACGTGATTCGCCGGGCTTCCCGAGCACCTCCCACTTCTGTCCTCCACCCCAAAGAACCTACTCAACCTCGCCCCTGTCATATGCGATCTGTGAGTAACCTTGAATTGTATTAGGCTGAGCCTGGCGCAAGAGGAGGAAGAGTTAACCCTACTCAGGGCATCAGCCCACAGACCCTCATCTATCTCCTCCCCAAGCTTCTCCTCCCACTTGCCCTTTAACTCCTCTACCGAGGCCTCCTCCTCTTCTTTCAGCTCCTGGTAGATTTGGGGCAGCACGGTAGCATTGTGGATAGCACAATTGCTTCACAGCTCCAGGGTCCCAGGTTCGATTCCGGCTTGGGTCACTGTCTGTGTGGAGTCTGCACATCCTCCCCGTGTGTGCGTGGGTTTCCTCCGGGTGCTCCGGTTTCCTCCCACAGTCGAAAGATGTGCAGGTTAGGTGGATTGGCCATGATAAATTGCCCTTGGTGTCCAAAATTGCCCTTAGTGTTGGGTGGGGTTACTGGGTTATGGGGATAGGGTGGAGGTGTTGACCTTGGGTAGGGTGCTCTTTCCAAGAGCCGGTGCAGACTCGATGGGCCAAATGGCCTCCTTCTGCACTGTAAATTCGATGATAATCTATGATGATAATCGCCGAAACCCTGCCTTCTCCAACCCATACACCCGAAATCACCCTGTCCTGAGTCCCCTGTGCCGGGAGCAGCGGGAATTCCCTCACCTGCCGTCTCACAAACGCCCTCACTTGCATATACCTGAAAGCATTTCCCGGGGGTAACCCAAACTTCTCCTCCAGCGCCCCTAGGCTTGCAAACGTCCCATCTATAAACAGGTCCCCCATTCTTCTAATCCCTGCCCGATGCCAGCTCCGAAACCCCCCATCCATCCTTCCCGGGACGAACCGATGGTTCTCCCGAATCGGGGACCAAACCGAGGCTCCCACCTCGCCCCTGTGTCGCCTCCACTGCTCCCAGATCTTCAACGTCGCCGCCACCACCGGACTCGTGGTGTACCTTGTCGGCGAGAGTGGCAGTGGTGCCGTCGCCAGTGCCCTCAGGCTGGTGCCCACACAGGACGCCATCTCCAATCTCTTCCATGCCGCCCCCTCTCCCTCTATTACCCACTTACGGATCATCGCCACATTGGCAGCCCAATAATAGCCGCACAAATTCGGCAGCGCCAGCCCTCCCCTGTCCCTACTACGCTCCAGAAACATCCTCTTTACCCTCGGGGTCTTATTTGCCCACACGAAACCCATGATGCTCCTACCTACCCGTTTGAAAAAGGCCTTGGGAATCATAATGGGAAGGCACTGGAACACAAAGAGAAACCTCGGGAGGACCATCATTTTAACCGACTGCACCCTGCCCGCTAGCGAGAGTGGCAGCACATCCCATCTTTTGAAATCCTCCTCCATCTGCTCCACCAACCGCGTCAAATTGAGCTTGTGCAGGGCCCCCCAACTCCTAGCCACTTGGATCCCCAAGTACCGAAAGCTCCTTTCCGCCCTCTTCAACGGTAGGTCGTCTATCCCCTTTCCCTGGTCCCCTGGATGCACCACAAAGAGCTCACTCTTCCCTACATTGAGCTTATACCCCGAGAAGTCCCCAAACTCCCTTAGGATCCGCATGACCTCCTCCATCCCATCCACTGGATCTGCCACATACAGCAACAGGTCGTCCGCATATAGCGACACCCGATGTTCCTCTCCCCCTCGGACCAGTCCCCTCCATTTCCTGGACTCCCTTAATGCCATGGCCAGAGGCTCAATTGCCAATGCAAACAACAAGGGGGATAAGGGGCACCCCTGCCTCTTCCCAAGGTACAGCCGAAAGTACTCCAACCTCGCCACCTGGGCTCTATATAGCAACCTGACCCAGCTGATGACCCCCCCCCCCCCTGAACCCAGACCTCCGCAGCACTTCCCAAAGATACTCCCACTCCACCCGGACGAAGACCTTCTCTGCGTCCATAGCTGCCACTACCTCTGCCTCTCCCTCCACCGAGGGCATCATAATCACATTGAGGAGCCTCCGCACATTGGTGTTTAGCTGCCTGCCCTTTACAAATCCCGTCTGGTCCTCATGAATCACCCCCGGGACACAGTCCTCAATTCTCGTAGCCAGCACTTTTGCCAGCAACTTAGCATCTGCATTGAGGAGCGAGATCGGTCTATACGACCCACATTGCAGTGGGTCCTTGTCCCGTTTCAGGATCAGAGAGATCAGCGCCCCGGATATTGTCGGGGGCAAGGTCCCCCCCCTCCCTTGCCTTATTGAAGGTCCTCACTAGCAATGGGCCCAGCAGGTCCACGTATTTCCTGTAAAACCCAACCGGGAACCCATCTGGCCCCGGGGCCTTCCCCGCCTGCATGCTCCCCAATACTTTAACCAGCTCCTCCAGCCCAATCGGCGCCCCTAAACCAGCCACCTCCTGCTCCTCCTCGGGAACCTCAGCTGATCCAAAACTCGGCGCATCCCCTCTTCCCCCGCTGGGGGCTCAGATCTGTACAGATCCCCATAAAAGTCCCTAAATACCTTGTTTATTCTCATCGCACTCTGCACCGTATTCCCCCCGCTATCCTTAACTCCACCTATCTCCCTCGCTGCCTCCCCCTTACGAAGCTGGTGTGCCAGCATCCGACTCGCCTTCACCCCATACTCATACGTCGCACCCTGCGCTTTCCTCCACTGTGCCTCTGCTTTCCCCGTGGTCAACAGGTCGAACTCCGTCTGGAGGTTCCGTCGCTCCCTAAGTAGCCCCTCCTCAGGGGCCTCTGCATATCTCCTGTCCACCCTTAAACTCTCCCCCACCAACCTCTCCCTCTCCCTGTGGGCCCTGATGGAGATTAACTCTCCCCTGACCACCGCCTTCAGCGCCTCCCAGACTACCCCCTCCCCGTTGTCGTTGGCCTCCAAATATCTTTCAATGCACCCTCGCACCCCCTCATCCGCCAACAATCCCACATCCAGACGCCACAGCGGGCGCTGGTCCCTCTCCTCCCCCAACTCCAGCTCCACTCAGTGTGGAGCGTGGTCTGAGATGGCTATGGCCGAATACTCCGTTCCCTCCACTTTCGGGATTAGCGCCCTACTCAAAATAAAGAAATCTATCCGGGAGTAGGCTCCATGGACGTGGGAAAAGAATGAAAATTCCCTGGCCAGGGGCCTGACAAACCTCCATGGATCCACTCCCCCCATCTGGTCCATAAACCCCCTGAGCACCTTGGCCGCAGCTGGCCTCTTACCCGTCCTGGACCTAGAACGGTCCAGTGCTGGGTCCAGCACTGTGTTGAAATCCCCCCCCCCCATTATCAAGCTTCCTACCTCCAGATCCGGAATCCAACCCAGCATACGTTTCATAAATCCGGCATCATCCCAATTCGGGGCATATACGTTCACCAGTACCACCCGCACCCCCTGCAACCTACCGCTCACCATCACATATCGACCTCCATTATCCACTACAATATTCATTGCCTCGAACGACACCCGCTTCCCCACCAGTATTGCCACCCCTCTGTTCTTTGCATCCAGCGCCGAATGGAATGCCTGTCCTACCCATTCCTTTCTCAGCCTAACCTGATCTGCCACCTTCAGATGTGTCTCCTGGAGCATAACCACGTCTGCCTTCAGTCCCTTTAAGTGCGCGAACACCCGGGCCCTCTTGACCGGCCCGTTCAGGCCCCTCACATTCCAAGTTATCAGCCGGATCGGGGGGCTGCTCCCCCCCAAGCCATCTCCTTTTCTAGGCCAGCCACGTGCCCGCGCTTCCCGCACACTCCAGTCCCCCAGACGGCGGACCCCCGCCCCGACCACCTCTCCTACTTCCAGCTCCCCTTTGGCCAATGCAGCAGCAACCCTATACCCCCCTCATCCCCCCCGCTAGATCCACATCTAGCCCTTTTGCTCCCCCCATAACACTCCCGTAAGTCAGCTGACTCCTGCCATTCCATCGCCCCCCCCCCCCAGTGTGAGAATCCCCCTCCCCCTCCCTGGCAGTCAGTGTGCGCTCCTCTACAGCACCCCCCCCCGCCCCTGCCCCCACCCCCGTCCTTCCCTAGCGCGGGAAAAAGCCCGCGCTTTCCTGAGCCGGCCCCGCCCCCTCTGACGCAGTTCCTTTTGCGGCCTTACCCCAATTCCCCATCCCCGGGCCTCCACTCCCCCTCTTCCTCCATGGGGCCCTGCCCCTCCAACACCGACGCCCACACTCTCCCACAGCCCCCACATCAAATCCCTTCACCCATCCCCATCCAGCACCCAGCCAATGGAACATTCCCTAAACGTAATAAACACCATATACACAGTAAACACCCCCCCCACAACAAACCCTCAATTTGAGTCCAACTTTTCAGTCCGAATAAAGCTCCATGCCTCATCAGGCGTTTCGAAATAGTGGTGCCGATCCTGGAACGTGACCCACAATCGCGCTGGCTGCAGCATCCAGAACTTCACCCCCTTCCGATGGAGCACCGCCTTAGCCCGATTAAAACCCGCTCTCTTCTTAGCCACCTCCGCACTCCAGTCCTGGTAGATTCGGATCTCCGTGTTCTCCCACCTGCTGCTCCGCTCTTTTTTGGCCCATCTCAGGACACACTCTCTGTCCATAAAGCGGTGAAACCTCACCACTGCCGCCCTTGGCGGCTCGTTGGCCTTGGGTCTCCTTGTCAGGACCCGATGAGCCCCATCTAGCTCCAGGGGGCTCGGGAAGGCTCCCGCGCCCATCAGCGAATTGAGCAGCGTGCTCACATATGCCCCGGCATCGGGACCCTCCACTCCTTCGGGGAGACCCAGAATCCGAAGATTCTTCCTCCTCGACCTATTCTCCAGGTCCTCAAATCTTTCCGCCCACCTCTTGCGCAGCGCCTCGTGCGCCTCCACCTTCACCGCCTGGCCCAAGATCTCGCCCTCGTTCTCCGAGGCTTTTTGCCGCACCTCCCGGATCGCCGCCCCTTGGGCCTTCTGGGTCTCCACTAGCTTCTCGATCGCCGCCTTCATTGGCGCCAGCATTTCGGTTTTCAGCTCCCCAAAGCAGCGTTTAAGAAACTCCTGCTGCTCCTGCGCCCACGCTGCTTGGTCTCCACCCGCCACCATCTTGTTTTTCCTCCCTCGCACTTTTCGCTGCTCCAAGATCACTTTTTTCACCGCTCCACGGCTGGTCCAATCCATATAATGTCGGGGGGACCTTGCTGTCACCTTCCCACACTGGAAGCCGTCGAACAATTGCCGTTGGGGCCCCTCTAGAGAGCCCAAAAGTCCGTTCCCGGCGGGAGCTGCCGAACGTGCGACCTACCTAGGCATAGCCGCAACCGGAAGTCATTTCAAAGGACTTGTGAAGAGTTCCCCACTGCCGTTCCTCTTAACGGGGTTGTGATTCTTCAATTCTTTGGGTTGTGGGGGGCGAAACCCACGCAGACACGGGAAGAATGTGCAAACTCCACACGGGACAGAGACCCGGAGCCGGGATTCGAACCCGGGACCTCGGCGCCGTGAGGCAGCAGGGCTGACCCACTGCGCCACCGTGCCCCCCGATTCTTAACCGCTCTGGCGCTCTTTTGCCCTCCTCAGATGCTCGAGAAGGACCTGAAAGAGTTCCTCGCGCAGATTACAGGCAAGACTCCGCTCACCCAGGTCAACGAGGTGGCCATGAGCCTCCGGGTCAAAGGTTATTTTGACAAGGAACTGAAAACGTGGCTGATGGAGAAGGGTTTCTAGGTTCGTGACTGGGTCCGCCAGCTGTGTCGGAAAGGCGATATTCCGCTCGCCAGCAGGAGCTTTTTTGTTTTTTATTTAAAAAAAAGAAGAAATTGTACCTTCACCGTCGCTAAACCCAGTTATGACCGTTCGCGCTGATCGGAATGCAGGGCAATCCATTAAATGTTTTGTTCCAGTCGCCTCTTCGGCATGTAATTGAGGGTCGACTGATCATTGAGGAGCGCCACCATCACCTGCACTTTCCCACCCAGGCCGCACACCCATCCTGACTTGCGAATATCTTCCTCCACTGCCGCCGGGGGGGATGCTAAAATAAATGCAACATTCTGCGGGTGCTGGGGGCCGAGAAGTGGGAGCATTGAGGGAAAAATCCAGGGACAGGAAGGATTGAGGAAGCAGGCGGGCTGCAGAAGGACTTGGGCAGGCGAGAAGGTGGGCAAAGAAGTGGCAGATGGAATACAAAGTGGAAAAGTGCGAGGTTCTGCACTTTGGAAGGAGGAATGGAGGCATCAACTATTTTCTAAATGGGGAAATGCTGAGGAAATCAGAAGCACAAAGGGGCTTGGGAGTCCTTGTTCACGATTCTCTTCAGGTTAACGTGCAGGTTCAGTCGGCGGTTAGGAAGGCAAATGCAATGTTAGCATTCACATCGAGAGGGCTGGAATACAAGACCAGGGATGTACTTCTGAGGCTGTATAAGGCTCTGGTCAGGCCCCATTTGGAGTATTGTGAGCAGTTTTGGGCCCCGTATCTAAGGAAGGGTGTGCTGGGGCCTTGGAAAGGGTCCAGAGGAGGTTCACAAGAATGATCCCGGGAATGAAGAGCTTGTCGTGTGAGGAACGGTTGAGGACTCTGGGTCAGTACTCGTTGGAGTTTAGGAGGCTGAGGGGGGGGATCTTATTGAAACTTACAGGAGACTGCGAGGCCTGGATAGAGTGGACGTGGAGAGGATGTTTCCACTTGTGGAAAACCAGATGGTGGTGAATCTGTGGAACTCTGCCGCAGAAGGCTATGGAGGCCAAATCACTGAGTGTCTTTAAGACAGAGATAGATAGGTTCTTGATTAATAAGGGGATCAGGGGTTATGCAGGGGCTGTTTAGCACAGGGCTAAACCGCTGGCTTTGAAAGCAGGCCAGCAGCACGGTTCAATTCCCGTAACAGCCTCCCCGAACAGGCGCCGGAATGTGGCGACTGGGGGCTTTCACAGTAACTTCATTTGAAACCTACTTGTGACAATAAGCGATTTTCATTTTTATTCATTCATATGGGGAGAATGCAGGAGAATGGGGATGGGAAGCACATCAGCCATGATTGAATGGCGGAGCAGACTCGATGGGCCGAGTGGCCTAATTCTGCTCCTATGTCTCCTGGAAAAGGACGGGGAAGGAGTGGCTTTGTGGGAGGGGAGGGGTGGGGGTAAAGCAAAAATAAAATCCTGCTTTTCAGAGGATGGGGAGGCAAGCTTCTTTCAGAGGAAAGACTCGACGTGACCAGCAGTTGGTGCAGTGGGCAGATGGTCACGAGTTATATGTGAATGCGCCTGATGCAGGTGTACAGGATCGGATGGCTAGCGACCTTGGGCGGACGGATGAGTCGGGATTGTGAGTCTCTTTGGTTCGAGCCATTTGCAGGATACAGGCAGACATGGGTTCAAATCTCCCCACAGCAGATGGTGGAAGTTTAAATTCAATATTTTTCTAAAATAAAATTCTGGAATTAAAAGTGCCGGATGATGACAAAACCGTCGCCGATTGCCGTTAAAAAACCACCTGGATTGCCGAGGAAATCTGCCATCCTTACCCCGGTCTGGCCTACATGTGACTCCTGAAGCCCCCCTCTGAAATGGGCCGAGCGAGACACGCATTTCAAGGTTGGGGAATAAATGCGGGTCCTCGTCCCATGTAGGCCAGACCTGCTAAGGGTGCCGGATTTCCTCCCCTAAAGGACGCGAGCGGATGAGGGTTTTTATTTTTATGCAAGGCGGTAGTTTCATGGCCGTTGCGCTGTTTTTTTCCGTCAAAAAATGTTACATTTCAGGAAGGTCATGGTGGAAGTTGAGCTTGCCTTGCAGACCTGCCGTCCAAGCCTCTGCATCGCTCGCCCAGTACGCTAACAGCTGTGCTGTTGCCCCCCACGACCATAATCGGGCGGCACCAATTTTACCAAAACCCTCAGCACTTCCTAGTGCCGTATCCCTCTACCCATCCTATTTGTCGAGATGCCTTTTGAACGCCGTTAACGTATCAGCTTCCACAACCTCCCCTGGCAACGCGTTCCAGGCACTCACCACCCTCTGTGTAAAAAAACCTGCCTCACACATCTCCTCTAAACTTTGCCCCGCGGACCTTAAACGCATGCCTCCTGGTGACTGACCCCTCCACCCTGGGAAAGAGTGCCTGCCCATCCACTCTATCCAGGCCCCTCATAATCTTGTAGAACTTTATCAGGTCGCTCCTCGACCTCTGTTGTTCTAATGAAAACAGTCCGAGTCTATTCAACCTCTCCGTATATCTAACACCCTCCAGAGCAGGCAACATCCTGGTAAATCTCTGCAACAATCAGGCACTTTAAATAAAAGCAAAGGAGGGTATTGGGAGTACCCTGCACTTCGCAAGAAGCTCGACACCATCCAGGACAAAGCAGCCCCGCTTGATCGACACGCTAACCACAAACATTCACTCCCTCCACCCCCCGACGCACAGCGGCAGCCGTGTGCCCCGTCTACAAGACGCGCCGCAGCCACTCGCTCCTTCGACAGCACCTTCCAAACCCGCCACCTCTACCATCCCAGAAGGACGAGGGCAGCAGATGCATGGGGAACAGCGCCGCCTGCACCACACGGATTTCAGCAGTTCAAGGGTGCAGAGGAGATTCACCAGGATGTTACCTGGAGCTGGAGCGTTTGCGCGGTGAAGAGAGGCTGGGGTTGTTGCCTCGGAGCAGAGAAGGCTGAGTGGGGGGACGGACCTGATTGAGGTGTACAAAATTGTGAGTGATATAGATAGGGTGGATAGGAAGGAACCTTTCCCCTTAGTGGGGGGGGGGGGGGGGGGGGGGGTGTCAATAACCAGGGGGCACGGATTTACGGTCAAGGTCAGGAGATACTAGGGGGGATTTGAGGAAAAACCTTTTCACCCAGAGTGGGGCGGGAATCTGGAACTCGCTGCCTGAAAGGGTGGTGGAGGCGGGAACTCAAAACAACAATTGAGAAGCGTTTAGATAGGGCAGCACGGTGGAGCAGTGGGTCAGCACTGCTGCCTCACGGCGCCGAGGTCCCAGGTTTGATCCCGGCTCTGGGTCACTGTCCGTGTGGAGTTTGCACGTTCTCCCCGTGTTTGCGTGGGTTTCGCCCCCACAACTCAAAGATGTGCAGGGTAGGTGGATTGGACACGCTAAATTGCCCCTTGATTGGAAAAAATGAATTGGGTTCTCTAAATTTATATTAAAGAAAAGTATTTAGGTGAGCACTTGAAAACGCCACAGCGTACAAGGCAAGTGCTGGAAAATGGGATCAGAATAGATCGGTGCTTGATGGCCATCACATACACGTTGGGCCGAAGGGCCACTTTCCATGCTGTAAATTCTATGATCATGAAGGGTGCTCACCACCACCTTCTCAAGAACAGTTAGGGCTGAGCCTAGGTAGGGGCGTCCGCATCTCTTGCAAACCAAAAAATCCGGATAGAGACAAAGCAATCCCACAGAGGAGAGACCGAGCACTTAAATACGTTTATTTGGAGCTTTGCAAGAATCAAAGGACAACATGGGTCACTGAGGTGATCAGAATAACTGGGACAGTGACTGCAGGCAATAGGATCCAGCTTCAGAAAGTTGATTTTTATTTATCTTTCGTAACGGACCTTCATAGATTTAATAGAATTTACAGTGCAGAAGGAGGCCATTCGGCCCATCGAGTCTGCGCCGGCTCCTGGAAAGAGCACCCTACCCAAGCCCACACCCCCACCCTATCCCCACAACCCAGTAACCCCACCCAACACTATGGGCAATTCTGGACAATAAGGGAAATTTATCATGGCCAATCCACCTAACCTGCACATCTTTGGACTGTGGGAGGAAACCGGAGCACCCGGAGGAAAGCCACGCGCACACGGGGAGGACGTGCAGACGCCACACAGACAGTGAACCAAGCCGGGAATCGAACCTGGGACCCTGGAGCTGTGAAGCAATTGTGCTATCCACAATGCTACCGTGCTGACCTGTGAAATTGTGTGCATCAACAATTGAACTGTTGCTTTTAATACACAATCACCGACACTGATGACCACTAACAGAACGTACATCACCATTCCCTGAAGTTGGCATCTGGAATTCACGCTGCCAGGAGATTTTGGTGCTTGCCATACAGGTGATTGCAGGCTCAAGGTGATATATTAAGGGCACGATGGGAGGAGTACTGAAACATATTGTCCACTATCGAAAACATTCAGATACGTAAGATGGTATTGGGCGCCAGTTGCGAACAGGTGAGCATATGCGGAAGAGCGTCACCCATTGTGTTGCGACCCAGAAGCCGCTGGTGGGCCGAAAGCGAGCCCGTGTGTGGTTTAAACAGTCTGTTTGAGCAATGACGCATGCATCTCCTGCAGTGGAGCCTCGCCCTTCACCGGCTCCTTGTGCTTTTCAACGTCATTCTTTGCTCTGGAAATAAATAAAGTCGCCAGACGGACAGTGATTAGAAAACGTGTAACTTTTCCTCCATTGCTTGGTTTTCCTCCCACGCCCCCTTGTGCGGGTGCCTCGATGAAGGATCAAGGCCCTGACGTAACCGAAGCAAAATCTTGCCTCACCAAACACCCAAAATACCAACTACTTCCCAGCAGGATTTAGCACCGAAGATGCAAAGTTTGGAACGCAACGTTTAATATTGGGTAGCACAGTGGTTAGCACCGTTGCTTCACAGCGCCAGGGACCCGGGTTCGATTCCCGGGCTTGGGTCACTGTGCGGAGTCTGCACGTTCCCTGCGTAGGTTTCCTCCGGGCGCTCCGATTTCCTCTCTCAAGTCCCGAAAGACGTGCTTGTTAGGTGAATTGGACATTCTGAATTCTCCCTCTGTGTACCCGAACAGGCGCCGGAATGTGGCGACGAGGGGATTTTCACAGTAACCTCATTGCAGTGTTAATGTAGGCCTACCTGTGACACTAATAAAAGATTATTCTTATGTTCGATGCGATTCTGCTACTGGACAGCAAAACCCCAACTGTACCAAAAATGATCCTAACAACCAATTTAAGATTATCAGTCGGACTTGCGATGTGGGTCACTTAACCATTGCTGGAAGCTACATCCATCCGTATGCAGGGACTTGTCCATTGCAGGCAAAAGGAACATGTCCAGGCATCCGTGGCAGTCTTGCATCTGTCCTGATGAGTTCAAAGCAGAAACCTTTGACAGCCTGCTTCTTTTCTTCCCCCCAGCAATACTCAAGTTCTATGCTACCAAGCGACGATGAATTTGGCAAACACGATGCCCCTTTCACAAAACCATGTTGACTGTGCCCGATTGTATTATGATTCTCTGAACGTCTGGCTATGACTCCCTTTCTAATGGACTCCAACATTTTCCCAATGGGTGCTATCTTTTATTTAAAAATAAATTGAGAGTACCCAATTCATTTTTTTCCAATTAACGGGCAATTTAGCGTGGCCAATCCACCTACCTTGCGCATCTTTGGGTTGTGGGGGCGAAACCCACGCAAACACGGGGAGAATGTGCAAACTCCACACGGACAGTGACCCGGGGCCAGGATCGAACCTGGGTCCTCGGCGGCGTGAGGCAGCAGTGCTAACCACTGCACCGCCGTGCTGCCTCAATGGGTGCTTTCTGAATAGTCGGTGTTACATTTATGTTTCCCAATGCACTGGGACATTTCCAGAACCTAGGGAATTTTGGACGAATACATGCAGCATGATCAGTTACTTTAAGACTCTAGGGTGCAGACCATCAGGCCCAGAGGATTCGAAGCCCTTAGTTCTATGAGGATACTGAGAGAACCATTTACTTAGTAATTGCTTTAAGTCCCCCTCTCCGTTGGTTTTCTACTATTCTTGGGATGCTATTGCAAAGACAGATGGAAAATATTTGTTTGAAGTCTATATCTACCACTTCCCGGGTCCCCAGATTTGCCCAGGGTCTCTGGATTACTAGTCATAGATTATCATAGAATTTACAGTGCAGAAGGAGGCCATTCGGCCCATCGAGTCTGCACCGGCTCTTGGAAAGAGCACCCTACCCAAGGTCAACACCGCCACCCTATCCCCATAACCCAGCAACCCCACCCAACACTAAGGGCAATTTTGGACACTAAGGGCAATTTATCACGGCCAATCCACCTAACCCGCACATCTTTGGACTGTGGGAGGAAACCGGAGCACCCGGAGGAAACCCACGCGCACACGGGGAGGATGTGCAGACTCCGCACAGACAGTGACCCAAGCCGGGACTCGAACCTGGGACCCTGGAGCTGTGAAGCAGTTGTGCTATCCACAAGGCTACCGTGCTGCCCCCAGCAGCAATGACATTACACTGACTCTTCATATGGTCCCCCCGCCCTACAAACTGTCCCTATTTCTTTGCTTTCTCTGTAAGGAATGATGACCAGTGTAACGGCCTTCCTGCTGATGCCCTTATTTCCTATTTTGTCCTCATCGTTTTTGACCGATGGACCTTTAATGGGCACACACCTTTAAGTCGAGGCGGGGGAGTGAGGAACTCGAGCGTTGCAAGATGGTACACTGTGCTTTGAAGGTTTAGCTTTTGACCAGAAGAACTGAGACTTTATGGCACCCGAGAGGTTTGGTTCGATTGATCGGCTGGTGGCCAGTGGATTGGCCAAGGACAGTATCCTGCCTGGCAACGGACAGTGATTGGTTCCTGTCGGGGGGATATACAGAGGACCCGGCAGAAAGTTCCCGGACACTGAAAGGAGAGGCTGCGTGCTGCTCTCAAACGTTTCTTGCCCGACCGTTTCCGCGTCTCGAGACTGATGAGTCTACACTGAAAACCATTACAGACAAGACATCCAACTGGACGCGTACACTGAAGAAACAATCTAACTGGAAGACATCCACCTGAAACGGAGACTTTTATCCTCTCACTTTCAGTACTATTATTGCACCCCTCTTTCTCCTCTGTGTTTGTCTGTCTTGAGGTTGGGGGGAGTTTAGGGGTTAGAAATTAGAACATACAGTGCAGAAGGAGGCCATTCGGCCCATCGGGTCTGCACCGACCCACTCCAGCCCTCACTTCACCCCCTATCTCTGTAACCCAATAACCCCTCCTGACCTTTTTGGACACTTAAGGGCAATTTAGCATGGTCAATCCACCTAACCTGCACGTCTTTGGACCATGGGAGGAAATCGGAGCACCCGGAGGAAACCGGAGCACGCAGACACGGGGAGAACGTGCAGACTCCGCACAGAAAGTGACCCAGCGTGGAATCGAACCTGGGACCCTGGCGTTGTGAAGCCACAGTGCTAACTACTGTGCTACCATGCTGCCCACTGAGCTACCGTGCTGCCCTTAGATAACAGTTAACCAGCTGTTTTTGCTGCGAGTGTAATTGTAGATATTGTTAGTAATAATTAATTGTTTAAATTTGCAAACCTGGTGACTAGTTAATGGGCAGCCAAAGATTCCCCACAGTGCAGAAGGAGGCCATTCGGCCCATCAAGCCTGCGCTGACACTTGGAAAGAGCACCCTGCCAAGGCCCACCCAGTCAGAGGTAGGTTCTTTACCCAGAGAGTAGTGGGGGCATGGAATGCACTGCCTGTGGAAGTAGTTGAGTCGGAAACATTAGGGACCTTCAAGCAGCTTACGGTAAAATTATATAGTGTAGATTCATTTGTTCTTAAGGGCAGCACGGTAGCATTGTGGATAGCACAATTGCTGCACAGCTCCAGGGTCCCAGGTTCGATTCCGGCTTGGGTCACTGTCTGTGCGGAGTCTGCACATCCTCCCCGTGTCTGCGTGGGTTTCCTCCGGGTGCTCCGGTTTCCTCCCACAGTCCAAAGATGTGCAGGTTAGGTGGATTGGCCGTGCTAAATTGTCCCTTAGTGTCCAAAATTGCCCTTGGTGTTGGGTGGAGGTGTTGACTTTGGGTAGGGTGCTCTTTCCAAGAGCCGGTGCAGACTCAATGGGCCGAATGGCCTCCTTCTGCACTGTAAATTCAATGATAATCTATGATTAATCAAGGACAAGGGTTCGGCACAACATCGTTGGCCGAAGGGCCTGTTCTGTGCTGTATTTTTCTATGTTCTATGTTCTAACCTTTTGGACACTAAGGAGCAATTTAGCACAGCCAATCCACCTAACCTGCACCTCTGTGGGAGGAAACCGGAGCACCCAGAGGAAACCCACACAGACACGGGGGGGGGGGACGACACGTGCAGACTCCACACAGACAGTCATCCGAGGGCGGTATTGAACCCGGGTCCCTGGTGCTGTGAGGCAGTGATGCCAACCACATTCTTGGGGTATTTTTAAAATTAAAGAGTTAACTTCGACTGAGTTGCGACTCTGGGTCAAGTGGGGCTGGAATTGACCGCACGCTAGTCCAGGGTATCGTAACACCAGTAGTGGTATTGTCACTGGACTAGTATACCAGAAACCCAGAGTAATGCTCTGGGGTCCTGGGTTCAAATCTCGCCACTGCAAATGGTGAAATTTGAATTCAATAAGAACCTGCAATTAAAAGATATGGTGATGACCATTAAATCATTGTCGATTGTTGTAAAAACCCATCTGGTTCACTAATGTGCCTTAGGGAAGGAAATCTGTCGTCCTGACCTGGTCTGGCCTACATGTGACCCCAGACCAACAGCCAATGGCTCTTAAGACTCTTAACTACCCCCTCAAGGGCAACTTGGGATGTGCAATAAATGCTGGCCCAGCCATAAACGATTAAAAAAACACCTATTTAAGACACTAGTTAGACTTTGGCTGGGATATTGGGTGCAGCTCTGGACGCCACGCTGTGGGAAGGATGTGTCCGCGGTGGAGAGAGCGCGGAAGAGGTTGACAAGAAATGGTTCCAGGGAGGAGAAACTTCAGTGACGAGGGTGGTTTGGAGAGGGTCGGCACTGTTCCCCTCGGGGAGAAGAAGGCTGAGGAGATTTGATGGAGGTGTTCAAAATCACGAGGGGGCTGGAAAGAGTAGACGGGGAGGATCGGGAATGAGAGGGGCGCGGATTTGTAAGTGTCTCGCAAAAGAAGCACAAAGGATGTGAAGAGAAACCTTTTCCATACATCGAGCGTTTTGCGGTCTGGAAACCGCTGCCTGGAAGTGTGATGGAGGCGTCCAAGAGGGATTCCTGTTTTTGTTTCAATGTCTGACGGCCTTTTTGCCTTTGGCTTTTTTTCAGGGGGGGTGGGGGGTGCTCTCCTTGTTTGTTTGGGGAGGGAAGGTAGCCAGGATTAGGAGGGTGATACTGCAGAGGGGATGGGGGGGATGGGGGGGGGGGGGTGCTGCCAGGCCTCCCAAATTTGTTGCATTATTATAAAGCAAAGGCAGAGAAGATTTGGGGCTGGAGCAGGGAGAGGGGATCTGTGGGTGAGGATGGAAGCGAGCTCTTGCAGGGGTTTGGGGTTGCGGGCGATGGCCCAGGGAAGTATTCGCCGAGTCAGGCGGTGGAGCCTTGTTGAAGATTTGGAGACTGCATTTCAGGCTGGGGGCCGGGTCTGGGGGGATGCCGATTAGGGGGAATCGTGGGTTCGAGCCGGGCAAAATGGATGCCAGGTTTCGGAGATGGGAAGCGATGAGGATTAAGGAAATGAAGGATCTGTTCCTGGGAGGGCGATTTGCGAGCTTGGAGAAGTTTGGGTTGGCGCGGGGGCGTAAATTTCAGGTATATGCAGACGCGGGACTTTGCGAGGAAGGTCTCTCCGACCTTCCCAATAGCGCCCGCCTACTCGTTGTTGGAGACGGTGCAGTCAGTGGGGAGGTTGTAGAGGGGGGGGGGGGGGGGGTCGTCAGCGATTTATGGGAGGGTTCTGGAGGAGGATGGGATGTCGATGGAACGGGTTAGGGTGAAGTGGGAGGAAGAGCTGGCGGCGGCGCTGGAGGAGGGTCGGTTGTGTGAGGTGCTCCAGAGGGTGAACACGTCGACTTTGTGTGTGTGTGAAGCTGGGGCTGATGCAGCTGAAGGTGGTGTACAGGGCGCACCTCACAAAGTCTAGGATGAGCCGGCTGTTCGAGGGGGTGGAGGGTGCCTGTGAGCGATGTGAGAGAGGTCCTGCAAACCATGTACATATGTTTTGGTCCTGCCCGAAGCTGGAAGGGTTTTGGAGGGCTGTTATGTGCACAATTTCGGGGGTTCGTGGAGCCCGGTCCCCTAGAAGCCATAGTCGAGGTGTCGGACCAGCTGGAGCTGCAGGCAGGGGTGCGGGGTAACAGATGTCTTAAACCTTCGCCTCGCTGATTGCTTCTCCACCCTGTGCCTCGGACTGGTGGGCGGTGGACCTGCCGGAGTTTCTGACCCTGAAGAAGGTGAAGTTTGCACTGTGGGGGGAGGGGGGGGCGGGTGAGGAGTTCTACAATTGGGGTTTGTTCATCATGCACCATTGGGAGTTGGTTACCATTGACTGCTGAGGGAGGGAGGGGGTGTTCCGGGGTGAGGGGGGTTGCTGGGGGGGGTTTTGTTTGAGGTTGCTGTAGTCCAAATTGAACTCCCAACCCGCTGCGTATCTGCGACGTTGCAAACCTGCTTTCCACTTCCTCAGCCGTGTCCAGTTGAGTGTCTGTTAGGAAAATGGCAGCGACTCCAGCCAGTATCGCTGTCCCGCCGTATCGAACCAGCGGCAGGACTGGCACGTAGTCACCAATCAACCTTACGATCGGCGCCACCATGGATCCACCGGACCATCGTAGCTACAAGTCCCAGTCCCGCCTGCCTGCAAGGGGAAGCAAATAAACGGGGTGAGGGGTCAGACGTCGATGAAACATATCAGCTTGTAATATTCCCACCCTTCCCCCACCATCCTCCAGAGCGGCTACTTAGTCTTTCCAGGGCAGTGGTGGACAACCATCAGCCAGGGTGGGGGCCACATGCGGCCCATCTGGGTTCCGATTGCGGTCCCGCGAGAGACGTTTTGTTGACCGCTGCCCCACGCGCTGGTTGGCCACATTGGCCGATCTCCGTCTGTGCATTTTTTTTTTCCTGCCGGTATGGCTGAAGCGATTCGCACGTAAAGCGAGGGGCGAGTGAAGTGAGGTGCATGCCAATTGCTCCCATTTGACTGTGAGAGCCGTGTAAATATTTCTTTTTTTACCATTTGAAGTTGATGACGGTTCTATTAATATATAAATGATTCAGCACTTTCTCACTATGAAATATTTGGCGTGTATTAAATGTATTTAATCTGATTCATGGAGGTCACAGTGAGCGAACGAGGCCTGATTCCAATCTTGCTGCCCACTGAGATGAAGGAGGGCCACGCGTGCGTCCTACTCACTAACCAAATTGCCCATTGCTTTTCTCCTACGGTGAGACCCCTACTGTGCTCCAGACACATAGGAGCAGGCAGCGGACATTCAGCCCCACAAACCTGTTCTCCCCGCCATTCAGCGAGACCACAGCTTATCTGTGACCTAACTACATATGCCAAGAGTTTTTTAATAATCTTTATTGTCACAAGTCGGTTTACATTAACACTGCAATGAAGTTACTGTGAAAATCCCCTCGTCGCCACATTCCGGCGCCTGTTCGGGTACACAGAGGGAGAATTCAGAATGTCCAATTCACCCAACAAGCACGTCTTTCGGGACTTGTGGGAGGAAACCCGAGCACCCGGAGGAAACTCACGCAGACACGGGGGGAGGACGTGCAGACTCCGCACAGACAGTGACTCAAGCCGTGAATCGAACCTGGGACCCTAGCTCTGCAAAGCAACAGCGCTAACCACTGTGCTGCCGTGCCACCCACAAATATTTCGGACCAGAGCCGCTGTGAGCAGCTTTCGAAGCTGCGCGGGGAAACCCGATTGGATTTTGAGTCAATCTCTCTCTCTCGAGACCTTGGTCGAACAATCAGAGTTTTGAAATCCTATTGCATGGAGAAATGTACTGTGTGCAGTTCTCATCGCCACTCTATAGGAAGGATGTGATTGCCCCTGGAGAGGGTGCAGAGGACATTCACCCAGGATGTCGCCTGGAGCTGGAGCGATGCAGCGATGATGAGGGGCTGGTTAGACTGGGGTTGTTTTCCTCGGAGCGGAGAAGGCCGGGGGGGACCTGATCGAGGTGCACAAAATTATGAGCGACATAGATAGGGTGGAGAGGGAGGAACCTTCCCCCTTAGTTGGGCCGGGGGGGGGGGGGGGGGGGTCAATAACCAGGGGGCACAGTTCTAAGGTGAGGGGCAGGGGGTTTAGGGGGGATTTGAGGAGAAACCTTTTCACCAGGAGGGTGGGGGGAATCGCTGTCTGACAGGGTGGTGGAGGCGGAAACTCTAACAACAATTAAGATGCATTTGGATGAGCACTTGTAATGCCGCAGGGCACAAGGCTACGGAGCAAGTGCTGGCAAATGGGACTGGAATAGATCGGTGCTTGATGGCCGACGCGGACCTGATGTGCCGAATGGCCTCTTACTGTGCTGTGAAATCGCAACGACTCCTCCCAGGCCTCCTTAGAAAATTGAAGCTAAATATCAGCCCTAATTTACGATCTAGCACCACCACCCCCTTCCCGAAGAAATTAAGAACATAGAACATAGAAAATACAGCACAGAACAGGCCCTTCGGCCCACAATGTTGTGCCGAATCTTTGTCCCAGATTAATCATAGATTATCATTGAATTTACAGTGCAGAAGGAGGCCATTCGACCCCCTGAGTCTGCACCGGCTCTTGGAAAGAGCACCCTACCCAAGGTCAACACCTCCACCCAACACTAAGGGCAATTTTGGATACTAAGGGCAATTTATCATGGCCAATCCACCTAACCTGCACATCTTTGGACTGTGGGAGGAAACCGGAGCACCCGGAGGAAACCCACGCAGACACGGGGAGGACGTGCAGACTCCGCACAGACAGTGACCCAAGCCGGGAATCGAACCTGGGACCCTGGAGCTGTGAAGCAATTGTGCTATCCACAATGCTACCGTGCTGCCCTTAAGAACAAATAAAGAATACTGGTGTTCAGCCCATGAATGGGTAACCTGCTCAAGGCACACCCCATTCTCTGAGAAAAGATGAACCGGCCAGCATCTAACCCAGCTCTGTCTAGTGTAACATTTTAAACACAGTCCCTGACTATCTGTCGCTGCGTGACTACGCGGGCAGCTCGTAATGAACCCTTTCCCCTCCACACAGCAGTTGAGTCGACATCCTGGGTGAATCTCCTCTGCACCCTCTCCAGCGCAATCACCTCCTTCCTATAGAGTGGCGATGAGAACTACGCACAGTACATTTCTCCATGCAATAGGATTTCAGAGCTCTCCTTGGTAAATGACGTTGATGTACTTTTGTTCGACCAAGGCCTTGAGAGAGAGGGAGAGAGAGTTCGACTCAAAATCCAATCGGGTTTCCCCGCGCAGCTCCGAAGAGGGTAGATCGTTCTGTTCGGAGAGGAGGAGGTGAAGAGGGGATTCGTTAAATGCGTTCAAAATCACGAGGGAGCTGGACAGAGTTATGGAGGGACCGCTCCCGCTCGTGAAAGGATTGAGAACCGGGGGGTGGGGGGGGGGGGGGAGATTTAAGGTGACAGCAGAAAAAGAAGTAAATGCGAGGCAAGGAAAGTCTTCGCCACACAGCGAGCGGTTAGGGTCTGGCATGATGTGGTGGGGTCAGGTTTAAGAGGGCGTTTATGGTTATTTGAATAGAAACAATGTGGAGGAGGTGGGGGGGGGTGGAGGTTACGAAAAAGGGCTCAAAGTCACAATGCTCGTTCGGAGAGCCGGTGCAGAAACGACGGGCCGAATGACCTGCCTCCGTGACAGTTCCGCCAAAGGAAGATCGAATTGCGCGCAAACGGGCTTTCAGGGGCCCACATCCCGGCCTTGTCGAAATCAAACCTCTCCCACCGCGGTCGGGAGGTCGGGGGAATTAAACGGGGGCTCAGTCCGTCTCTGCCCCTTGCCCCCAACCCCCGTGCGGACCAGTGCGAGAACACCCCGGGACCACCCACCTGATCACGGTCGGATAGAGCTCACTCGAGTGGAGGACGCAGCAGGTAAATGCGGCTGCGAGACACCCTTTCCCCAGAGCAGCAAGCGAAGTTCGTAAGGCCTGTAACTCTGCATAAGAGACGGATTAATGGGTCAAACATGTCGGCCAGAGGCTTTGAACATTCATTCAGCGATTTTCCATTTTGATCCGAGTATTGAAATAATGAGCGCGGACGTTCCGGAAGAAACGCGGCCCGGCCGAATCCGGCATCTGCAGCCGTGCGTTTTATACGGAAGTTAAATGGTTAACTATTCCCCCCCCCGCCACCCCCTACCCATAAGTCTGACCAAGATGCGCTGGAGCCAGAGCACCATCAGAAAGTTCCGGAGAGGGACTCAGCAGGGTCTGGGCAGCATCTGTGGAGCGAGGAAACAAAGTGGTTAAAGTTTCGGCTCCGTGTGGCCTTTCTACCGAAGAGGTGGAGCCTTACCCACCTGGTACTGAGCCGCCACCCATGCATCACTGCCGGTGCGTCCTGCCTGCTGGGTAATGGTGCCTTTTATGGACCCTCCCTCCCCCCATCTCCCTCACAAATCCTGCTGGCTCTGCCGGTCAGTGCAAAGGTGAAGTGCCTGTGGGCAACTGGCTTCCTCTCCCCATTGGCGCTCCCTCCAGCTGTGCCCACTATCCCCACGTTTGCAACGTGGGCAAGGGCGGCACCAGGGCCTCCACACAGAAGGGGCCGCCCTGCAGCGAGCCTCTGAAAATGTTTAGCCGTTCAAATGTTGAGTGGCAAAGATGGGCGGGTTAGGTGGGTGGGCCGTGCTAATTTAGCCCCTCAGTATCCAAGGGTGTGCAGGTTAGGTGGGGTTGCGGGGATGGGGGCGGCGGTGTGGGGGGGGGGGGGGAAGGGGAGTGGGCTCTTTCAGAGGCTCGGCGCAGACCCGACGGGCCGAATGGCCTCCTCCTGCACTGTCGGCATTCTCCGATTCTTCAAACCAGCAACGGGCCACTCACAGCTGAAACCACCCTCGGTCGCCACCTTGCCCACATCCGCTGGGCCTTTCCACCCGTCCTGGCCGATTGGCTCGTGCGGCGAGCGTAAAAGCGGGCAGGCCTCTCAAAATGGCCGCCCCAATTGGGAATCCCGTGGGTCCATTAATTGTCGGCCGCCGCGCTTCCGATTTCCACGCGCACCCGCCAACTGAAGTATGGTGGGGGCGGGAGGGCCGGGGGGGGGGGGGGGGGGTGGCGGAGATGACGTTCTCCCGACGGGCCGGGCCTGCTGTGGGCCGAGGCGGCGACGGTAAAATTCTGGACAGCTCCAACCGTCTTGACCTGGTCCCGTGCCCGCAGGCGAGCGTCTTTTTATTTTGGCGGGGCTGAGGGGACAATTAGTGGACGTGACACTTTGTGGGGGAGGAGAAAAATGATGTCAGCACAAGTCCGCACCTGTCGGGATGAGGATGTTTGCGAGCATGGCGCCTCCAGCCAGGGTGAGGGAGGCCGCTTGAGTGAAGCGTCGGCCCGCGTAGCTCGTGGTGAAAAAGCCGACAAATTTTTGCCGGAACGTCGACGGCGCCAAAAATGACTTGGATGAGGTAAATGTCGACTCCGAGTCCTTGCGGGTCGATTGACAGTCCATAATACACGAAACCTGCTGAAAACCTAGTGGTGGGAGAAAGAGCGATCATTGCTTTCATCGGATCCGCGTGCTAATCATCGAGGAATACCCCAAGTCAACTTGCAACTAACCAAATGAGCATGGTGAAGCATGTTGTCTTCCACATGACGAGTGTCTGGAACAGATCCAACATCCCGGAGCCGCCCTTGGTGCCTGACAGCTCTTTCCCCATGCTCGATTTGAGAATCTGCGGGTCACATACACAATTGTTATGGGCCAGGGTTTAAAGAACCCCAAAGTGTATCATGGAGTTCACCTGACCCACAACGTTTACTAGATTGTGGTGTGGGGAGCACACGGCTCACTCTACAGGTGTGGGACAGCAGAAATGGACAAGTATTTTTTAAAGCAAAACAATGTTTATTCTATGAACTCAAGTTCACCTTTTTAAAACATACAGTGAACATCTTAGCAACCATCAATTCAAATGCAACCCCCAAAGAATACAACACTAAGTAATTCTTTAAGCTTTCCTTTTAACATCCATAAGACTTAAAACACCTTTTACCAGAAGCACATCAGGTTAACGTCACTACTGTTATTAGTTTTAAATCACCAGGATCGATTTGCAGTTTTTGGATTACAGAAAAAGATTCATACACCTTCTGGCTGTGACTGCAGCTGTCCAGCTCTGAAAACGAAACTAAAACACACCCTGCAGCAAACAGCCTAAAACAAAAGTAAAAAGCTGACAGAGAGCTCAGCTCCACCCACTCTCTGACATCACTGCAGTAATAAACACCCATTTCTTAAAGGTACTCTCACTACAGATATTTATATACACACCCATTTATAAACACCCATTTCTTAAAGGTACACTCACATGACACAATGAAGGCTCCCTCTGGCACTTAGCATGTCCCTTTTTTTTTTTTGCAGGGGTATTTCCGCTCCGGAGGTTGATTCGTGGCTTTTAACATGAAATGATTTTGGTCATTACCGTACTCGGGCGCAAATGGGGTTGCAGCAACTGAGAGGCCTGGCCAAGATCACCATTGACTTTCATTTCAAACCACGCTCAATTATTTGGACAGGCGAGTGGTACCACAGAATCCCTACAGCACAGAAAGAGGCCATTCGGCCCGTCGAGTCTGCATCGACCCTTTGAAAGACCATCCTACCTAGGCCCTATCCCCCGCCCTGTAACCTCACCCTAAGGGACAATTTAGCACGGCCAATCCACCTAACCCGCACATCTTTGGACACGAAGGGGCAATTTAGCACGGCCAATCCACCTAACCCGCACATCTTTGGACACTAAGGGACAATTTAGCACGGCCAATCCACCCAACCTGTACATCTTTGGACACTAAGGGGCAATTTAGCACGGCCAATCCACCTAACCTGCACATCTTTGGACAGTAAGGGGCAATTTAGCACGGCCAATCCACCCAACCTGCACATCGTTGGACACTAAGGGGCAATTTAGCACGGCCAATCCACCTAACCTGCACATCTTTGGACACTAAGGGGCAATTTAGCACGGCCAATCCACCCAACCTGCACATCTTTGGACACTAAGGGGCAATTTAGCACGACCAATCCACCTAACCTGCACATCTTTGGACACTAAGGGACAATTTAGCACGGCCAATCTACCTAACCTGCACATCTATGGACGCTAAGGGACAATTTAATACAGCCAATCCACTTAACCTGCACATCTTTGGACAGTAAGGGGCAATTTAGCACGGCCAATCCACCCAACCTGCACATCTTTGGACACTAAGGGGCAATTTAGCACGGCCAATCCACCTAACCTGCACATCTTTGGACACTAAGGGGCAATTTAGCACGGCCAATCCACCCAACCTGCACATCTTTGGACACTAAGGGGCAATTTAGCACGGCCAATCCACCCAACCTGCACATCTTTGGACACTAAGGGGCAATTTAGCACGGCCAATCCACCTAACCTGCACATCTTTGGACACTAAGGGACAATTTAGCACGGCCAATCCACCTAACCTGCACATCTTTGGACGCTAAGGGACAATTTAATACAGCCAATCCACTTAACCTGCACATCTTTGGACACTAAAGGGCAATTTAGCGTGGCCAATCCACCTAACCTGCACATCTTTGGACACTAAGGGACAATTTAGCACGGCCAGTCCACCTAACTTGCACATCTTTGGACACTAAGGGACAATTTAGCACGGCCAGTCCACCTAACCTGCACATCTTTGGACGCTAAGGGACAATTTAATACAGCCAATCCACTTAACCTGCACATCTTTGGACACTAAAGGGCAATTTAGCGTGGCCAATCCACCTAACCTACACATCTTTGGACGCTAAGGGACAATTTAGCACGGCCAATCCACCTAACCGACACATCTTTGGACACTAAGGGGCAATTTAGCGTGGCCAATCCACCTAACCTGCACATCTTTGGACACTAAGGGACAATTTAGCACGGCCAATCCACTTAACCTGCACATCTTTGGACGCTAAGGGACAATTTAGCACGGCCAATCCACCTAACCTGCACATCTTTGGACGCTAAGGGACAATTTAGCACGGCCAATCCACCTAACCGACACATCTTTGGACACTAAGGGGCAATTTAGCATGGCCAATCCACCTAACCGACACATCTTTGGACACTAAGGGGCAATTTAGCACGGCCAATCCACTTAACCTGCACATCTTTGGACACTAAGGGACAATTTAGCACGGCCAATCCACCTAACCGACACATCTTTGGACACTAAGGGGCAATTTAGCGTGGCCAATCCACCTAACCTGCACATCTTTGGACACTAAGGGACAATTTAGCACGGCCAGTCCACCTAACCTGCACATCTTTGGACACTAAGGGACAATTTAGCGCGGCCAATCCACCTAACCTGCACATCTTTGGACACTAAGGGGCAATTTAGCACGGCCAATCCACCTAACCTGCACATCTTTGGACACTTAAGGGGCAATTTAGCACGGCCAATCCACCCAACCTGCACATCTTTGGACACTAAGGGGCAATTTAGCACGGCCAATCCACCTAACCTGCACATCTTTGGACACTAAGGGACAATTTAGCACGGCCAATCCACCTAACCTGCACATCTTTGGACGCTAAGGGACAATTTAGCACGGCCAATCCACCTAACCGACACATCTTTGGACACTAAGGGGCAATTTAGCGTGGCCAATCCACCTAACCTGCACATCTTTGGACACTAAGGGACAATTTAGCACGGCCAGTCCACCTAACCTGCACATCTTTGGACACTAAGGGGCAATTTAGCACGGCCAATCCACCTAACCTGCACATCTTTGGACACTAAGGGGCAATTTAGCGTGGCCAATCCACCTAACCTGCACATCTTTGGACACTAAGGGACAATTTAGCACGGCCAGTCCACCCAACCTGCACATCTTTGGACACTGAGGGACAATTTAGCACGGCCAATCCACCTAACCTGCACATCTTTGGACACTGAGGGACAATTTAGCACGGCCAATCCACCTAACCTGCACATCTTTGGACACTAAGGGACAATTTAGCGCGGCCAATCCACCTAACCTGCACATCTTTGGACACGAAGGGACAATTTAGCACGGCCAATCCACCTAACCTACACATCTTTGGACACGAAGGGACAATTTAGCACGGCCAATCCACCTAACCTACACATCTTTGGACACTAAGGGACAATTTAGCACGGCCAGTCCACCTAACCTGCACATCTTTGGACACTAAGGGACAATTTAGCGCGGCCAATCCACCTAACCGACACATCTTTGGACACTAAGGGGCAATTTAGCGTGGCCAATCCACCTAACCTGCACATCTTTGGACACTAAGGGACAATTTAGCACGGCCAGTCCACCCACCTGCACATCTTTGGACACTGAGGGACAATTTAGCACGGCCAATCCACCTAACCTGCACATCTTTGGACACTAAGGGACAATTTAGCGCGGCCAATCCACCTAACCTGCACATCTTTGGACACGAAGGGACAATTTAGCACGGCCAATCCACCTAACCTACACATCTTTGGACACGAAGGGACAATTTAGCACGGCCAATCCACCTAACCTACACATCTTTGGACACTAAGGGACAATTTAGCACGGCCAGTCCACCTAACCTGCACATCTTTGGACACGAAGGGACAATTTAGCACGGCCAATCCACCTAACCTACACATCTTTGGACACTAAGGGGTAATTTAGCACGGCCAATCCACCTAACCTGCACATCTTTGGACACTAAGGGGACAATTTAGCACGGCCAATCCACCTAACCTGTACATCTTTGGACACTATGGGACAATTTAGCACGGCTAATCCACCTAACCCGCACATCTTTGGACACTAAGGGGCAATTTAGCAGGGCCAATCCACCTAACCTGCACATCTTTGGACTGTGGGAGGAAACCGGAGGAAAACAACGCAGACACAGGGAGAGAACGTGCAAACTCCACACAAGGCCGGAATTGATCCCGGACCCACGACGCTGCGAGGCAGCAGTGCTGACCATTCTGCCTCCGTGGCCCAATTGCTGAAACAAACAGATTCACTCACAGGACAATTCACTTATAATGTTGATAATGCAGCATTTACCTTCCGTAAGACCCTGGTTATGTCTCAGTTGGAATACTGTGTCCTGATTTTGGAAGGAGGGGGGGGGGAGCGGGGATTGGCGGATTTGGAGGAGCTGGGAAGAGTGCGTGGGGCCGGCTTCTGAGGTTCATTTTAAGCTGGAAGGACCTTTGTCACCCAGCCGGGCTCAACGAGCTGGGTCTGTCTATTGTACCGAAACTTGAATGCATTGGGACAACCCTGGTCATGGTTTAGAAAATAGGGAAGCGGGAAGATTATGGACCAAACGGTGGCTTCTCCCAGATTGCAATCTTGCCTGGATGCGTGATCCCCTTGCTCCCTGCCGCTCTTCAACCGGGCACGATCGCGGGTTTCAAAGGGGTAGCTGGCCGATCATGGCAGAAGGCTTGCTTGAGGGCCCAGAGAAATGACTCTTCTCCTCCTCTTGGCCCCCAAGCAGTGCTGGAAAATTGTAATGACCTGGCACTGCGAATCATCACGGTAGCACAGTGGTTGGCACAGTTGCTTCACTGCACCAGGGTCCCGGGTTCGATTCCCGGGGATTGGGTGACTGCCTGTGCGGAGTCTGCACGTCCTCCCCAGTGTGTGCGTGGGTTTCCTCCGGGCGCTCCGGTTTCCTCCCACAAGTCCAAAGATGTGCAGGTTAGGTGGATTGGGCATGCTAAATTGTCCCTTAGTGTCCAAAAAGGTTCGGTGGGGTTACGGGGATAGGGTGGAGGTGTGGGCTTGGGTAGGGCGCTGTTTCCAAGGGCCGGTGCGGACTCGATGGGCCGAATTCTATGATCACTGAGCTGGCACAGCAACAGTGAAATGCTGGGCCTGAGCTGGCTACGCCCCACATCCCCGCCAATGATACTTTAAGAAGAGTTGTTGCATGTTTTAACCATTTGTAAGTACTGAGTCTGCTTCAGTAAGGACAGAATTTCCCTCTGATATCGAGCTCATTTTGGTGGTTCGATCCCCGGAAAGCTCGTTGGATTCGACCTCGAAACTATCCATCCCGTGTTTCTTGTCAGAAAGTCTGCCCAGCACAATGGCTCCTATCATCAGCCCGGCCATGTAGATAGACTGTGCCATCCGCTTCAGAGGCTTCTTGTCGCACACTAGGCCCCACTGGCAAAACATGAATAAAGCTGATAGCAGATGAGGATTTAATAATATTCGCAGTAACTGGGGTGCTCTGCAAACGGGAGGGGGAATGGGAGATTCATAGATCGACAGCGAAGCAGTTTTAACGTTGAGACAGAAAACAAATCAGTCACTTGACTAGTAGGCCCAGGGGAGTCAAGCTTCGAATCCCGCCTTTGGCAGATGGTGACATTTGAATTCAGTGAAGAAAATCTGCAACATTGACCATTGTCGATTATCGTTGAACACCCATCTGGCTCAGTAATGTCCCCTTTCAGGAAGGAAATCTGTCACCCTCACCTGGCCTGGCCTACAGATCCGCAGTAATGGGGTTGAACAGAAGGATCCGCCGATTCTGAGGCTATGTCCCCACGCCGGCGTGGGGACGGTGGCGTTTTACGCCCGAAGATTTGGCGCAAAACGGCCACCGATCCTCCGTTTGGCTGGGGGCCTAGCAGCAAGGCAGCGTAGAGCACCCGGCCCTCGCTGCCGATACGGCCGGGAGAATTGCCTGGTCCGTGGCCGCGCATGCGCACAGTGGTGGCCTGCAACGGCCGAACGGCGCAGAATGGCGCCGGCCGCTCGCGGACTTGGCCTGCGAAATAGTGCCCCCCCCCCTTTGGCCGGCTCGCTCGCCTGACGCCGTCGATACGTGATATGACGCTTTGGGAGTGGTGGGGGGGGGGAGCATCACGGATTCGGTCGTGAACGGGGATTCTCCGGCAGATCGGCGTAAGCGATTTTGGTGTCGGCAACCAGAGAATTCTGCCCGAGAACAAGGACCAGGAGTAGGCCCCGCCATTCAATACGATCATGGCCGATCTCCTCTCGGCCTCGTCGCCACCGTCCTGCCAGTTCTCCATAACCCTTCACCCCATTACTAATTAAATATCAGTCTCACTTGTTATGGGAGAGGTGTTTTCAGAACCCCAAAATGTATCATGGAGTTCAACCAACCCCCCCCCCCTCTTTAATGGATTGCTTTGAAGCACACAGCTTGTTTCCCAGGTGTAGTATTACAAATATGGACACGCGGTTTTAAAAACAAAACAATGTTTATTCCATGAACTCAAATTAACCTTTTAAATAAACATTGGATCACTTAACACCCCTTACTTCAAAGATAACCCCGAAAATAATACAACACTACCCAATCCTGCAAACTGTTCCTTTACACATCCAAAAGACTTAACAAATCCTTCAAACAGAAGCACATTAGATTTATATTCAATACTGAGACCTTTTTACAATTCCGATTTCACCAAATGATTAAGAGATAGTGTAGCCACGTAAAATGGCTGCTTCCCGATTAAATTGGCCAAATCCCGATCCAAAATGGCGAACGGCAGAGGCTGATGGGAAAATCAGCCAACAGGACTCAAACGGAAGGCTGCAGGTAAAACAGTGTATTCGCCTCTGGGGGAAGCCAGACTGATCAAATCATGCAGCCATTAACATCACAACAATCCAGCCATCTGCAAAGTGAACAGCCATCCCCGGGAACAATTGCTATACATTAGCATTTGTAAAGCTACTCCAGACCTCTCGGCACCAAGAGGGGCTGACACAAAGAAAGGTGGGCAACCACCCCCCCGATCAAGGAATGCCCCATTATTGGAGCATATCGAACCGAGTGATTGGGACCAAGTCCAATCACTTGGAACCAGGGTCAAGGTCCGCCCCGAGAGGCGGGAAGCCCCTAGGAGCTATAAAAATAGGGGCCAAGTTCAGATCGACCCTTCTCTTCCTGCTCGCAACCTTTGCAAGAACCTTCGATTAAGATCAAGTAAGTTTGACTCCAGCGATCGCTACCCGATAGACGCTCCTAACCATCGACCTGTATCAGCCTTTGAATCCCGCGGGCTCAGGACCAAAATGAAAGACCATTCGTTTCCCTGACCTGGTGGCCATTCCTAAAGTTAAGTATTGGCCTGTTAGGTATAGGTATTAGTCTAGAAGTAGCATTATTGTATAAGTATTAATTGCTGTATATAATAAATGACCGTTGATTTAATTCTTACTAAGCGGTGTGTTGCATTATTAATCATAACTTGAGCTTGAACCAGGTGGCGGTATCAGAAAGATACCTGGCGACTCGTGAGCAAAGGTGACAGAATTAGAGGTAATAAACGAAGGCTAATAAGAGCAACATTTTGGCGACATCCTGACGGGACCCGATCTAGAAGTGGAAAACCACACCGGGAGAACCCAAGAAATTTTGAATTAGAATCCAATCGGAAACAAAAACAAAAAAAAACCCACAAGTGTTCAAGCGGTTCTGGTTAATAAGTCACAATTCGGAAGTGTGTGTATGCATGCGTAACTAACAGGGTTATAAGGTAAAACTGATAGATTTTGTTGCGTCAAAACTGTCGGCAGTCTGTATTTTCGGAAATTAGTGCAAGCCGTACCCGCATCTACGACATCACCTGAGCCCCCTGTTCTAAATTTGAACGTAACGAGCAGATAAGAGAGATGGCCATGCAGGAAATGCAGGCAATGCAACGCCTCATGAACCCCGAAGAATTTGCGGTCGCACCGATCAGCGGCATTAAAGTGGGACAGTGTCCCATTTGGGAAGTGGATTTCTGCAGGGCAAAGGATGGCCCGTGTGGAGCGGTTTCTGTAATAACGACGACTCCGGTCCCGGAAGTATAGGGCATACTTGGTGGGAGAACCTGAGTGAGATCCATAAGAAAAGCTTAGCAAAAGCGCGCAAGCCGATGGCAATCGCGTCCTGTCTGGCACAATTGCGAGGCACAGAGGAGGTCGTCAGGACGCTCGGAAAAGAAATAGAGGGCATACATCGTATGAGTAAAATCGATGTATGCGAGATGGAAAAGGAAAACCTGGAATTGAAAAGGCAGTTAGAAGCCAAGGACGAAGAGGTGGCTGACGCCAAACGGGGTCACCAGTCTTGTCTGCCGCATTTAAGCAGTTTTCAATCCCAGTATGAGAAGGCTTATCAGGACACGCAGCGTGCAGTCCTGGTTAAGAAAGAGACGGAGAAGCAGGTGGAGACACTACAGAAGCAATGTAGTGATCTCAAGGCAGCCTTGAGAGCGCTCCACGCTGCAACCACGGAACAAAGGCAGAGTACCTTAGATCATGCAAAGTGCCGAAATTGCAGACCTGCAAGCAATGCTTTCTGTCCAGAAGGGATTCCAAGACACCTTTGGGGAATGTTTAGACCAGGAAGACGGCCCTGATTGGGAAGAACTGCAAGAGACAGCGCAGAGATATGTTCAGGGAGCATGTGCGCAGGGAAAACCCCAAAGGAGGAGAGCACCCCCACACAGCAGGGAATACAGGCTCCCATGAACCCTGTAACAACCCACCGCACCGCCACAGCAGACGAGGCGGAAGTCTTATATTCCACCCCCCTCACAGTGCCCCAATTACGGGACGCGTGTGCTAAAATCGCACCGTTCCTTCCCACTTCAGACCCACACCATTTCTTTGCCACCGTCAAACACCAGGCGACCATGTACGGCCTGGATGAGAAAGAGCAGGTAAAGCTCACGGTCCTCAGCTTAGACCCATCGGTCGCAGCAGCCCTCCCCGACCCACAGAATGTAGGAGGAGGCACCCTTGCAGAAATGCATACCGCGATCCTGGATGCGATCGGGTACAACCGGGGCGACCCCGTAGACGGTCTAAATAAGTGCAGACAGAAAAAGTCTGAACACCCCACAGCGTTCGCAGGACGCTTGTGGATTCACTTTGAAGCCGTTTTCGGCAATGTAGACCGTGCCCATTTGTCCCCAGACAATATGGCCAAGTGGACCCGCACCCTTATCTCCCATGCCACGGAAGCAGGACAGAATGCCTGTAGCAATTATGACCCCTCGGAGGAGGCTCATAATGAGAAGTGGGTGGTCAAAAGATTGTCCCGCGTTTGGGAACAAGCGGCTCACGGTAAACCCGCAGCTAGAACCCCCGAGGAAAAACAAGCCGCCGCAGACGTGCAGGCAGTAAGAACCACTCTCTACAACCCCGCCTGGGTAAACGAGGGAAAGAGCAGCCCCCCAGCAAAACCGCAAGAATGCTACAATTGCGGACAGTTGGGACATTTTGCCAAAGAATGCAAGGCCCCTAAAAAACCACAGAGAGCCCAACAGACAGGCACTCTCAATAAGAAAAAGGCAGAGCCCATACATAGCGTTAGCGCCTAGTCCGATCAGACAGACTTGACCGGAACGGACTGACGGTGTACAGGCTCCCCCAGCTGGGTCTGCGATACCCTTTGGGATAGGTCAGGACGACCCGTAGTCGCAGCAGAGGTTAGGGGACAGCCGATCGAGCTTCTCTGGGACACAGGAGGGTCCCGCACCACCTTAAATTCCTCCACCCTTGGTAAGGACACGTGGCCCACCACAGCCACTATCACCCTCAGCGGCTTCACAGGCCACTCAGAGCAGGGACATATCACAACCCCTGTACCCATCCAGATCGGAACCATTAATACAAAACACCCCGTTGTTTTAGTCGACCTGCCCCCAACAGCAGAGCACATTTTAGGGATCGACTTCATGAATTGCCACCACCTATCTTTCTACCCAGTCAACCAGTGTGTCTGGAAGATGGTGAAATCCGCTAGAGCCCCCGCAACACTCACCATAGGGGACTATATGAACAAAATCAGCGCAGTGGGAGAGTTTTGGTTCAACCCCACCACACACAGCACGGACCGACAGGTTAGGGCAGTCCTGCAAAAAAACAGGGCAGCATTCGCGACCCACAAACACGACTGTGGACGGATGACTGGCTCCGTACAAATAACAGGACCGGACCCTAGACCCCAAAAGCAGTACGGATTCCCCCTAGAAGCAGAGGGAGAAATCCTAAAGGTTATAAAAAGTTTATTAGAGCAGGGCGTCCTAAGATCGGTAGCCTGAACTAATAATGCCCCGATTTGGCCAGTAAGGAAGCCCGACGGATCATGGCGCTTGACCATAGATTATCGGGAACTCAATAAAGTCACCCCTGCAGCAGCCCCCACCGTTGCAACAAGTCCCGAGACCATGCTCAAACAGGGACTCCATGCCCGATATTTCATGGTTTTGGACGTCAGTAATGGGTTCTGGTCCATTCCATTGGCAAAGGCGTGCCAGTATAAATTTGCCTTCACTTTCCGAGCGCAGCAATACACGTGGACATACCTGCCACAAGGCTTCCACAACTCCCCCTCCATTTTCCACCGACAGCTGGCAAATGGACTAGCGAAACTTTCTCGCCCCGAATGTCTGGTACAGTACGTAGACGACCTACTACTGCAGACAGCCACGAAGGAAGAGCACATTGAGCTTCTGTCCGAACTCCTGGAATTACTACATTCCATTGGCTGTAAAGTCGACCCCAAAAAGGCCCAGATATTGGAAGAAAAAGTGGTGTATTTGGGTACAACTATCACACACGGCAAACGCGAGATCGAGCACAAAAGAATTGCCTCGATCGCTAAATTGCCCCTTCCCCAGAACGTTTCAGCCCTCCGGTCGTTTTTAGGACTGGTTGGCTACTGCCGAAACCACATTGACGGTTTCGCCAGCAAGGCAGCGCCCCTCTCAGACCCCCTAAAGAAAGGAGCCCCCTGGGAATGGCTTCCGCAGCATACGGATGCTGTGGAATCATTAAAACAGGCGCTCATAGCCGCCCCCGCACTACAAGTTCCAGACCCGCTTTCCCCTTTCGCCATAGAGGTAGCGACCACAGACCGCACCCTTTCGGCCGTGCTCCTGCAGGAACGGCACGACCAGCTAAGACCCGTGACTTATGCCTCCCGTATTTTAGACGCTGTGGAGCAGGGATTCTCAGCCTGTGAGAGGCACCTGCTCGCAGTTCTCTGGGCAGTCCAGTACTTCTCATACATTACCGGACTGAACCCCATCACCATTTTGACCCAGCACACCCCCACCCAACTTTTACTAGACGGACGACTTAAAGACGGTACCGTCAGCCAAATCCGAGCTGCTAGGTGGACCCTTCTCTTACAAGGACGGGACATCACAGTCAAACGGACCAAAACACACACATACCTAGCGGACAATCTACAGTACCCCGGAACCCCCCATGAGTGTGAAATCATCTCGCCCCACCATAATACAGGCCCCTTTATAGCTAAAACACCCCCCAGAAAACTAGCCACTCCATCTCAGAGCCCCCCTCACCCGGACACGTGTGATCCCATTAGGATCTATGTGGATGGATCTTCCACAGTCCTGGATGAGCAACGCATAACAGGTTGTGGGATTTATGTGGAGGACGCGCAGGGACGCGCCCTCGAGGAAATCGCATTAAAATTACCCGGACACTTAGGCGCGCAGGCAGCAGAGCTTGCGGCCATCGCTTACATTGTAGAGCACCCAGATTCCTTCCCCAGCCCAGCAGACATATATTCAGACAGTCTATACGTCTGCAACAGCCTCACTGAATTTCTGCCCCTCTGGGAAACAAGAGGATTTGTTTCCGCGGATGGGAAACCCCTCCCCTCAGCCCCATTACTCCGCCATATTTTGCAAAAAGCCAAAGACCGGACCTTTGGCATTATAAAAGTCCGCAGCCACCATCGTTCCTCCTCCTCCCCCCCCCCCCCCCGGAAATGTAAAGGCCGACGCGCTGGCTAAGGCAGGATCCAGGCATGGGTACTTTTAGAAGCCCCCCGAAAGCCCACCAGTGAGTGCGCCAGTGAGTGCAGTTCAGGTCGTGCAGATTAGGATCGAAGATCTAGTAGAGGCCCAGAAGCAGGATAGCGCTCTCACTGAAATCGTAAAAGGGAAGTTTCCAGCCTCATACGAGAGGTACAGAAATGCAATAACCACACATGACGGTGTGGTGCTAAAGGACACCCTTTATGTAGGTCCTGAGCAGGATTGGAACCAAATAATCTGTTTATTCCATGATGGTCATGGACACCAGGGACTCGAACCCACCGCAGCCCACCTCAAACAGCTTTGTTGGTGGCCTAATCTCAAAGAGGATGTATCCCATTACATTGAGAACTGCCTCATCTGCGCTCAGAACAACCCAGATAGATACGCCAAAAAGGCACAACTCAGCCACACCCGACCCGTTAACGGCCCCTGGACTAACCTCCAGATCGATTTTATAGGTCCATTGCCCCCTTGCAGGAATGGCTATAAATATGTTCTGGTGGTCATAGACACTTTTACAAAGTGGGTGGCAGCATTTCCAGCCCGCACCAACACCGCGAAAACCACAGCCAAGATCCTAACCCACCACATCTTTACAAGATGGGAACTCCCCCGCAGTATTGAGTCGGACCAAGGTTCTCACTTTACGGGACGGGTCATGCAGAACGTCCTCACGATATTTGGCATCACCCAAAAATTCCACATTGCGGACCACCCACAGTCGAGTGGTATAGTGGAGCGCATGAATCGGACCCTAAAAACCACCCTTAGGAAAATGGTCCAGCAGAACAACACCACTTGGGATTCTGTCCTCCCCTTTGCGCTGATGTTTTTGCGTAACACTGTTTCCACCTCCACAGGTTACACCCCACACACCCTCATGACCGGACGCCCCATGAAAGGGACAGAGTACTTGTTGGGTTTAGACCTGACCAGCCCTGAAGTTACGGCCCTCACCCACGAGAAAGCCGTCGAGCAATTACTTGCGAATGTAAAAACGGCTCAGTTAGCAGCCGCTGTTAAACTGGGCACTAAAAGAAAACAGAGCAAGGCCTGTTTTGATAAGGCAGTACGTGCTACGGAGTATAATATAGGACAACAAGTGATGTTGTCTGTGAATAACCCCAGCACATTTCTGTCTCCGAAATACTCGGGTCCGTACTCCATTACGGATAAAGTTAGCCCATCGGTATACAAAATCAAATACCAAAATGGTAAGACTGCGTGGTTTCATATTAACCAGTTGAAGGTTTATGGAGCTCAGTCAAACCACGCCCACCACGTCATGCTTGACGCAGCAGACCACACCCCGCCCACAGCCCACGTAGCCACACCAACCCCCACCACGTCCAGCCCAGACACGGACTCGCCCTCGACTCCACCCCCAAAATCTACACCCCGCCCCGGAACGCCCACAGACTGCAGCAGCAGAGACAGCGACTGTGACTCCAACGATAGCCACAGCACGCCTCCCTCCTATCCCCATACAACTGGCCCCACACCCAGCGACTCCGAGTTCGACTCCAGTGATCCCTTCCTCATCACTTTCTTAAACAAACCACACCACCGACCACCGAACCACACGGACGACCCCGACTTTGTCCCCACACAACTTGACGAACGGCATTGGCACCGCGACAACTCCTACAGACTCGTCCGCAACGACGAGAGCAACCCCAACTCACACCACGCAGCCCTCTCAACATTAATTCACTCCAGAGTTTGGCACCCGGTAGAAGGGGACGACCCCGAGTCAGACCCCCAATCCGCCAACCCCTTTGCGACCCTGTTCGCAACAGAGAACTGAGGTGTCCACATGATGATTTAAAGGAGACACTTGGAGAAAAGTGTTGTCCTTCCTGATGGAACCTGCAGGATGTTTTACGTTGTTTGTATGTTTTGTTTAAGTGTTGTTCGTCCGACAGGAGAATTTTTCTCACCGTCACACACCCATTCACCTGACACTTTTTAGCTCTTTCCAACACCCCCACCGTGGCCAGACGCCTGTTCAGCGGTACCGACTTGTCCACAGATATCACAATGGTACCAACCTGTCCACAGATACCTGGTCAGCAGACCACACGCCCGTTCTGATTCGATGGTAGAAGCACAGCACTAGCTTTTCAGCTGGCACTGGTTCAAGTGCCAGATGCCCGATCTGATTTGACGGGAGAATCCCAGCAGCAACCCCACCATGATGACTACATTTTTGCCCGTTCTTGTCGGTTGCTCAGGCAGTGGAGAAACGGCGTGAGACCCGCCCTGCCTGGGGACCCCCCCCCCCCCCGTTGGTCAAAAACGCTCGGGTAGGGGAGATACGGTATTGGTAGCCGTCCTACCCGGGGACTCCATCCAAATCTTACCCGTCGCGGCCCATACGCACCTCATTCGACCTTTTCCTTTCAAAAACAGTTTTATTTATTTAGGCAACCTTTGGGTTGCCGCCAAATGCTATTTACATCCAGGAACATTTGGATGATAAACTTAGCACTGGTCCGCCATTGGGAAGTGTGCCGTGTCCTAACATTTGTTTTGGGGGGAAAAAAAATGAGGGAGTCACATAGAGTGACTTAAGGGAATTATTGGCCCCAAGAAGGACAGACACACTAACACACCGGATATTATACCAAGGCAGTTACAGATACTATGCTTGTTTTACAGAACTCCAGAAGCTCCAGGACCGGAGAAAACAGAGAACACAAAGAAAGAAAAAGAAGGAGGACAGCCATGAGGACTTCTTTCATCGTGATCAACATATTTTATTTGGACATTTGGTTGCGCGGGAACGCGGACCCCATTACTCCAAACCCCCCTACCGTTAATATTTCACTGCCCCACAGTACCGAGGGCCCAGTCATTAGCCACGCTGCATTATCCTGGTGTGCCAAGTTCATAACTTGGTACTCCCTGTCGTACGTTATTGAAGCACTATTAGCATTGGCAATACTCTGCTGTGCAGTGCAGACAATGCGTCTCCGCAAATGGCGAAGGAGAGCGTACCGCGCTCGAACCCCGGTATATCGGATCCGATCCCCTATATTCGGTTATGACCAGACCCCCGCGACCTATAATACAAAAATAAAGAACAAGCACTTGCGTTTTCCTGTAAATAAAAGATGTACAAAACTACCTGTAACAAGAAAAAAAAAATGTATGACCCTGAGCTTGACTGCCAAGCCAGGGAAGAATATATGGAATGTTATGATTGTTGTATGTTTTAGAGAGATAGGATTATGCAATGCTTGATGAGTGTATTTAGGTAAAATTAGAGGCTCCAAGTTTTTATTTTTTTAGATACATGCCCCTGCCTGACATAGCGCCCTCAAGAATTGTTTAGGTAAATTTTTGTGCATAGCTAGGGTCAGAATAGTGGCCATGTAGGAGGTGTCCCCCCACCCCCGGTCAGGGAACGGAAAGGACAAAATTTATGTGATCCTTCACGCTTCGCGTTAGGATCACAAGGAGGACCTGTAGCCACCTAAAATGGCCGATTCCCTATTAATTTGGCCAAAACACGATTTAAAACGGCTAACCGAAAAGGCTGATGGGAAAAGCAGCCAACAGGACACAAACGGACAGCTGCAGACAGAATAGCGTATTCGGCTCTGGGGAAGTCGGCCCAGATCGATACTCAAGACCATTAGCAGCACATCAACCCAGACATCTGCAGTTTAATCGGCTATCCCCGGGAACAATTGCAACATATTAGCAGTTGAATGCCGGGCCAGACCTCTCGGCGCCAGCAGTGGCCGAAACAAAGACAGGTGAACGACCACCCCCCGATCGAGGAATCGCCCCATTATTGGAGCATATCGAACCCAGTGATTGGGAACAAGTCCAATCACTTGGGACTCAGGGTCAAGGGCCGCCCCGAGAGGCGGGAAGCCCCTGGGCCCTATAAAGTGAGGGGCCAAGTTCAGATCGCTCTCTCTCTCCCTTCTTCTGCTCGCCACCTTCGCAAGAACATCGACCAGAAACTGTAAGTTTGACTCCAGCGATCGCTACCCGATAGAGAGTCCTAGCCATCGACCCGTATCAGCCTTTTGAATCCCGCGGGCCAGATCCAATTCGATAAGCCATTCGTTTCCCTGACCTGGTGGGCCCTCCTAAAGTTAAGTATTGGCCAGTAGTGGTAGGCTTCGATATAGATAGTAGGATTATTGTGTAAGCATTAATTGTTGTATATAATAAATGATCGTTGTTTTAACTCTTACTAAGCGGTGTGCTGACTTATTAATCATAACTCGAGCTTGAACCACGTGGCGACTCGTGAGCAAAGGTGACATAATTAGAGCTAATAAAACTAAGGCTAAAAAGAGCAACACCGCGTTTCGCAGAGCGATCGCCAGGGGTTCAATTGCCAGGGCGAACAAGAGCGGGGACAGCGGACAGGCCTGCCTTGTGCCTCTGTGCAGCTGGAAGTATTCAGAGCTGGCGGTGGTGCTCCTGACGCTCGCCTTGGGGGCGTTGTACAAGAGAATTTGTCCACGAGGTGAATCCTGTCCCTAAACTGCTCCAGCACCACGAGGAAGTACTCCCACTCGACTCATGCCTTTTCTGCATCCAGGGAGACGGTCACCTCTGGTGTTCTCTCCCGGGGGGGGGGGGGGGGGGTTTATTATTACATTCAGCAGCTGCAAGATGTTTGTAGTTAGCTGCCTACCCTTGACAAAGCCCGTCCGGTCCTCTGCGACCACCTCTGGTACGCAGTTCTCCAATCTCTTGGTGTCCAGATCCTGCCCGGGCATGCCCCCCCCCCCCACCCCCGGCCCGGCGATGTTGAATGTCGGGAATCCCGTTACGTCACTGGCATGAGGTGAGGGGGCGGAGACATTCGCGTCGGGACTCCCTGCCGACGTGTAGCACGTTTCGAGGAGCCTCTCTCGCGCGGCTAGGCCCCTCCCGTTGCCCGGCGCGAACGGGGCGCGCCGCACCCCGGCCCGCGAGCGAGCCAGCGTCGTCAGGCCTACCTCACCGGCGATCGCCGCCTTCAGCTCGGAGCTGTCAAAGACCCCAGCCGTCCGTGCGCACCTTTGTCTCGTGTTCGGTCCTGTACCCCGGCGTCACGTTGAGATGCCGGAGGTGCCACTGGGGTGAGGAGTACACGCGGCATCTCTCCGGCCGCTGGTCCCGGTCCAGGGGGGTGTAAACCCAGAGAACCTCCTCCAGCGGCAGCTCCCTGGCGTCGCGAGCACCCTCCGAACCATTCCCTCCTAAAGGAATCCGACACCGGTGACCAGGCACGGCAGCCACAAAGCTCTGGAGCAGGTCATGGGAGGCCAACGGTAGAACTGGCAAGACTGTCAAAAGAAGGTGGATGATTTGGAATTTTCCCATGCCGCCAACCACCTCCAGGATGTCAGCAAATCCCACGGCTGTGAAGGGCAGAGTGAGTTATTTGCAGAGAGTCAGCTATTGCTGGGTGCAGAGGACATTCGAGCGCAGACTATATAAAGCTTAACCTGATGAATGGAGGGTTACGTTGTCACTCTAAAGTGCAAATCTTTGAGGCATTTACTGGCCAATGGTATACTTGCAACGAGCAGTTAGGAAGATCGCAAGATATTTACAGATAGCCCGATGGGGCTGGAGGAGCTGGTTAAGGGATTGGGGAGCGAGCAGGCGGGGAAGGCCCCGGGACCGGATGGGTTCCCGGTTGAATTTTATAGGAAGTATGTGGATCTCTTGGGCCCGTTGTTCCGTGCTCATTCATTCATCCAGAAAAACCCTGCGTCCCTCTGACCGACTTAACTAATTGTTCAATGATTACTCAGGATTCGCCTCCATCAGCTTACTTGGAAACCCATTCAGCACAATTCAGTCCTCAAGTCACCTCCCGCTGGTTGGAACCCTGAGACCTTTAACCCCTGTTTGGCTGGAAGCAGTATTGTAGATTTAACCTTTTCAAAGCTATTTCGAGTCTCGGCGATCTGCACGGACGTCGCCTGTTCAACCAAGGGTCGCAAGTTTCTCCCGTTGCCCTCTTCCACAGTCTCGTTTATTCATAATAATACGCAAAAGTACTTTTTCAAATTTGATTTTTACAGGATGTGGGAGTCGGTGGCTATAGGTCCAGCAACTATTGCCCATCGAGAAGGTGGCGGGTGAGCCGCCATCTTGAACCCGCCGCAGTCCCCGTGTGGTGTAGGTACACCCACCGTGCTGTTAGGGAGGGAGTTCCCAGGATTTTGACCCCAGCCACAGTGCAGGAACGGCCGATATATTTCCGAGTGGGGATGGCGAGCGGCTCGGAGGGGGGGAGCTTGCAGGCGGGGGTGTTCCCCGTGCGTCTGCTGCTGCCCTCGTCCTTCTGGACGGTAGAGGTGGCGGGTTTGGAAGGTGCTGTCGAAGGAGCGAGTGGCCCGCGGGGCGTCTTGTAGGCGGTGCGCACGGCTGCCGCTGTGCGTCGGGGGGTGGAGGGAGTGAATGTTTGTGGATGGGGCGCCGATCAAGAATTGTCCTGGATGGTGTCGAGCTTCTCGAGTGTCGTTGGGAGCTCCTGACTTGAGCCTTGCGTAATTATTCTGCTTACAGTGCAGATCACATCTACATTCACAAGCACCTCACTGTGCCATGTCAGCAGAGACTTAAACTGTGGCCTTTCCCCATTGACCCCTTGTAGCAAATGCCGCAAGTTTGAATACATCCCCCTCAGCACATAGTCCTGGCATCTTTTGTCAATCTGCAATGCTCAGTTTGCGACAGCTCCTTGCGTGAAGGACCGCAGCTATAAAGTTATTGAGAGAACCCAGCTATAAATAAGCGAGTTATTAGATGAAAAAGGGTGATTTCCCTATGAAGTAGGGATTAAAAATTAAAAACAGGGTTTAAATTAACAGCAGAGGCAAGAGTTTATAAAAATAAATTTAGAGTGCCCAATTCTTTTTTTTCCAATTGAGGGCCAATTTAGCGTGGCCAATTAACCTACCCTGCACATCTTTGGGTTGTGGGGATGATACCCACGCAGACACGGGGAGAATGTGCAAACTCCACACGGACAGTGACCTGGAGCCGGGATCAAACCGGTTTCCTCGGCACCGTGACGCAGCAGCGCGAACCACTGCGCCGCCCTTGCAGAGACAAGAGTTAAAAGGTTTATAAACCAGCCTGCGTGTAATTGTGTACTCAAGGACAACAACATCCTGTGGCATATTTTATAACAACTTGTCAAACTGAATCCTGGAAACTGAGTGAACACTATCTGCACCGCTCAGTATCCTCTTTGTTTAGCGGATGCGGATGAAAGGATGTTGTCCAGCATATGTGCTCAACATGCTTTCTGCTGGCTTTAGCTCTTTTAGGGTACAAATATTGGAACTACACAATTGGATCTTTCGTAATTCATTGGATTCACTCCAGCGTATCTCAGGTACAAGTAGCTTCTGCAATGGGCTGAAGATAGTTCTCCTGTTAATTGGTTCAGAGGTATCTTGCTAGACTCAGTCGCTTACTACCCAGAAATCGAAGGTAAATACTGCTTTAAATATTGGTGGATATCCTTAAATATCTCTCTATAACATTAATAATGATGTGAGATGCCGGTGTTGGACTGGGGTGGGCGCAGTAAGAAGTCTTACAACACCAGGACTGGTTTGAAATGCACAGGTTGAAAGACGTGGCTCTCTATCTTCATTTTAAAAGCTGTTTCCAGACGGCTTGGTAACTTAAAAGAGATAATTGCTCTCTGGAAGGAATTCAAACCTGCTGTTTGAAAAGGGGAACAAGAGTATCAATGACAAGTCTGATACCAGTAAGAATGCCGTGTGCTGGGCCACACCTTTGAAAAGGGGATTCTGGTTTATTTGGATTTTGTTATTGAATTGGAACAGTTAAGGGGGAATTCACTCAGGGTTGAGTATAAGAATTGGCAAGTCATGCTGCAGCTGTTGAGTAGTAAGAATTGGCAAGTCATGCTGCAGCTGTATAGAACCTTAGTTAGGCCACACTTGGAGTATAGTGTTCAATTCTGGTCGCCACACTACCGGAAGGATGTGGAGGCTTTAGAGAGGGTGCAGAAGAGATTTACCAGGATGTTGCCTGGTATGGAGGGCATTAGCTATGAGGAGCGGCTGAATAAATTTGGTTTGTTCTCACTGGCATGACGGAGGTTGAGGGGCGACCTGATAGAGGTATACAAAATTATGAGGGGCATAGACAGAGTGGATAGTCAGAGGCTGTTCCCCGGGGTACAGGGGTCAATTACTAGGGGGCATAGGTTTAAGGTGCGAGGGGCAAGGTTTAGAGGAGATGTACGAGGCAAGTTTTTTACACAGAGGGTAGTGGGTGCCTGGAACTCGCTGCCGGAGGAGGGGGTGGAAGCAGGGACGATAGTGACATTTAAGGGGCATCTTGACAAATACATGAATAGGATGGGAATAGAGAGATACGGGCCCCGGAAGTGCGGAAGATTTTAGTTTAGTCGGGCAGCATGGTCGGCGCAGGTTTGGAGGGCCGAAGGGCCTGTTCCTGTGCTGTACTTTTCTTTGTTCTACATAGATTACTGTAGCTGAGTGGGGTCGTTATGTTTGTAGTTGATAAAAATTCTTGCTGTGAGTGTTTATTTAATTGTGAACTAAATTCTTAGAATAAAGCTTGTTTTTGATTGAAAGCGCCCAAGAACTCAGCTGACTAACACCTGAAAGGCAGGAACTTGTGCTCCTCGTAACCTTAATCGCTAAACAGTTGTAGGTCAGGTGAACTTCATGATATACTATGGGGTTTTCGACACCATGGCCCATAGTGTTGAGAGAGCGGTTCACAATGCACACAGGATCATGGGCCTCATAAATAGAGGCATTAAGTACAAAGGCCGGGAGGTTATGTGAAAACTTTAGAAAGCTCCGGTTCGGCCCCAGTTGAAAGGTTTGCGTCCAGTTCGGGTCATCCACACTTTCGGGACGGTAACCTCGAGAGACAGAGAGGGGGGGTGCAGAGGGAGATCCGCTCAGAATGGTCCGGAGATGAGGGGATTTTAGCTCCGAGGTTCGGCTCGTAGGATCATAGAATTTACAGTGCAGAAGGAGGCCATTCGGCCCATCGAGTGTGCACCGGCCCTTTGGAAAGTGCGCCCCACTCAAGCCCACACCTCCACCCTATCCCCATAATCCCACCTAACCTGCTTGGACACGAAGTGCAATTTATCACGGCCAATCCAACCTCCACGTCTTTGGACTGTGGGAGGAAACCGGAGCACCCGGAGGAAACCCACGCCGACACGGGGGGAGAACGTGCAAACTCCGCACGGACAGTGGCCTGAGCCCGGGAATCGAACCAACAGATTTAAAGTTTTTGGGCAAGGTGGGGAGGATGTGAAGACCAACTTTATTACCCAATGAGTGGGGGTGGAAGCGGAGACGATAAATGATTCCCAAAGGAAATTGGTTGGGCGGGGGGGTCGAGGGGAATAAACCCGCCGGGATGTGGGGAGGGGCGTGGGGCTGACTGAATCGGTGTGCAGAGAGCCAGCATGGAGCCCATGGGCCGAATGGACTCCTTGCCATCCTGCCAAGTGGTTTGCACTCCAATACGGTCATGATTTTAGGGTGGCACGGCGGCACAGCGATTAGCACTGCTGCCTCACGGCGCCGGTTACCCGGGTTCCATTCCGACCTCGGGTGACTATCTGTATGGAGTCTGCATGTTCTCCCCTCCGTGTCTGGCGTGTTTCTTCCGGGTGCTCCGGTGTCCTGACAGTCCAAAGGTGTGCAGGTTAGGTGGATTGGCCAGGCTAACATTGCCCCTTAGTGTCCAAAGGTTTGGTGGAGTTACGTGGATGGGGCAGGAGAGCGGGTCAGTGCAGACTTGATGGGCCGAATGGCCTCCTTCTGCACTGTAGGGATTCTGTGACCCCACGACGCTCACACTCTTTGCCTTTAGCTGGGACCATCGTCCGCAAACCGGGCAGCACGGTAGCCTTGTGGATAGCACAATTGCTTCACAGCTCCAGGGTCCCAGGTTCGATTCCGGCTTGGGTCACTGTCTGTGCGGAGTCTGCAGATCCTCCCCGTGTGTGCGTGGGTTTCCTCCTGGTGCTCCGGTTTCCTCCCACAGTCCAAAGATGTGCAGGTTAGGCGGATTGGCCGTGATAAATTGCCCTTAGTGTCCAAAATTGCCCTTAGTGTTGGGTGGGGTTACTGGGTTATGGGGATAGGGTGGCGATGTTGACCTTGGGTCGGGTGCTCTTTCCAAGAGCCGGTGCAGACTCGATGGGCCGAATGGCCTCCTTCTGCACTGTAAATTCTATGATAATCTATGAAAATGCAATCTCCAATAAATCCCCGTAAGGCTGAAGAAAATATACTTGCATCTAGCTGTCGCCAATACACGTTCATAGTCCAGACAATCTTCCAAAATGGCTCAGTAATTAATCAAATAATGGATCCATTCAATGCAATTGTTAGTTGCTTCATATGAGTTTAATACTATTGCATCGAAACTTGTGATGGGCAATCAAATAATATTTGGTCGACGTTTACCTCACAGGTAAGAACATTTCCCCTAACTGTCTCTCTTCCTAGTCCCTTGGGGAGACCTACCAAGGGAATGTAGAGATTGATGTCCTTCCTTCAATCCAAAATGGCCTTTTAACCGTTCAGACATTGGCAGAAATGTGGCGAGCACAAACATTATTTCTTAAAAGTCAACGAAAGAGTCGGAAATCTGGATTGAGATGTCTAAGTGTATCGGTCTTCCTTTCGGATTTGAGGAATTTGTGTGAGTGCCTTTAAGAAAAGGGTGTTTAAGAAATGTACCTTTAAGAAATGGGTGTTTATCAGTGATGTCAGAGTGTGGGTGGAGCTAGGCTGTCTGTCAGCTTTTTACTTTTGTTTTAGGCTGTTTGCTGCAGGGTGTGTTTTAGTTTCGTTTTCTGTGTTGGAGCTGAAGCCAGACAGAGCAGGTGTACTGCTGTTCTCTCTGCCATGAAAAGACTATCTCTTGATCATTTGGTGAATTCAGAATTATAAATGTTCTCAGTAGTGAATGTAAACCTAATGTGCTTCTGTTAAAAGGTGTTTCTTTTGTCTTCTGGATGTTGTTTGGGAAGTTATTAAGGATTACTTAGTGTTGTATTCTTTGGGGGTTGTATTTGAATTGATGGTTGCTAAGATGTTCACTGTATGTTTTAAAAAGGTTAACTTGAGTTCATAGAATAAACATTGTTTTCCTTTAAAAAATACTTTTCCATTTCTGCTGTCCCACACCTGTAGAGTGCGCCATGTGCTCCCCATACCACAATCTATTAAAAGTTATGGGTCAGGTGAACTCCATGATACACTTTGGGGTTCTCTAAACCCTGGCCCGTAACAAATTGGGGGCTCGTCCGGGATAAAAGTCTATCTATTCGATTGGCTTAGTGAACTAAAAGACAGTGAGGGGTGAGCATATTGTGGTTGCTTATCAGGTGTGGTATTCTAGTTTAAGTGGGGGGTGTATTGAGGACAATGGCTCTTTCAGACGCTCTGAAGTTTTTGGGGGTGGAGATGGTCACACGCAGTACCTTACAGACAGAGACTAAAAGCAGACTGTTAGATTTGGCAAAAACATTGCAGTTAACATTACCTGATGAAATGCAAAAAGATGAGGTAATTATGGCGGTGGTTAAGCATTTAAAGTTGCCTGAGATACACTTTGACTCATTGGAAATGGCAAAAATTCAGTTACAAATTAAACAAATGGAACATGAGAAAGAATGAAAGCAGTTTGAATACGAGAGACAGGAAAAAGGAAGAGAGCGAGAAAGAGATAGAGAGGAACAAGGAAGAGAGAGAGGACAAAGAAAAGGAGAGAGAAGAAAGGAGAGAAAAAAGAATAGCCCTAGCAGAACAAAAAGAAAGAGAAAGGGAGGTACAGATCAGGGAAAAAGATAAAGAGAGAGAGTTTGCACTTCAGAAAATGGCCATGAAACATGACAGTCAGTTAAAATTGACAGACGTAAAGGGAAACATACAGTTGGAAGATAGTGATGAGGATAGTGAGAAAGAGCGTCATAGTCGAAGGCTTGGTGGGGATCTATTTAAATATGTCCAAGCATTGCCAAGGTTTGACGAGAAGGAGGTGGAAGCCTTTTTCATTTCATTTGAGAAGGTAGCTAAACAAATGAAATGGCCACAGGACATGTGGGTATTACTGATTCAAACAAAGCTGATAGGTAGGGCGAGTGAAGTGTTTGCATCACTACCGGAGGAGGTATCTGGGACGTTTGAGGAGGTGAAGAAATCCATCTTAAGTGCATATGAACTAGTGCCTGGAGCTTACAGACAAAGGTTTAGAAATTTAGAGAAAGAGAATTTGGTCAAACATACATGGAGTTTGAAAGGCTCAAACAGAGTAATTTTGATAGGTGGATAAGGGCTTTGAAAATAGACCAAACGTATGAAGCTCTCAGAGAAATTATACTTTTGGAGGAGTTTAAAAATTCAATTCCTGATGTAGTGAGAACTCATGTGGAAGAGCAGAGGATTAAAACTGCGAGATTAGCAGCAGAAATGGCAGATGATTATGAATTAGTTCATAAATCAAAGTTTGGTTTATGCATGTTTCAGCCTGTGAGGGATAGAAACTGGGGACATGAGAAATACTCAAGTGGTAGAGGCAAAGGTAATCTGATGGGAGATAATAAGGAGAGTGTACCTCAGACTAAAAAAGAAATCCAGGAGGGTGGAAAAGAAATGAAAAGTTTCAAATGTTTTCACTGGAATAAACTAGGCCGTGTAAAGTCACAGTGTTGGTGGTTGAAGAAAAGCACTGGGAAGGCTGATGTGGTAAAACAGGATAAGACAGTGGGGTTTGTTAAAGTGGTAAAGGAATGCCCAAGGGAAGCGAAGGAGGTGCAAAAGATTGTACAGCCTGATCAAGAGGTGATTGATAAGAAAGTGCCAGATGTCTTTAAAGAATTTAATTGTGTGGGTAAAATTTACTCATGTGTATCATGAGGACCAGGTAAAGAAGTCACAATTTTAAGAGATACGGGAGCTAGTCAATCTTTAATGGTAAGAGATGAGGAGTTATGTAGTTTGGGAAGAATATTGCCAGAAAAGGTAGTAATATGTGGAATTCAGGGTGAGAGGAGTAGTGTTCCATTATATAAAGTAAGGTTCGAAAGTCCAGTGAAGCGTGGTGAAGTGATGGTAGAGTAATAGAGAAACTATCTTGTCCAGGAATACAGTTTATCTTGGATAATGATATAGCTGGATCGCCGGTGGGAGTGATGCCTACTGTGGCTGATAAGTCAGTGGAAAATCAGACAACTGAAGTGTTGAAGGACGAATATCCTGGGATTTTTCCAGATTGTGTAGCAACAAGGTCGCAAAGTCACAGGTTAAGACAAGAAGAGAAATCAAAGAGTGAAGATGAAGTTGAAGTTCAATTATCAGAAATGAATTTTTGATCAGATGGTTGAAAAAGAACAAGAACAGGTGGAGGATGAGGCGGATATTTTTAGTTCAGGAAAATTGGCGGAGTTACAACAGAAAGATGTAGAAATAAAACGGATGTATCAGAAAGCGTATACGGAAGAGGAATCTGAGAGTATACCAGAGTGTTATTACCGTAAAAATTATGTCTTGATGAGAAAATGGAGACCTTTACATATGCAGGCGGATGAAAAGTGGGCAGAAATTCAACAAGTAGTATTGCCGGTAGGGTATCGAAAGGAGGTGTTGCGAGTTGCACATGAGGTACCAGTGGGAGGTCATTTGGGAATAAGGAAAACTCAAGCTAAAATACAAAAACAATTTTATTGGCCTGGACTACATAAAGATATAGTTACATTTTGTCAATCATGTCACACATGTCAAGTGATAGGGAAACCTCAAGCAGTGGTAAAACCAGCCTCAATACCCATTCCAGCATTTGAGGAACTTTTTACAAGGGTCCTAATTGATTGCGTAGGACCGCTTCCTAAAACGAAAAGTGGGAATCAATATCTTTTGACGATGATGGATGTGTCTTCTAGGTTTCCAGAGGCCATTCCAGTACGTAATGTTACAGCGAAAAAGATTGTGGAGAAGTTACTTAAATTCGTTACTAGATATGGACTACCCACAGAAATGCAATCGGATCAAGGATCAAATTTTACCTCCAGGTTATTCAAAGAAGTTATGGATAGCTTAGGAATAAAACAATTTATATCAACTGTGTACCATCCAGAGTCGCAGGGAGCATTAGAAAAGTGGCATCAGATATTAAAGACAATGTTGAGGGCTTATTGTCAAGATTATCCAGAGGATTGGGATAAAGGAATGCCATTCATACTGTTTGCAATTAGGGATGCACCTAATGAGTCTACCAAATTTAGTCCTTTTGAACTAATTTTTGGTCATGAGGTAAGAGGACCACTTAAATTGATTAAGGAAAAATTGGTGAGCGAGAAATCGGAAATTACACTATTGGATTACGTGTCAAATTTTAGGGAACGATTAAATAGAGCAGGTGAATTGGCTAGACAACATTTAAAAGTTGCACAAAATGTGATGAAACGGGTAGCGGACAAGAAATCCAAAGTTTGTAGTTTTGCCAGTGGAGATAAAGTTTTAGTGTTGTTACCAGTGGTAGGTGAACCTTTAAAAGCTAGGTTTTGTGGACCTTATCAGATTGAAAGGAAATTAAGTGAGGTGAATTATGTGGTAAAAACACCAGATAGAAGGAAGACTCACCAAGTGTGTCATGTGAATATGCTTAAAAGGTACTTTGACAGGGAAGGAGAGAAAAGGAGGTTCTAATGATTCTAACTCAAAGTGACAAACCAAATCCAGATGACTGTGAATTTGACATACCTCCAATTAAATTGGAAAACGAGGACGTTCTTAAAAATTGGGATAAATTGTTGAGTTACCTTCTAGAGGAAAAATGGACTGACCTGAAAGAGTTATTGATATCACATGGGCAAGTTTGTAGAGATAAAGTGGGAAGTACTAAAATGGCTATACATGATGTAGATGTGGGAAATGCTGTTCCAATCAAACAACATCCATATAGACTTAATCCTTTAAAATTGGCACAGGTTAACAGAGAGACTGAGAGTATGTTTAAAAATGGCATAATTGAAGTGGGTTGCAGCCAATGGAGCTCACCCATAGTGATGGTACCTAAACCAGACGGTACCAAACGGTTGTGTGTGGACTATAGAAAGGTTAATGCAGTTACAAGAATGGACTCTTATCCTATCCCACTTTTGGAGGATTGCATTGGGAAAGTGGGACAATCAGCTTTTATTTCTCAACTAGATTTACTTAAAGGTTACTGGCAGATACCTTTATCCGAAAGGGCGAAGGAGATTTCAGCTTTTGTGACTCCAGATGGTATATACCAATTCAAAGTTATGCCACTTGGCATGAAAAACGCCCCAGCCACATTTCAACGGTTAACTAACAAAGTTGTTTCAGGTTTACCCAATTGTGCGGTATACATCGACAATCTGGCAATTTTCAGCCAGACATGGACAGAACATTTGAAACATCTGACGGAGTTATTCGATCGACTTCAGGAGGTGGGTTTGGTGATAAACCTAGCCAAAAGTGAATTTGGAAAAGCCCAAGTCACTTTCTTTGGCCATACAATCGGACAGGGTCGAATGGTCCCACGGGATGTGAAACCAACAATTATACCTGTTTGTGTGTGTGGTTTCTTTTTAAACGAAAAAGTATATTTAATGTGTGCATTTCTTAAAGGATAGCGAAAAGGTGAAAAATGAAACCATCTTAAAGTTGATGGTTTATTTATTTTTCTTGGGGGGAGGTGTCATGTGAGAGTGCCTTTAAGAAATGGGTGTTTAAGAAATGTACATTTAAGAAATGGGTGTTTATCAGTGATGTCAGAGTTTGGGTGGAGCTGGGCTGTCTGTCAGCTTTTTACTTTTGTTTTAGGCTGTTTGCTGCAGGGTGTGTTTTAGTTTCGTTTTCAGTGCTGGAGCTGAAGCTGGACAGAGCAGGTGTACTGTTCATCTCTCTGCCATGAAAAGACTACCTCTTGATCATTTGGTGAATTCAGAATTATAAATGTTCTCAGTAGTGAATGTAAACCTAATGTGCTTCGGTTAAAAGGTGTTTCTTTTGTCTTCTGGATGTTGTTTGGGAAGTTATTAAGGATTACTTAGTGTTGTATTCTTTGGGGGTTGTATTTGAATTGATGGTTGCTAAGCTGTTCACTGTATGTTTTAAAAAGGTTAACTTGAGTTCATAGAATAAACATTGTTTTGCTTTTAAAAAAATACATTTCGATTTCTGCTGTCCCACACCTGTAGAGTGGGCCGTGTGCTCCCCATACCACAATCTAGTAAAAGTTGTGGGTCAGGTGAACTCCATGATACACTTTGGGGTTCTCGAAACCCTGGCCCGTAACACCTTAGTGGGCGATGTGCATCTTGGGAATATTACAGGTTAGTGAGGGGCTTATTGTGAGAGGGTGACTCAGGTTACAGAATCTCTGATATTATTTGTACTCTCGGAATGCTGATCGTTGAGTGTGTCTGGTTAAACGGTCTGCTTCATCAGCGACAGGTGCGTTTCATGCAGCGGGATCTCATTCCTCTTGGAGTCCTTGTATTTTTCCGCAACTTTCAATGCTCTGGAATAAAGAAGTCAGAAAAATCACAGCCAGGAAACGGCCACTCTGTCTCTTGTGACTTTGTTTTCTTCCTTCGCCCATTGTTCCTGTTTGCGTGTGTGTGTGTGCGTGCGTGTGTGTGTGCGCGGGTGTGTGAGCGCGTGTGTGTGCGTGCGTGTGTTTGTGTGTGTGCGCGTGTGAGTGTGTGTGCGCGTGTACGTGTGTGTGTGCATGTGTGTAACGTGTCTGTGTTTGCGTGTGTGCGTGTGTGTGCGTGTGCGTGTGTGTGTGCGCGTGTCTGTGTGAGTGCGTGTGTGTGTGTGCGTGTGTTTGTGTGTGTGTGCGTGTGTTTGTGTGTGCGTGTGTGTGCACGTGTGTGCATGTGGTTGGAGAAAGTGTCACGGGAGAGTCCCTTGAAGAAACGTTTTGTCTTATCAAATGGCTTCAGTGATGTCATTGTGTGGGTGGAGCTGGGCTGTGGCTCTGGGTTTTACTTTCGTTTTGGTTTGGGCTGTTTTGTCGCGCTGAGTTTTGTTTGCTTTCATTTTCACATTTGCCTGCTGGATTCAGACAGAGAAATCTTGTCCTGTCTCTCTCTCTCTCTCTGCAGGTTAAAAGGCGTCTCCAGATCACTTGATAATTTAAAAGTGATAACTGTTTTAGGAAGGAATCCAAACCTACTGTTTTGGTTAAAGGGTTTTCTGGTTCATGGGGTGTTGTTATTAAATTGAAACAGTTAAGGGAAGTAATTGAGGGTTATATATAGAGTACTGTAGCTGTGTGGGGTATTTAGGTTTGCAGTTGATAAAAGTGCTTACTGTGTGTGTTTATAAAACTGTTAACTGAATTCGTAGAATAAACTTTGTTTTTGATTAAAAGTGCTTAAAGCCTCTGTTGAATAACACCTGAAAGTTAGGTCCTTGTGCTCCCCGTAACCAAAATCTATAAACAGTTGTAGGTCAGGTGAACTCCATGATATACTTTGGACTAGCTTAATGGTAAAAACTGGGCCGTATGATTCTATGGTGAGACTGCAAGGTTAACAATATAAAAAGGTGCGAAAGCAAGTGTTTTGCAGTGGAGATGAGCAGGGCTAAGATGGGATGTCAGTGAGCAACAGGAATGGGAATTTGCGTTAGGAAGATAAGAAGGGTGACTTGAAGCTTAACTTGTGTGTTTCAAAACAAAGTCCTCCAGCCCCATCCAGTCCTCCCTATCTCTGTAACCTTCTCCAGCCCCTACAGCCCTCCCTACAATCCTCTAATATACCATAGTAGTATTGTCACTGGACAATTAACCAGAGTTAATTAATTAATCTGGGGACCAGGACTCAAATCCCGCCACTGCAGATGGTAAAATTTGCAATTCAATCAAAACCTGGAATTAAAAGTCTAATGGTGACCGTGAAACCATCGTCGATTGTTGTAAAAACCCATCTGGTTCACTAATGTTCTTTAGGGGAGGAAATCTGCCATCCTGACCTGGTCTGGCTTACATGAGATCACAAACCCACAGCAATGTGGCTGGCGCTTAACTGCCCCCTCAAGGGCAATTAGGGATGGGCACTAAATGCTGGCCCAGCCTGCCCTACCCACGTCCCATGAACAAGTAAAAAAAAAAGGATCAAGCGGTTTCAAGTGCTTGCAGTTTCTGCTATTGATTTGCAAGCTGCATACGGTTTTCTCGCCTCAGCCAGCACATAGAACCAATGAACCATATAGTCTCCATTCGCATCCCCATGCCAAGAGCTGCCCCTGCCTGCTCCCTGCGGTCACTCACTCCCCCATGCCAAGCTATGGCACTCCCATGCCCATTCCACTGCAGGCTACAGCAGAAAATACGGAGGCATGGGATTCAGGGTGATTTAGCAGTTTGGATCAGAAATTGGCTAGCTGGAAGAAGACAAAGGGTGGTGGTTGATGGGAAATGTTCAGACTGGAGTCCAGTTACTAGTGGTGTACCACAAGGATCTGTTTTGGGGCCACTGCTGTTTGTCATTTTTATAAATGACCTGGAGGAGGGCGTAGAAGGATGGGTGAGTAAATTTGCAGATGACACTAAAGTCGGTGGAGTTGTGGACAGTGCAGAAGGATGTTACAAGTTACAGAGGGACATAGATAAGCTGCGGCGCTGGGCTGAGAGGTGGCAAATGGAGTTTAATGCAGAAAAGTGTGAGGTGATTCATTTTGGAAGGAATAACAGGAAGACAGAGTACTGGGCTAATGGTAAGATTCTTGGCAGTGTGGATGAGCAGAGAGATCTCGGTGTCCATGTACATAGATCCCTGAAAGTTGCCACCCAGGTTGAGAGGGTTGTTAAGAAGGCGTACGGTGTGTTAGCTTTTATTGGTAGAGGGATTGAGTTTCGGAGCCATAAGGTCATTTTGCAGCTGTACAAAACTCTGGTGTGGCCGCATTTGGAGTGTTGCGTGCAATTCTGGTCGCCGCATTATAGGAAGGATGTGGAAGCATTGGAAAGGGTGCAGAGGAGATTTACCAGAATGTTGCCTGGTAAGGAGGGAAGATCTTATGAGGAAAGGCTGAGGGACTTGAGGCTGTTTTCGTTAGAGAGAAGAAGGTTAAGAGATGACTTAATTGAGGCATACAAGATGATCAGAGGATTGGATAGGGTGGACAGTGAGAGCCTTTTTCCTCGGATGGTGATGTCTAGTACGAGGGGACATAGCTTTAAATTGAGGGGAGATAGATATAGGACAGACGTCAGAGGTAGGTTCTTTACTCAGAGAGTAGAAAGGGCGTGGAATGCCCTGCCTGCAACAGTAGTGGACTCGCCAACACTAAGGGCATTCAAATAGTCATTGGATAGACATGTGGCGATAAGGGAATAGTGAAGATGGGCTTTAGAGTGGTTTCACAGGCCGGTGCAACATCGAGGGCCGAAGGGCCTGTACTGCGCTGTAATGTTCTATGTTCCATTCACCCACTTTATACTGGAGAGAACAAATGGACTCTAGTGAGTGTAGGATGTGTAAATAAAAGGCTTTTTTAAAAAGAAAAAACAGTAATTCATTGATAACCTTCCACCTTCTTGAAAAGAAACTCCTTTTATTACAGGTCAACAAAAGTGTCAATCATCCAGTCCTTTAAAGCATCAGTAGCAGAAACTGCAAACACTGGAAACCTCTTGATTTTGTGTAAATGTACACTGCGATTGTTCATGGTTCAAGCTCTAGAAATCCTCTCCCTCTCTCGCCTCTCCTGCAAGTCGGCCGGCCTCTTTGACCGAGCTTTTAGTCACCTACTGCCACTTAATGTAGCTCTTCCCCCTGTTATGTCCCATTGAAGCATCTTAGAGTCATGGATGTTTACAGCGTGGAAACAGGCCCTTCGGCCCAGCTTGTGGGTGCCGCCCAGTTTCTATCACTGAGCTCGCCCCACTTGCCCGCATTTGGCTCATATCCCTCTATACCAACCCTGCCCATGTAACTGTTTAACTTTTTTAAAGGATAAAATCGTACCCGCTCGACCACTGCCTTTGGCAGCCCGTTCCAGACGCTCACCACCCTCTGTGTGAAGAAATTTCCCCTCTGGTCTCTTTTGTATCTCTCCCCTCTCACCTTTAACCTATGCCCTCTAGTTCTAGGGTCCTCTACCTTTGGGAAAAGTTGTCGACTATCTACCTTATCGATGCCCCTCATTATTTTATAGACCTCCATAAGTTCACCCCCTGAGCCTGCTACGCTCCCAGCCTATCCAGCCTCTCCTTATAATCTTGGGAGGTATTCCTACTTAAAGATGCTTTTTAATTGGCTTTGTCGCTGCTGGAGACCTAGATTACCGCACAGGAAGCGAGAGTGGAGTAAACGTAAAGCTGGTGAAGCAGTGATTTAATTTTAATTGGGGCCTTTTGACTTGAGGTGAGATTTTGGCGCTGCCCCGCTAAGGATATTCCATCGTAATATCTTCCGGGAAAAGGTCACGTCACCAGCACTAAAATCCCAAGCAGAGCCATACCACGGGGGAGCTCAGAGAGATGCTGGCAGCCATTTTGAATGTATGCGCTAAGCCAGCGTGAGTGTGTGGCGTTACCAACCTGTTCTCTATTTCTTCAACAGTTTCTGGTAAGGGAACGTTCCGTGTTTCTGGTAGGAAAAAGGCAGTAATTCCAGCTATTATTGCCACCCCGCCGTATATAGTCAGCGGCAGAAACGATACATAGTCGCCGCTCATCCTTATAATTGGTGCTAAAATGGCTCCCACCCGAGCCATCGTACTCACAAGTCCCAATCCTGTCTGCCTGCGAGGGATACGCAAAGAAAGGAGAGAGAGAAAGCAGATAAGTATAAAACATTTCACCTTCTAACGTCCCGCCCTCTTCTCGAGGAGACGCTGACGCCGGCCTCCTTCACTGAATGGCCCTGATGGATCCCGCACCTCTGACTGTAACTCTCTGGAATGCCGCACGTCCCTCGCCGTCGTTTCCTGATGCACCCACAGCTCAAGGCCCCGCACCCCTCGCTCTACCCCGCGGGCTGGATTTCCGCGGAGCCGGGCTTTGGGGGAACGGCAGCCGGCGCACAATTCCCAGGATTCCCGGGCCCGTTCCCCGGTTTTCAGGCCTTCACGCCGTGCCTGTTGATGGGGGTGGGGCGGGGGGGGGGCGGGAATGGCCTCCCGGCCTAGCATTCCCGGGCCTGGCTGGCTTCAACAACAGATGGGCCCATGCCCTAGTCGTCACCGGGTTTCATGTGTCAGGCTAGTTTGCCAAACAGTTCTGGTTTACGGACCCTCAGGCGGGTCGTCAGCCATAGTCCGCAGGAGGGAACATGGCCTCCTCGCGCACGCCCCTCCATGCCAATGGTTGCCCCCTACCCACCCCCTACGGTCACTTGTGCCCCCCGTGCCAAGCTGTGGCTCTCCCATGTCCATTCACCCATTACATTGTATAGAACAAATGAACCCATAGTGACAGTAGGATAGGTAAATAAAAAGCTTTAAAAAAAACAGTAATTCATTGGCAACTTTCCACTATCTTGAAACTCCTTTTTACTATGGATCAATACTATGGTCAATCGTCCCGACTCTTTAGCCAATCCATAGCAGAAACTGCAAGCACTTGAAACCTCTTGATCGTGTGTAAATCAACATTGTGCAACTGACAGTATGGGTCAGGGAGGCAGAGCTGTCGACCAAGCCACGTTTTCCCTGGGGCTCTGGTGTTTCAGCAGGAGAGGGGATTTCTGGGCTCTTGGCCAAGCCTCATTATGTATGCTTGGCTGAGAGCCCAGACTTCCAGCAGAGTGCTAAAATACCAGATGAGCACTCACCTGACCACGGTTGGGTAGAGTTCGCCCGAATAGAGATAGCAACAGCTGAACGCACATGCGAGACAACCCTTCCCGACAGCAGCAAATGCCGTTCGTAAGGCCTGCAGGTCTGTAGGCGAGACAGAAGAGTACAAATGTTACTGTCTAACATTTTGGACAAATTGATAAGAGGAATACAAGTTGCTGTTCGTACCGATTGATTTAATCCTGGGACGACAGGATTGACCTATGATGAGAGATTGGGTTGACTGGGCCTGGATTCACTGGAATGAGGAGAAATTTCTTCACTCGGGGAAGGAATCGGCCATTTTGGGGACTGAGATGAGGAGAAGTTTCTCCACTTGGGGAAGAAGTCGGCCATTATGGGGATCAACATGAGGAGAAATCTCTTCACTCAGGGAAGGAGTCGGCCATTTTGGGGACCAAGATGAGGAGAAATTTCTTCACTCAGGGAAGGAGTCGGCCATTTTGGAGACCGGGATGAGGAGAAATTTCCTCACGGGGGAAGGAGTCGGCCATTTTGGGAACCGAGATGAGAAATTTCTTCACTCGGGAAGGAGTCGGCCATTTTGGGACTGAGATGCGGAGAAATTTCCTCACGGGGAAGGAGTCGGCCATGTTGGGGACCGAGATGAGGAGAAATTTCTTCACTCGGGGAAGGAGTCGGCCATTTTGGGACCGAGATGAGGAGAAATGTCTTCACTCGGGGAACGAGTCGGCCATTTTGGGACTGAGATGAGAAATTTCTTAATTCAGAGAGTGGAGGACCCGTGGAATTCTCCACCACAGAAGGCCGTGAAGTCACTGGATATATTTAAGAAATAAATAGATAGACTTCTAGATTCTAAAGGTCTCGAGTGGTATGGGGCAAAATCAGGAATATGGCATTGAGATAGAGGATCCCAGCCATGATCACACTGAATGGTGGAGCAGGCTCGAAGGCCCGAATGATCTCCTGCTTCTGTTTCTAGGATTTTAATGTTGTTAAGAAATACATTAAGCGGTAGGTACAAATGTTCCACCTGAATATTTAAGGATTGGTTAAAAATAGAAGGATTTCTGGCTCTGAATATCTGCGGAATATTCTAAGGATTGGGGACATAGGGCAAAACAGCAATCATTAAGGTCTGGGATTCGGAGAATAAATGCATGGGTTTCTCTCTGCTGTGTGACACTGTTTTAAGACAATTTTATTTTTACAGGGTTGTGAAAGGTGGTATTTAAAACAAGACCTTTGTTTTCTTCTTAAGAAGCTTTGGGAAGGGGAGTCATTCATAGGGATCAGGAGCAGGGGCCCGCAACGGATTTTCTGATCTCCAGTCCCGGAGATAGGAACTTGGAATTTTACGCCCTATTTGGGAGGGACAGAGATGAGATGTAATTGTACTTGGACGGGCTGTTCAGAGGAGCAGACAGTAGCAACTGAGGGCGGCACGGTGGCGCAGTGGTTAGCACTGCCGCCTCACAGCGCTGAGGATCCTAGTTCGATCCCGGCCCCGGGTCACTGTCAGTGTGGAGCTTTGGGACCAAGATGAGGAGGAATTTCTTCACTTGGGGAAGGAGTCGGACATTTCTTCCCTCAAAGGATTTGTGAATCTTTGGGATTCTCCGGGGAAGGTGTCGGCCATTTTGGCAACAGAGGTGAGGAGAAATTTCTTCATTCGGGGAAGGAGTCGGCCATTTTGGGACCGAGCTGAGGAGAAATTTCTTCACTCGGGGTAGGTGTCGGCCATATTGGGGATCGAGATGAGGAGAAATTTCTTCACTCTGGGAAGGAGTCGGCCATTTTGGGGACTGAGATGAGGAGAAATTTCGTCACTCGGGGAAGGAGTCGGCCATTTTGGGGACTGAGATGAGGAGAAATTTCGTCACTCGGGGAAGGAGTCGGCCATTTTGGCAACTGAGAGGAGGATAAATTTCTTCACTCGGGGAAGGAGTCGGCCATTTTGGGGACTGAGATGAGGAGAAATTTCTTCACTCGGGGAAGGATCTGGCCATTTTGGGGACTGAGATGAGGAATAATTTGAAAAGATATGCAGGGTAGGTGAATTGACCATGCTAAATTGTCCTTTAATTGGAAAAAAAAAAGAAATTGATACTCTAAATTTACTAAAAAAGAAAGAAAGTGCCAACTGGTATTAACCCTGATAAGTGTTAGGTGATTTATTGTGGGGAGGACTAACAAGGTAAGGGGATACACAATGAATGGTAGGACGCTGGGAAGTGCAGAGGCCCAGAGGGACCTCGGGGTGCAGGTCCATAGATCCCCGACGGCAGCAGGACAGATAGATAGGGTGGTTCCAGAGGCCTATGGGATTATTGCCTTTATTCGCTGAGCCCTTGAATATAAGAGGTTATGACAGAGCTGTATAAAACGCCGGTTAGGCCGCAGCTAGAGTACTGTGTGCAGTTCTCGTCGCCACTCTATAGGAAGGATGTGACTGCCCCTGGAGAGGGTGCGGAGGAGATTCACCCAGGATGGTGCCTGGAGCTGGAGCGTTGCAGCGAAGAAGAGAGGCTGGTTAGGCCGGGGCTGTTTTCCTCGGAGCGGAGAAGGCCGAGGGGGGACCTGATCGAGGTGCACAAAATTATGAAGGAGATAGAGTAGATGGGAAGGAACTTTTCCTATTAGTAGAGGTTTCAATAACCAGGGGGCACAGATTTAAGGTGAGGGGCAGGGAGTTTAGGGGGGATTTGAGGAAAAGCCTTTTCGCCCGGAGTGGGGTGGGAATCTGGAACTCGCTGCCTGAAAGGGTGGTGGAGGCTGGAACTCTAACAACAATTAAGAAGTGTTTAGATGAGCATTTGAAACAGTACAGTGTACAAGGCTACGGAGGCGAGTGCCGGGAAATGGGATTTGAATAGATAGGTTCTTGGTGGCCAAAGGTGCGAAGGGCCTCTCGCCCGTGCTGTAAAAACTCTATCACTCTACGGACCCATACCTTTTGGGACAAAGATGTTTGCCAGAATGAAGCTCCCTGCCAGGATAAGCGAAGAGCTTTGGGTGAATCGTCTTCCGATCAGACTCATGGTGAGAAACCCCATAGACTTGGCTGGAATGTCCACGGCCCCAAAAATGAACTGGATGAGGTAAATGTCGACGCCAAACCCTTGCAGGTCCATCGCCAGCCCATAATACGCGAAACCCGTTGCAAACCTGTGGCGGAAGAAAGAGAAAGTGCAGCCGCAGAGCAACTGGTCCCAAACTGGTCGAAGGGGGGGGGGGGAGATTCATTAGGGGCCCCCTTTCTGTTCCGGGATCCAGCAGATGGGCCCAAGCCCCGACATAATAATTGAAACGAGGTCGGCCATTTTGTTTTCTCAGGGTGACTAACCTGGGGGTCTCTGGATTACTAGAAACATAGAATTTTACAGTGCACAAGGAGGCCATTCGGCCCATCGAGTCTGCAGCGGCTCTTGGAACGAGCACCCTGCCCAAGCCCACACCTCCACCCTAATCCCCTAACCCATTAACCTCACCCCACCCCATCCCTTTTTGGACACTAAGGAGCAATTTAGCACGGCCAATACACCTAACCTGCACATCTTTGGACTGAGGGAGTAAGCCGGAGCACCCGGAGGAAACCCGCGCACACACGGGGAGAACGTGCAGACGCCACACAGGTGGGAATCGAACCTGGGACCCTGAAGCTGTGAAGCAACTGTGCTAACCACTGTGCTATCGTACTGCCCTAATAATAATCTTTATTGTCACAAGTAGGCTTACATTGCAATGAAGTTACTGTGAGAAGCCCCTGGTCGCCACATTCCGGCGCCTGTTCGGGGAGGCTGGTACGGGAATCGAACCGTGCTGCTGGCCTGCCTTGGTCTGCTTTCGAAGCCAGCGATTTAGCCCTGTGCTAAACAGCCCCAGCCCTTTGGAATACCAGTCCGCCGACATTACGACGAGACCAGCATCTCCCCCTTGGCCCATCAGCTTAATGATTCGCCCCTCCCACCTTCCCCCTGGGCAAGTGGACAACAATATCATTGCCAGCCAAATCTACTTGGCAACATCCTCGCTCACTCCCTGACTGCCCCTGGAATGATAGAAAGGCAGCGATCACTCTAACGGGATTGGGCAAATGTGTTGCCAGTTCATTTCTTCATTGGAGGCACATGGGGAACCGATATTTACGGATAGAAAGACATCAGAGCTGTGCACGTGTGCTGCGCCAAGAGCAAAAGCCAGACTGAAGCTGGATGTCGTGACACACTTCCCTCCGATTGATGCCATGCTGCAACCCCTTAAAGGCCTACGGTGACGCCCCTTTCCCTTCCCCTCCTGCTGCACCGTTCCCTCTGGCATCGTCGGGCTCATACCTTTCACCTGATAACCGAGTTGGGATTTTCCGTCACGCAAATTTGCTAACCTTGGCTCAGGTTAAAACCTCCCCCCCCCCCCCCCCCCCCACCCCCCACCCCCACCCCCCCCTGGTACCCGTTCCCCAATAACCTACCAAACAAGCATGGTACAACAGGCGATCTTGCGGACGGCCGGGGTCCTGAACAGGTCGAGCACGCCGCGCCTATTCGTGGAGGCCAACTGGTCGTTTGCCATTTTAGACTTGAGAATCTGTGGCACACATACACACATACGCACACGTATTAACTCTTCAATAACATTGGAACAACATGGCAGGAACAGGGGAGAAGAGGGAGAGCAAACATCTGAGGCTGTATAAGGCTCTGGTCAAGCCCCATTTGGAGTATTGTGAGCAGTTTTGGGCCCCGTATCTAAGGAAGGATGTGCTGGGGCCTTGGAAAGGGTCCAGAGGAGGTTCGCAAGAATGATCCCTGGAATGAAGAGCTTGTCGTACGAGGAACGGTTGAGGACTCTGGGTCTGCGCTCGTTGGAGTTTAGAAGGATGAGGGGGGATCTTATTGAAACTTACAGGATACTGCGAGGCCTGGATAGAGTGGACGTGGAGAGGATGTTTCCACTTGTAGGAGAAACTAGAACCAGAGGACGCAGCCTCAGACTGAAGGGACGATCCTTTAAAACAGAGATGAGGAGGAATTTCTCCAGCCAGAGGGTGGTGGATCTGTCGAACTCTTTGCCGCAGAAGGCTGTGGAGGCCAAATCACTGAGTGTCTATAAGACAGAGATAGATAGGTTCTTGATCAATAAGGGGATCAGGGGTTATGGGGAGAAGGCAGGAGAATGGGGATGAGAAAAATAACAGCCACGATTGAATGGGAGCAGACTCGATGGGCCGAGTGGCCTAATTGTGCTCCTGTGTCTTATGGGTCTTATAGAACAAGCTCAATGGCTGACCTGCTCTTCCTCTAAGGCGAAGACAGAGGGCAGGATTCCAACCCCCTCCGTGGTGTGTTAACCAACAGTGGAGTTGGCGCGCCATTGGCCCCGCCGACGGGATCTTCCTGTCCTGGCGATGCCTGTGGCGTTTGGCATAGCTCGCCATGGGGGGGGGGGACCCGCCGCGGGTCCGCTGACTTCGGCTGGACGTCAGTAGTACAGAAAGTGACGACCAGTTGCCGTCGCTTTGTGAAGGTTTTGAAGGCACCCGACCCACTGGTTACCAAACAGCCGTCGCTTACCGCGATGGTGAGTTTTTGCCCTTCCGCCTCCTTGCCGTTCAGCTTCGCCACCCTCCGGAGCTGCTTCAGGGCCACGTCCTCCTTGTCGTTTAGGATGAGCCAGCGGGCGGACTCCGGGAACCACCTGTGACAAGACCCGCGCGTGTTTAGGGCGATCATCTCCACGGCAAGAACCCTCTCGGTTGATTCCATAGCATGCCCACAGTGCAGAAGGAGGCCAGCCGGCCTATTGGCCCACTGAAAGAGCTTCCTGCCAAGGCCCACGCCCCCCCCCAACGCATCCCAGTAACCCCACCCAACCTTTTGGACACTAAAAGCCAATCCATCTACCCTGCACACCTTTAAACGGCGGGAGGAAACTGGAGACACCGGGAGGAAACCCACGCAGACACAGGGGAGAGAACGTGCAAACTCCACTCCAGGCCGGAATCGAACCCGGGACCCTGGGACCACAGATTGGGGATTGAAGTTTGGACCTTCTTTTTTTTTTTTACATTTAGAATCCCCAATTATTTTGTTTTCCAATTAAGGGGCAATTTAGCGCGGCCGATCCACCTACTCTGCGCATCTTTGGGTTGTGGGGGGGGGGGGCGAGGCCCACGCAGACACGGGGAGAATGTGCAAACTCCACACAAAGTTTGGACCTTCTTAGTTCAAATTCTCGGCCGTCACACTTACTGAGCACTCAGGGTTGCCTTTCTTAAATACACCGGACTGTATTATTATTTAGAGGGGCTGTTAAGTAACGTTGAGCATAACCAGCCTCAAAGGTAAGAATTTCAAATCGAAAACAAATAAGTTACACCCGTTAGCTCATTTATCAGGTCCTGTGGTTGAGATTTGGGTTGACATTCTCAGTTCTGCTGTGTTATCTTAATGGTTGACTGATCTAACACGCTCCTGGCAGGCCTCCCACATTCCATCCTTCGTGGACTTGAGGTTATCTTCAACTGTGCTGCCCGTTTCCTATCTCGCCTATCAGTCACCCTTGCACATTGGCCCTTCGTTAACCAGAAGCTCAATTTGAAAATTCTCCGGGTGTCTGAATCCCTCATTGCTTCGCCCCCCCCCCCCCCCCCCCCCTAACCCTGTGACTCCTCCTGCCCTACGTCCCTCCGCAAACCCTGTGTCCCTCCAATTCAGGCCTCTTGAGCGTATTCGGTTTGAACCCATCGAGCCTTCAGCTGCCTGAGTTTCCGTCTGTCAAAGAATAACGAAAAGTACAGCACAGGAACAGGCCCTTCGGCCCTCCAAGCCTGCGCCGACCATGCTGCCCGACTAAACTACAATCTTCTACACTTCCGGGGTCCGTATCCCTCTATTCCCATCCTATTCATGTATTTGTCAAGACGTCCCTTAAACGTCGCTATCGTCCCTGCTTTCACCACCTCCTCCGGCAGCGGGTTCCAGGCACCCACTACCCTCTGTGTGAAAAACTTCAGGGCGACATGTAGCGCAGTGTTTAGCACTGGGACTGCGGCGCTGAGGTCCCAGTTTCGGATCCCAGCCCTGGGTCACTGACCGTGTGGAGTTTGCACACTCTCCCCATGTCTACGTGGGTTTCACTCCCACAACCCAAAGATGTGCAGGCTAGGTGGATTGGCCGCGCTAAATTGCCCCTTAATTGGAGAAAAAATAATTGGGTACTCTAAACTTGTATTTAAAAAAACTTGCCTCGCACATCTCCTCTAAACTTTGCCCTTCGCACCTTAAACCTATATCCCCATGTAATTGACTCTTACACCCTGGGGTAAACCTTCTGACTATCCACTCTGTCCATGCCCCTCATAATTTTGTAGACTTCTATCAGGTCGCCCCTCAACCTCCGTCGTTCCAGTGAGAACAAACCGAGTTTATTCAACCGCTCCTCATAGCTAATGCCCTCCAACCCAGGCAACATTCTGGTAAATCTCTTCTGCACCCTCTCTAAAGCCTCCACATCCTTCTGGTAGTGTGGCGACCAGAATTGAACACTATACTCCAAGTGTGGCCTAACTAAGGTTCTATACAGCTGCAACATGACTTGCCAATTTTTATACTCAATGCCCCGGCCGATGAAGGCAAGCATGCCCTATGCCTTCTTGACTGTCTTCTCCACCTGTGTTGCCACTTTCAGTGACCTGTGGACCTGTACACCCAGATCCCTCTGCCTGTCAATACTCAAGGGTTCTACCATTCACTGTATATTTCCCACCTGTATTAGACCGTCCAAAATGCATGACCTCACATTTGTTCGGATTAAACTCCATCTGCCATCTATCCGCCCAAGCGTCCAATCGATCCCCAATTCCACCAACCTTTGCGTCATCCGCAAACTTACTAATCAAACCAGTTACATTTTTCTCCAAATCATTTATATATACTACAAACAGCAATGGGAAGGAGTCGGCCATTTTGGGGACTGAGATGAGGAGAAATGTTTTCATTCAGGGAAAGTGTCGGCCATTTTGGAACTGGGATGTGGAGGAATTTCTTCACTCGGGGAAGGAGTTGGCCATTTTGGGGACTGGGATGTGGAGGAATTTCTTCACTCGGGGAAGGAGTTGGCCATTTTGGGGACTGGGATGAGGAGAAATTTCTTCACTCGGGGAAGGAGTCGGCCATTTTGTGGACAGATGAGGAGAAATTTCTTCACTCGGGGAAGGTGTCGGCCATTTTGGGGACTGGGATGAGGAGAAATTTTTTCACTCGGGGAAGGTTTGGGCCATTTTGGGACTGGGACGGAGAGGAATTTCTTCGTTCAGGGGAGGAGTGGGCCGTTTTGGAACTGGGATGTGGAGGAATTTCTTCACTCAGAAGCTGGTGGATCTTCAAATTCTCTGTCCCAAAGGGCCCATGGAAACGCAGTCATTGATTAAACATATCAAAAAAACTTTGAGGGATTCATGGATAGTTCAGCAAAATGGCATGGAGTAGAAGATCAACCATTATCTCATCGAATGAAGGGAAGTTTATTCAATTATACAGGGCGTTGGTGAGACCACATCTGGAGTATTGTGGACAGTACTGGTCACCTTATTTAAGGAAAGATGTCAATGTGTCAGAAGCGGTTCAGGGAAGGTTTACCAGATTAGCACTGGGATTGGGCCGGTTGATGAGGAAAGGTCGTAGAGGTCGGGTTTGTATCCGCTGGAGTTTAGAAGAGTGAGAGGCGACTCGATTGAAACCTTTCAGATCCTGAGGGGGGGGGGGTGCTGTCTTGACAGGGTGGGACGTGGGGAGGGTGTTTCCTCTTGTGGGAGAATCGAGAACGAGGTGGGGGGGGGGGGGGTTCACTGTTTAAAAATAAGGGGGGGGCCCGTTTAAAACGGAGACGGGGAGAGAAATGTTTTCTCTCAGAGGGGGTGGCGAGTCTCTGGAACTCTCTCCCTCGAGAGGCGGCGGAGGCGGACTCTTCAAATGTTTTTAAGGTCGAGGTGGATAGATTCTCGATTAATGGGGGGGGGGGTGAAAGGTTATCGGAGGTCGACAGGAATGTGGGCTGACCTTCCAATCAGATCGTCCACGATCTTATTGGATGGCATAGCAGGCTCGAGGGGCCTCCCCGTGTTTGGGTTCTTATGCTGATGGGCTCTGATACAATTTCTAAACCAGGCCGATCGCCGTTGACTTTACCAGGCGTAGAAGAAGAAGACGAAGAACGGGACAGAGACTGTGAACTGAAGCCAGCGCCAGTGTTGGATCCCGTACGCGATCGCAGCCAGCAGCATTTGGCCTGTCGTGTAGATGTAATTGCAGATCATTTCCACGGAGGTGCGAAATCTCGTCGGGATCCATTCAACCCCTGGAGGGAAAAAAAGGCGGAGAGGGGTCCACAATGACGAAAGGAGCCTCAAAACGGGGTCCGCCGTTACCGAAGTGACGGAAAGCTAATCGCTTTCAAGACCGCATACGTTTGAAGTGGAACCCTGAGGGGGTGTGGCGGTCATGTGAGAGTTCCCTTTAAGAAATGGGTGTTTAAGAAATGTACCTTTAAGAAATGGAGCTGCTCATGTTACCGGAGTGATGTCAGATTGTGGGTGGAGCTGAGCTCTACTTTTGCTTTTTAGTTTCAGTTTGAGAAAAAGCTTGGGTGTGTCTGTGTTTTTCAGTGAGCTGCATCTGGAGTTTAAACAAAGGGCTGTACTGTTGATCTCTGCCATCCAAAGACTATCTATGGATCGTTTGGTGAACCCAGAATTGTAAAAGGTCTCAATATTGACTGTAAACCTAATGTGCTCCTGTTTGAAGGTTTGTGAAGTCTTTTGGATGTTAAAAGGTCAGCTTACAGGGTTACTTAGGGTTGTAGTCTTTGGGGGGTGTATTTGAATTAATGGTTGCTTAGATGTTCACTGTATGTTTTAAAAAAGGTTCACTTGCGTTCCTAGAATAAACATTGTCTTGTTTAAAGAAATACTTGTCCATTTCTGCTGTGCCACACCTGTAGAGTGGGCCGTGCGCTCCCCATACCACAATCTAGTAAAAGTTGTGGGTCAGGTGAACTCCATGATACACTTTGGGGTTCTCTAAACACTGGCCCATAACAGTGGCACAGTGATTGAAGGAAATGCATCGTGGGCAGCTTGTTTTGGTGGCCTCCATTGCCGTCTTTCGTGGAGGAATAGTTCGCAGTTTAGCCCACCTTGTCAGAGGTGAGCCGCCAGGATTGAGTGGATTTTCCCAGCTGTAAGAAGCCCAGTCGCTGTGCGGAGAATCATACAGCACAGAAAAGGCCCTTCGGCCCATCGCTTCTGCACCCGGCACACCCACCTAACTATTCTAACCCCGTTTCCCAGCACTCGGCCCACAGCCTTGTAGGCCCCGGCGTCGCAAGCGCACATCTAAATACTTCTTCAATGTTCTGAGGGTCTCTGCCCCCACCACCCTTTCAGGCAGCGAGTTCCAGGCTCCCTCCCCCCTCTGGGGGAAAAGGTTTTTCCTCACATCCCCTCCAAACCTCCTGCCCCTCACCTTAAATCTCTGCCCCCTGGTCATTGAGCCCTCCACCAAGGGGGAAACGCTTCTTCCTGTCTGCTCTATCTGTGCCCCTCACCATGTTATACATCTCAATCCCGTCCCCCCTCAGTCTCCTCTGCTCCAAGGAAAACAACCCCAGTCTATCCAATCTCTCTTCATAGCTGAAATTCTCCAGCCCAGGAAACATCCTGGTAAATCTCCTCTGCACCCTTTCCAGTGCGATCACATCCCTCCTATAATGTGGATTCCAGAACTGCCCACAATACTCTGGCTGTGGCCTAACCAACGTTTTATACAGTTCCAGCATAACCTCCCGGCTCTCAAACTCCACGCCTCGGCTAATAAAGGCAAGTGTACCATCGGCCTTCTTAACCACTGTGTCCACCTGCTCTGCTACCTTAAGGGACGGGTGTACATGCACACCAAGATCCCTCTGCTCCTCGGTGCTTCCCAGGGTCCTGCCGTTTATCCTGTATTCCCTCGCTTGTTCGTCCTGCCCAAGTGCATCATCTCACACTGCATTTGATTGAACTGCATTTGCCACTGATCAGCCCATCTGACCAGCCCAAATATATCCTCCTGTAATCGAAGGCCACATCCTCCTCACTATTTACCACCAATTTTCATATCATCCACAAACTTACTGATCAACCCTCCTACATTCATAATAATAATAATCTTCATTTGTGTCACAAGTAGGCTTACATTAACACTGCAATGAAGTTACTGTGAAAATCCCCTCGTCGCCACATTCCGACGCCTGTTCGGGGACACGGAGGGAGAATTCAGAATGTCCAATTCACCCAACAAGCACGCCTTTCAGGACTTGTGGGAGGAAACCGGAGCCCCCGGAGGAAACCCACGCAGACACGGGGAGAACGAGCAGACGCCGCACAGACCGTGACCCAAACGGGAATGTTGCGTGGTGAAGCAACAGTGCTAACCACTGTGCTACCATGCCGTCCAATATCTCAATCATTTATATAAACCACGAACAGCAAGGGCCCCAGCACTGATCCCTGCGGGACCCCACTGGACGCAGGCTCCCAGTCAGAAAAACACCCCTCGACCATCACCCTCTGCTTCCTGCCACTCAGCCAATTCTGGGTCCAATTTGCCAAATTTCCTTGGATCTCGTGAGCACTTCTCAGTCTCTCGTGTGGAACCTTATCAAAAGCCTTCCTGAAGTCCAAGTAGGCTACATCAAATGCATTGCCCTTATCTACACACCTGGCCACTTCTTCGAAAAACTCAATCAACTCAGTCAGACATGATCTCCCCTTAACAAAACCATGCTGACTGTTCCTGATTAATCCCTGCCTCTCCAAATGCAGATTAATCCTGTCTCCAGAATTGCTTCCAATAGTTTCCTCACCACTGAGGTTAGACTGACTGGCCTGTAGTTTTCTGGTTAATCCCTCCCTCCCTTCTTGAATAACGGTACCACATTGGCGATCCTCCAATCCTCCGGCACCTCTCCTGTGGCCAGAGAAGAATTGAAAGTTATTGCCAGCCCCCCTGCTATTTCCTCGCTTGCCTCACTCAACAGCCTGGCATACATTTCATCTGGCCCTGGAGACTTGTCTACCGTTAAGCCTGCCACACCACTCAGAACCTCCTCTCTGTCGATGTTAATCTCTTTCCTTTTATCACAGCCCTTCTCTCTGATTTCTAAATCCACACTGTCCCTCTCACGAGTGAGCACCGACACAAAGTATTCATTTAGAACCCTACTTACATCCCCTGGCTCCACATACAAGTTACCACTGTGGTCCTTAATGGGCCCTACTTTTTCCCTAGATATCCTTTTCCCCTCTATGTACATGTAAAACAATTAAGGGTTTTCCTTTATTTTACTTTCTTTCATGTCCCCTTTTTGCTCTCCGAATTTCCTTTTTAAGTTCCCTCTTGCACATCGAGGGCTCCTGCTGTGTTGAGCCCTCGATATATAGCATAAGCCTCCCTTTTTTTCCTCGTCCAATTCGATATTCTTTTTTTTGGAAACAGAATCCAATTATTTTTTTTCCAATTAAGGGGCGATTTAGCGTGGCTGATCCACCTACCCTGCACATCTTTGGGTTGGGGGGGGTGAGACCCACGCAGACACGGGGAGAACGTGCAAACTCCGCACGGACAGTGACCCGGGGCCGGGATTCGAACCCGGGTCCTCGGCGCCGTGAGGCGGCAGTGCTACCCCTTGATTCTATATTCTGCTACTGTTTTATTGATCTTATTTTCGAGGTGGTTGTTGGTTTTGTCGTGTTAATCACCCTGGGGGCAACACGGACCGCAACTGGATGCAGTTGTACTGGAAAGTCGATGCCAAACTTAGACGTTGGTTCAATACGATTTATTGAACTTCTGTAACAGTGCACACAGCTTGCTGTGGGTTTGACACTCTACTACTCTAAGCGTGCTAACTATAACTAACTAGACCAGGCTAGCTCTGAGCCACGTGTAGAAGGTGCTGACTGATATATACACCCTGACTGTCACTACAGTTGTCGCCAGTGGAAAGAGGCGGAGTGCTGATGCCTCGTGTGTTTTATAGTGGGAGACCACCCTCTAGTGTTCTCATAGATTTCATAGAATTTACAGTGCAGAAGGAGGCCATTCGGCCCATCGAGTCTGCACCGGCTCTTGGAAAGAGCACCCTACCCAACCCCACACCCTCACCCTATCCCCATAACCCAGCAACCCCACCCAACACTGAGGGCAATTTTGGACACTAAGGGGCAATTTAGCGCGGCCAAGCCACCTAACCTGCCCGTCTTTGGACTGTGGGAGGAAACCGGAGCACCCGGAGGAAACCCACGCACACACGGGGGAAGACGTGCAGACTCCGCACAGAGTCCCAAGCCGGGAATCGAGCCTGGGACCCTGGAGCTGCGAAGCAATTGTGCTGGCCACCACGCTGCCGTGCTGCTACCTGCTTCATCTCTGGCAATCGGCCGTGGGGCAGCTGCGGGACGCGCGAGGTGTTTTCACTCACGGAGGGAGAAGCCGTTGAGGATGATTCCGGACACTGCCATTCCGCAGAGGAACCTCCAGAAGCAGAAGAGCGGGTAGGAGGTGGAGAAAGCTCCACACGTCCCGGTGGCTGCCAGCTGGCAATAGGACCAGAGCAGGAGAGTCCTTCGTCCAAACCTAACGGACCATAAACATGAAGCAAAGTGAGCCGTTCCGTTCCGTGTCAAACAGTGTAACATAACGATATTGGTGAGTCATTCATCCCCGTGTGTGCCTTGATAGAGGCGGTGGCGTCGTGTTATTGTCACTGGACTGGCAATCCAGCGACCCAAGGTAATGATCTGGGGGGGGGGTCCCTGGTTCGATTCCCACCCTGGTGAAACAGGAATCCAGTGGAAAATCTGGGATTAAAAGGCTAACGGGGACCATGAAACCATTGTCGATTGTCATAAAAAAAATAACCATCTGGTTCGTGTGGTAAACCACTGTATTGTATTGTACTGTTGTACCGTTACATGCCTGGGCCTGTCCCTGCTGGCTCCGAACCACTGTGGTTATATAATATGTGCTGGCTCCGCCTCCCCCCCCGGGCTCGGTATAAAGGTGGCTGGTCTCCGCCGCTGCCTCAGTTTGGGATCCGAGGCCAGGAGGCTTTCTGCATAGTTTATTAAAGCCTCAGTTACGTTCACCACTCGTCGTGCGTTCATCGATGGCACATCGGTTCGCGAATGTTTCCCCTTTGAGGGGAGGGGGAAATCTGCCGTCCTTGCCCCGGTCTGGCCTACGTGTGAGTCCTGACCCCCCCCCACCCACACACTTACAACAACATGGCCGCCGTTTATCTGCCCCCTTCAAAATGGCCGAATGAGTCACTCGGTTGAAAGGGAATTAGGAATGGGCATTACAGCGACGCCCACGACCCCGGAACGAACAAAAAAAAGAACATTTGGAGCACGCTCTATTCCCTGTTTAATCAGTCTCGTCCTGAACTTTAGAGATGTAAATGCCAGCTCTCAGCTTGCGGAAACACTCTCTGCTCTCCATCGCCCTCTCAGGGGAACTGGAGGTGGATATTAAACACCAGGGGCCGGGATTCTCCGGTTCTGGGGCTACGGCCCCACATGCCGGCGTGGGAACGGTGGCATTTTACGCCAAAACAATGGCGCAAAATGGCCACCGATTCCCCGTGTTGCCGGGGGCTACCAGGGCGGCAGCGGGTCCGTGGCCGCGCGTGGGAGCGCCAGTGGCCTGCAGCGTCCGCGCAGTGCGACGTGGGGGAGGCCCGCCCGCGGATCTGTGGGCTCCGATCACGGGCCAGGCCACCATGGGGGCACCCCCTCCCCCCGGGGCCAGATTCCCCCCGCGCCCCTCCCCCAAGGACCTCGGAGGCTGCCCGCGGAGCCGGGTCCCGTCGGCAGATTCTCCAACCCAGCGGGGGGGGGTCGGAGAATCCCACCCCTGACCTTTCAGCGACCTCTGCTAACTGTCAGAGAATCCCCCCCCCCCCCGGGGCGATATATAGACCTGCCACCTGTGGGCGGCACTCATTTGTACAGCAGACACTGGCAGGCAAGTTCCTGGATAACAAAGCCTTATGTTCACTCGTTCTCCTAGTCTCGCAGTGAATTGATGGTATATCAATGCACCAATGACTTCGACGTGGATGTAAGTGTAGGAGGTATAATTAGTAAGTTTGGGGATGACACAATAATTGGTGGTGTGGTTGATAGCGAGGAGGCTAGTCTACAGACGATGGATCAGCTGGTGTGTTGGGCAGAGCAATGGCAGATGGAACTTAATTTTGGGAAGCCTGATAATCGTAGGAACGGTAGGGCCCCGAGGGAGTATTGAGGAACAGAGGGAACCTTGGTGTACGGGTCCATGGATTCCTGAAGGTGGGAGTAGAGGTAGAGAGGGTTGTTGAAGAAAGCCTGCGGAGAGCTTGGGCGGCCTCTGACCCGGAAGTAGCCGGGGGCCGTCTCGGCAGCAAGAGCGGTGAGCTCGACGAAGGCTCCCGACTCGCCTCCCGCAGAACGGTGAATCTGTGGCCGTTTGATGCCAGTTTTCCTGGCGCAAAAGACCACCGTTGTCACGGCGGCCGGGGGGGGGGGGCGACTCTGTCTCCAAAACGGCGGGGTCCGGCCCCTTTGTCTTCATTAGCAGGGGCACAGAACATAGGAGCAGCGAGGTCTTGGTACAACTTCAGAAAACGTTGCTTGGGCCACAGATGGAATACCGTGCGCAGTTCCGGTCGGAATGCCACGGGAAGGAAGTGGCTGGAGGGGGTGCAGGGGGGGATTGACCGGGATGTTGCCTGTCTGTTTTCCCTGGAGCAGAGGAGGCTGAGGGGAGGGGAGGGGAGGGGGATGGGGGCAATCTGATAGAGGTATACAGAGGGTAGATTGTAAGAATCTTTCCCCCATGCCAGCGATGTCCAAGGCCGGAGGGCAGGGGTCGAAGGTGAGGAGGGAGTGGTGCAGAGGGGAACCTGAGGAGGCATTCCCTCACCCAGTCGGCGGCGGGAATGAGGGACGCGCCGCCTGAGAGGGTGGTGGAGGCGGGAAATCCCGTCACGTCTGGGAAGCATCTGGACGAGCACCCAAATCGTCAATGGAACGGGATGAGAATAGATTGGGGTTCGATGGTCAGCATTGACATGGTGGACCGTAGGGCCTGTTTGTGTGCTGGACGGCCTGATGACACGGGCAGCAGTTGGACCTCATATGAGATTGCCAACTGGATCGAATGTATTCCTGGAGGTATCGCCAATGACTTGCTCCACCCCCCCTCCCCCTCCCCCCCCCACACTCCAGCTATCAGTCGGCCAACACATCCATCCATCCGCGTGCCGCACGGCCTTCCAACGGCAATCAGAATCCGAGCAAGGAACCGGAGGGACCGAGGGCCCCGGGGCTTGGACGCGGCAGCCCGCTGCAGGACGGCGTCGTCCACCGTTTCTTACTTGTCAGCGAAGCGGCCTAGCACGATGGCTCCCACCAGCAAGCCAGCCATGTAGACCGATTGAGAGATCCATTTCACGGACTTCTGATCGCACACCAGGTCCCACTGTCAAAACAAGATGGCGGCTGAAGGTTAGCGAGGGGCCCGACGACCGTACGAGCTCCAAAGGCCGGCGGAGGTTTGAGAGGAAATATTTCTCCTCTTGCCCGTCTCTAATGGGGGCCCTCCCCATTTTCAAACGCCGCCCCTGAGCCCCAGTTTTTAAGTGGACACTGGCACACCTGGCTGCGAGTGCCCACGTTTACATAGTACTACACCAGCGAGAGAGACCCCTGTGGGCCCATTACGCACGAACATCTGAATTAGGAGCAAACGTGGCCCTGCGCCCCCACCCCCCCCCCCCCCCCGCACAATTTAGCACGGCCAATCCACCTAACCTGCACATCTTTGGACACTAAAGGGCAATTTAGCACGGCCGATCCACCTAACCTGCACATCTTTGGACACTAAGGGGCAATTTAGCACGGCCAATCCACCCAACCCGCACATCTTTGGACACTAAGGGGCAACTTAGCGCGGCCAATCCACCTAACCCGCACATCTTTGGACACTAAGGGGCAATTTAGCACGGCCAATCCACCCAATCTGCACATCTTTGGACACTAAGGGACAATTTAGCATGGCCAATCCACCTAACCTGCACATCTTTGGACACTAAGGGGCAATTTAGCGCGGCCAATCCACCTAACCCGCACATCTTTGGACACTAAGGGGCAACTTAGCCCGGCCAATCCACCTAACCTGCACATCTTTGGACACTAAGGGACAATTTAGCGCGGCCAATCCACCCAACCTGCACATCTTTGGACACTAAGGGGCAATTTAGCACGGCCAATCCACCTAACCTGCACATCTTTGGACACTAAGGGGCAATTTAGCGTGGCCAATCCACCTAACCTGCACATCTTTGGACACTAAGGGGTAATTTAACACGGCCAATCCGCCTAACCCGCACAACTTTGGACACTAATGGGCAATTTAGCACGGCCAATCCACCCAACCTGCACATCTTTGGACACTAAAGGGCAATTTAGCACGGCCAATCCACCCAACCTGCACATCTTTGGACACTAAGGGGACAATTTACCATGGCCAATCCATCTAACCTGCACATCTTTGGACACGAAGGGACAATTTAGCACGGCCAATCCACCTAACCCGCACATCTTTGGACACTAAGGGGCAATTTAGCACGGCCAATCCATCTAACCCGCACATCTTTGGACACTAAGGGACAATTTAGCACGGCCAATCCACCTAACCTGCACACCTTTGGACACTAAGGGACAATTTATCACGGCCAATCCATCTAACCCGCACATCTTTGGACACTAAGGGACAATTTAGCACGGCCAATCCACCTAACCTGCACATCTTTGGACACTAAGGGACAATTTAGCACGGCCAATCCACCTAACCTGCACATCTTTGGACACTAAGGGACAATTTAGCACGGCCAATCCACCTGACCTGCACATCTTTGGACACTAAGGGACAATTTAGCACGGCCAATCCACCTAACCTGCACATCTTTGGACACTAAGGGGCAATTTAGCACGGCCAATCCACCTAACCTGCACAACTTTGGACACTAAGGGACAATTTAGCATGGCCAATCCACCTAACCTACACAACGTTGGACACTAAGAGACAATTTAGCACGGCCAATCCACCCAACCTGCACATCTTTGGACACTAAGGGACAATTTAGCATGGCCAATCCACCCAACCTGCACATTTTTGGACACTAAGAGACAATTTAGCACGGCCAATCCACCTAACCTGCACATCTTTGGACACTAAGGGACAATTTAGTGCGGCCAATCCACCTAACCTGCACATCTTTGGACACTAAGGGACAATTTAGCACGGCCAATCCACCTAACCTGCACATCTTTGGACACTAAGGGACAATTTAGCACGGCCAATCCACCTGACCTGCACATCTTTGGACACTAAGGGGCAATTTAGCACGGCCAATCCACCTAACCTGCACATCTTTGGACACTAAGGGGCAATTTAGCACGGCCAATCCACCTAACCTGCACATCTTTGTTCACTAAGGGGCAATTTAGCACGGCCAATCCACCTAACCTGCACATCTTTGGACACTAAGGGACAATTTAGCACGGCCAATCCACCTAACCTGCACATCTTTGTTCACTAAGGGACAATTTAACACGGCCAATCCACCTGACCTGCACATCTTTGGACACTAAGGGACAATTTATCAGGGCCAATCCGCAGATCCTGCACAGATGTGTGATTTGAGAATGCCTCATGGATGTGGGGTTACCCCACTGCATACAAATCCGGTTCTACACCTTCCTTCGGCTCCGTATTATACACAACGTTACTTAAGACTTTTAGCAAACAAACACACACGTTCTCGACCATACCTCCGTGACAATTGTAGCTTTGAACTTGGAGGTGTCGTACGTCCAGCCTTCCGAGCACGTCTGCGTGTCGGGCTCGGTCGCGTTGCCCCGGGTGGCGTTGAGGCCCAGGAGGTGCCACTGGGGCGGGGAGTACTCGCTGCATTTCTTCGGCCGCCCATTCCCGTCCAGGGGGATGAAGACCCGGAGGAGGTCCTCCGCCGTCGCGTTGAGGGACCCGGAGCCGTTCGTTGCCAAGGGGATGCTGCAGTGATGGTCCGGCACGGCAGCCAGGAAGTTGTGGAGCAGGTTGTGCATGGTCACGAACAAAGTTGGGAAGGCCAGCAAGAAAACGTGGATGATTTGGAATTTGCCCATATTCCCGACATCCTCCAAGATATCACTGAAGCTCATGGCTACAGCTCAAGAAGGTGCAGGCATTGAGGGAGAAGGACTGTTCCTGATTGAGAGAGGGCGCGACAGTAACGGACAGTCTGGTGCACAGAGTGTGTGGGCTGGGACCCGAACTGATCATTAATCATTCGTTACCTAATGTTTAACCTGCCGATAACAGAGTTACTTTTTCACTCAACTTTGACAGACCTGGTTCAAGGAGTTTGGACGCAAAGAGAGGAAGGCCACAGCGCCATGGTGGGTGGTGTTTTGGGAGAGTTAGTGAAATTATTACAAATGGATGGGTCGCACTTTCAAAACACACACTGGGGTACGGGTCCCCCACACACTGACTCTCACTGGGGTACGGGTCCCCCACACACTGACTCTCACTGGGGTACGGGTCCCCCACACACTGACTCTCACTGGGGTACGGGTCCCACACACCCTGACTCTCACTGGGTTACGGATCCCACACACACTGACTCTCACTGGGGTACGGGTCCCTCACACACTGACTCTCACTGGGGTACGGGTCCCACACACACTGACTCTCACTGGGGTACAGGTCCCACACACACTGACTCTCACTGGGGTACGGGTCCCACACACACTGACTCTCACTGGGGTACGGGTCCCACACACACTGACTCTCACTGGGGTACGGGTCCCACACACACTGACTCTCACTGGGGTACGGGTCCCACACACACTGACTCTCACTGGGATACGGGTCCCACACACACTGACTCTCACTGGGGTACGGGTCCCACACACACTGACTCTCACTGGGGTACGGGTCCCACACACACTGACTCTCACTGGGGTACGGGTCCCACACACACTGACTCTCTCTGGGGTACGGGTCCCACACACACTGACTCTCACTGGGGTGCGGGTCCCACACACACTGACTCTCACTGGGATACGGGTCCCACACACACTGACTCTCACTGGGGTACGGGTCCCACACACACTGACTCTCACTGGGGTACGGGTCCCACACACACTGACTCTCACTGGGGTACGGGTCGCACACACACTGACTCTCTCTGGGGTACGGGTCCCACACACACTCACTCTCACTGGGGTACGGGTCCCACACACACTGACTCTCACTGGGGTACGGGTCCCACACACACTCACTCTCACTGGGGTACGTGTCCCACACACACTGACTCTCACTGGGGTACGGGTCCCCCACACACTGACTCTCACTGGGGTACGGGTCCCACACACACTGACTCTCACTGGGGTACGGGTCCCACACACACTGACTCTCACTGGGGTACGGGTCCCACACACACTGACTCTCACTGGGGTACGGGTCCCACACACACTGACTCTCACTGGGGTACGGGTCCCCCACACATTGACTCTCACTGGGGTACGGGTCCCACACACACTGACTCTCACTGGGGTACGGGTCCCACACACACTGACTATCACTGGGGTACGGGTCCCACATACACTGACTCTCACTGGGGTACGGGTCCCACACACACTGACCCTCACTGGGGTACGGGTTCCACACACACTGACTCTCACTGGGGTACGGGTCCCACACACTGACTCTCACTGGGGTACGGGTCCCACACACACTGATTCTCACTGGGGTACGGGTCCCACACACTGAATCTCACTGGGGTACGGGTCCCACACACACTGACTCTCACTGGGGTACGGGTTCCACACACAAAGACTCTCACTGGGGTACGGGTTCCACACACACTGACTCTCACTGGGGTACGGGTCCCACACACAGTGACTCTCACTGGGGTACGGTCTCCACACACACTGACTCTCACTGGGGTACGGGTCCCACACACACTGACTCTCATAGGGGTACAGGTCCCACACACAGTGACTCTCACTGGGGTACGGGCTCCACACACACTGACTCTCACAATTGAGTGGAACCTGTACCCCAGTGAGAGTCAGTGTGTGTGGGACCCGTACCCCAGAGAGAGTCAGTGTGTGTGGAACCCGTACCCCAGTGAGAGTCAGTGTGTGTGGGACCCGTACCCCAGTGAGAGTCAGTGTGTGTGGGACCCGTACCCCAGTGAGAGTCAGTGTGTGTGGGACCCGTACCCCAGTGAGAGTCAGTGTGTGTGGGACCCGTACCCCAGTGAGAGTCAGTGTGTGTGGAACCCGTACCCCAGTGAGAGTCAGTGTGTGTGGGACCCGTACCCCAGTGAGAGTCAGTGTGTGTGGGACCCGTACCCCAGTGAGAGTCAGTGTGTGTGGGACCCGTACCCCAGTGAGAGTCAGTGTGTGTGGGACCCGTACCCCAGTGAGAGTCAGTGTGTGTGGAACCCGTACCCCAGTGAGAGTCAGTGTGTGTAGGACCCGTACCCCAGTGAGAGTCAGTGTGTGTAGGACCCGTACCCCAGTGAGAGTCAGTGTGTGTAGGACCCGTACCCCAGTGAGAGTCAGTGTGTGTAGGACCCGTACCCCAGTGAGAGTCAGTGTGTGCGGTACCCGTACCCCAGTGAGAGTCAGTGTGTGTGGGACCCGTACCCCAGTGAGAGTCAGTGTGTGTGGAACCCGTACCCCAGTGAGAGTCAGTGTGTGTGGAACCCGTACCCCAGTGAGAGTCAGTGTGTGTGGGACCCGTACCCCAGTGAGAGTCAGTGTGTGTGGGACCCATACCCCAGTGAGAGTCAGTGTGTGTGGAACCCGTACCCCAGTGAGAGTCAGTGTGTGTGGAACCCGTACCCCAGTGAGAGTCAGTGTGTGTGGGACCCATACCCCAGTGAGAGGAGCAGCCCACCCCCTTCACCCGCACCTCCTCTCCCTGGTTTGGGCCTGTCAGCCAAATGTCCAGAATACTCGCTGAGCGCCTACTTTGAGAGCGGTTTCAACCCCAGAATGTTTGAATATGAGCGGGCAGGAAGGAGGAGCTTAACCATCCGTCTCTGCAAGAACTGCGGTAGACTAGGAATATCCCTAAAGCAGGAGATTAGAGACAGGCTTGCCCCTGACGTGAGAGAAGAGTTCATCGAATATTCAGCGCCTGGACAGCTTTAGAGTTTTAGATGAGGTCGGAGTGGCTGGGGAAGACACAGAGAATACTTAGTGGAGCGACACAGGTGGTAAAGGAGTTCAGAGGTCGAGTGAGGCCAAGAACGTACAGAGATTAAACAAGGTATTTAACCCGAAGGTGATCTCCCCATAATAATAATCTTTATGAGTGTCACAAGTGGGCTTGCATTAACACTGCCATGAGGTTACTGTGAAAATCCCCTCGTCGCCACATTCCGGCGCCTGTTCGGGTCCACGGAGGGAGAATTCAGAACGTCCGATTCACCCGACAAGCACGTCTTGTGGGAGGAAACCGGAGCGCCCGGAGGAAACTCACGGGGAGGACGTGCAGACTCCGCACAGACAGTGGCCCAAGCCGGGATTCGAACCCGGGACCCTGGCGCTGTGAAGCAACAGTGCTGACCGCTGTGCTGTCGCAGATCTCGTGGTAGTGCCCCGTAATGGTACGGTTCCCCAGCCCAGTTTAAAACACTGTTTCGTCTGCAGCTAGAGTATGCGTACGGCTCTCATCGTCAGATTTTACAGGAGTCCATTGGTCATCATGGGCGGGATTCTGCCGTAACCGGCGGGGCGGGGGTCCCGGCGGGACGGAGTGGGCGGGGGCCCCAGCAGGACGGAGTGGCGTGAACCACTCCGGCCTCGGGCCGCCGGGAAGGTGCGGAATCCTCCGCACTTTCAGGGGCTAGGCCGGCACTGGAGTGGTTTGCGCCGCGCCCGCCGGCGGGGAAGGGGCTTTGGCGCCACGGCAAACGGCGTTGAAGGGCCTCCGCCAGCTGGCACGCGTTGGCGCATGTGCAGGAGCGCCAGCGTGTGCTGGCGTCATCCCAGCGCATGTGCAGAGGGCTTCATCTCCGCTACAGCCGCCGGTGCAGAAAAATAGAGTGCCCCCACGGCACAGGCCCGCCCGCAGATCAGTGGGCCCCGATCGCGGGCCAGGTCACCGTGGGGGCACCTCCCGGGGCCAGATCCCCCCCCCCCGCGAGAACCCTGGAGGCCGCCCGCGCCGCCAGGACCCGCCAGGCGGGTTTTACGCCGGCGGGACCGGCAAAAAGAACGGGCGGCCACTCGGCCCATCGCGGGCCGGAGAATCGCCTGGGAGGGGCCGCTGCTAGCGCCCGCCGACCGGTGCGGCGCGATTCCCGCCCCCCCCCGTCAAAACCCCGTCGCCGGGGAATCCGGCAGCTGGCAGGGGCGGGATTCACGCCCCCCCCCCCCCCGGCGAATCTCCGACCCAGCGGGGGGTCGGAGAATCCCGCCCCATATTCCAAAATTCCCTGTATGCGGGAACAGTTCCAGTGGATTGGGAAAATGCGATTCGAAAAGGGAGGGAGGGAGAAAGTAGGAAACTAGAGATGAGTTCGTTTAACGTCTGCCGTTGGGAAATTGTTAGACTCCATTATTAAGGAAGCAGTAACAGGACATTTGGAAAGTCAGAACGCATTCCATCAGAGTCAGCGTGGTTTTACGAAGGGCAAATCATGTTTGACTAATTTCCTAAGATGTAACAAGTCAAGTCGATAATGGAGACCCTGTAGATGTAACATATCTAGACTTCTGGAATGCGTTTGATAAGGTGCCGCACAAAAGGTTAATTCACAAGGTTAGATTACATGGGATTAGGGGTAATAATAATAATCGCCTATTGTCACAAGTAGGCTTCAATGAAGTTACTGTCAAAAGCCCCTAGTCGCCACATTCCGGCGCCTGTTCGGGGAGGCCGGTACAGGAATATGAACCTGCGCTGCTGGCCTTGTTCTGCATTACAAGCCAGCTGTTTAGCCCACTGTGCTGAACCAGCCAGCTTGGATAGAAGACTGGCTGATGAACAGAGACAGAGAGTCGGGACAAATGGGTCTTTCGCTGGATGTTAAGATGTAACTAGTGAGGTGCCACATGGTTCGGTCCTGGGGGCCCCAACTATTTGCAATCTGTATTAATCACTTGGATTAGGGATAGAAGGTTCTCTTGCCAAATTTGAAGATGACACTAAAATAGTTGGGTGGGTAAGTTGCAATGGGGAAATAAGGGGCGGGATTCTCCACTCCCGCGCCGAAGTGGCCGCGCCGTCGTGAACGCCGTCGAGGTTCACGCCGAAGCAAAACAGCCCCGATCTCGACCGATTCAGGCCCTGACAATGGGCCAGGATCGGGGCCGCGTCACCTACACGCGCCAGGCCTTGTCGCCCGCGTAAAGGCGTAAAACCACGCATGCGTGGTTGCCGTCCTCTCTAAGTCCGCTCCGCAAGAAGATGGCGGACGGATCTTGTGGGGCCGCGGAAGGAAGGAGGTCCTCCTTCAGAGAGGACGGCCCGACGATCGGTGGGCACCGATCGCGGGCCACCCCACATTCCAGGTACCCCCCCGGTGCAGGATCCCCCCTGCATGCCGGCCCCCCCCAGCGTTCCCGCGCTGTTCCCGACGGCAGCGACCAGGTGTGGACGGCGCCGGGGGGGGGGGCGGAACCCGCCGTTTTGGCCTGGCCGCTCGGCCCATCCGGGCCTGAGAATAGCGGGGGTGCCGGAGAATCGCCATTTTGGGTGTCTCCGGCGATTCTCCGGCCTGCGGCCCGCGGAACTCGACCGGGCCGTTCCCCGCCGCTCGGGAGAATCGCGGGGGGGCGTCGGACCGGCGTCCCCGGAAATTTTGGCGGCCCAGGCGATTCTCCCAACCGGCGTGGGAGTGGAGAATCTCGCCCCCGAAATTTACAAATGGATGTGGAAAGGTTAGGTGAGTGGGCCAAAATGTGGCAACAATCTGTCCTGGTCCACCCACGTCGACGCTACCACCAAGAAAGCACAACGGCGCCTATACTTCCTCAGGAATCTAAGGAAATTCGGCATGTCCTCATTAACCCTTACCAACTTTTACAGATGCACCATAGAACGCATCCTATCGGGCTGCATCACAGCCTGGTATGGCAACTGCTCGGCCCAGGACCGCAAGAAACTTCAGAGAGTTGCGAACACCGCCCAGTCCATCACACGAACCTGCCTCCCATCCATTGACTCCATCTACACCTCCCGCTGCCTGGGGAAAGCGGGCAGTATAATCCAAGACCCCTCCCACCCGGCTTACTCACTCTTCCAACTTCTTCCATCGGGCAGGAGATACAGAAGTCTGAGAACACGCACGAACAGACTCAAAAACAGCTTCTTCCCCACTGTCACCAGACTCCTAAACGACCCTCTTATGGACTGACCTGATCTCTTCACACATCTTCCCTACTGAGTAGTGCTACACTCTGTGTGCTTCACCCGACGCCTGTGTCTACGTATTTACATTGTGTGTCTATCGTATGTCCTGTGTTTTTTCATGTATGGGATGATCTGTCTGGACTGTAGGCAGAACAATCCGTTTCACCGTAACTCGGTACACGTGAGAGTAAAACAAAACAAACAAACAGATGGGGTTTAACGTGGATAAGTGTGAGGTTGTCCATTTTGGTCGTAAGAATGGAAAGGCAATTTATTATCTCAATGGAGAGAAACTTCAGAGTGGGTCATCATGGGCGGGATTCTGCCGTAACCGGCGGGGCGGGGGTCCCGGCGGGACGGAGTGGGCGGGGGCCCCAGCAGGACGGAGTGGCGTGAACCACTCCGGCCTCGGGCCGCCCGGAAGGTGCGGAATCCTCCGCACTTTCAGGGGCTAGGCCGGCACTGGAGTGGTTTGCGCCGCGCCGGCTGGCGGGGAAGGGGCTTTGGCGCCACGGCAAACGGCGTTGAAGGGCCTCCGCCAGCCGGCGCGCGTTGGCGCATGTGCGGGAGCGCCAGCGTGTGCTGGCGTCATCCCAGCGCATGTGCAGAGGGCTTCATCTCCGCTACAGCCGCCGGTGCAGAAAAATAGAGTGCCCCCACGGCACAGGCCCGCCCGCAGATCAGTGGGCCCCGATCGCGGGCCAGGTCACCGTGGGGGCACCTCCCGGGGCCAGATCCCCCCCGCAAGAACCCTGGAGGCCGCCCGCGCCGCCAGGACCCGCCAGGCGGGTTTTACGCCGGCGGGACCGGCAAAAAGAACGGGCGGCCACTCGGCCCATCGCGGGCCGGAGAATCGCCTGGGAGGGGCCGCTGCTAGCGCCCGCCGACCGGTGCGGCGCGATTCCCGCCCCCCCCCCCGTCAAAACCCCGTCGCCGGGGAATCCGGCAGCTGGCAGGGGCGGGATTCACGCCGCCCCCCCCCCCGGCGATTCTCCGACTCAGCGGGGGGTCGGAGAATCCCGCCCCATATTCCAAAATTCCCTGTATGCGGGAACAGTTCCAGTGGATTGGGAAAATGCGATTCGAAAAGGGAGGGAGGGAGAAAGTAGGAAACTAGAGATGAGTTCGTTTAACGTCTGCCGTTGGGAAATTGTTAGACTCCATTATTAAGGAAGCAGTAACAGGACATTTGGAAAGTCAGAGCGCATTCCATCAGAGTCAGCGTGGTTTTACGAAGGGCAAATCATGTTTGACTAATTTCCTAAGATGTAACAAGTCAAGTCGATAATGGCGACCCTGTAGATGTAACATATCTAGACTTCTGGAATGCGTTTGATAAGGTGCCGCACAAAAGGTTAATTCACAAGGTTAGATTACATGGGATTAGGGGTAATAATAATAATCGCCTATTGTCACAAGTAGGCTTCAATGAAGTTACTGTGAAAAGCCCCTAGTCGCCACATTCCGGCGCCTGTTCAGGGGTGGCCGGTACAGGAATATGAACCTGCGCTGCTGGCCTTGTTCTGCATTACAAGCCAGCTGTTTAGCCCACTGTGCTGAACCAGCCAGCTTGGATAGAAGACTGGCTGATGAACAGAGACAGAGAGTCGGGACAAATGGGTCTTTCGCTGGATGTTAAGATGTAACTAGTGAGGTGCCACATGGTTCGGTCCTGGGGGCCCCAACTATTTGCAATCTGTATTAATCACTTGGATTAGGGATAGAAGGTTCTCTTGCCAAATTTGAAGATGACACTAAAATAGTTGGGTGGGTAAGTTGCAATGGGGAAATAAGGGGCGGGATTCTCCACTCCCGCGCCGAAGTGGCCGCGCCGTTGTGAACGCCGTCGAGGTTCACGCCGGCGCAAAACAGCCCCGATCTCGACCGATTCAGGCCCTGACAATGGGCCAGGATTGGGGCCGCGTCACCTACACGCGCCAGGCCTTGTCGCCCGCGTAAAGGTGTAAAACCGCGCATGCGTGGTTGCCGTCCTCTCCGAGTCCGCCCCGCAAGAAGATGGCGGACGGATCTTGTGGGGCCGCGGAAGGAAGGAGGTCCTCCTTCAGAGAGGACGGCCCGACGATCGGTGGGCACCGATCGCGGGCCACCCCACATTCCAGGTACCCCCCCGGTGCAGGATCCCCCCTGCATGCCGGCCCCCCCCAGCGTTCCCGCGCTGTTCCCGACGGCAGCGACCAGGTGTGGACGGCGCCGGGGGGGGGCGGAACCCGCCGTTTTGGCCTGGCCGCTCGGCCCATCCGGGCCTGAGAATAGCGGGGGTGCCGGAGAATCGCTATTTTGGGTGTCTCCGGCGATTCTCCGGCCTGCGGCCCGCGGAACTCGACCGGGCCGTTCCCCGCCGCTCGGGAGAATCGCGGGAGGGAGTCGGACCGGCATCCCCGGAAATTTTGGCGGCCCAGGCGATTCTCCCAACCGGCGCGGGAGTGGAGAATCACGCCCCCGAAATTTACAAATGGACGTGGAAAGGTTAGGTGAGTGGGCCAAAATGTGGCAACAATCTGTCCTGGTCCACCCACGTCGACGCTACCACCAAGAAAGCACAACAGCGCCTATACTTCCTCAGGAAACTAAGGAAATTCGGCATGTCCACATTAACCCTTACCAACTTTTACAGATGCACCACAGAAAGCATCCTATCGGGCTGGATCACAGCCTGGTATGGCAACTGCTCGGCCCAGGACCGCAAGAAACTTCAGAGAGCCGTGAACACCGCCCAGTCCATCACACGAACCCGCCTCCCATCCATTGACTCCATCTACACCTCCCGCTGCCTGGGGAAAGCGGGCAGCATAATCAAAGACCCCTCCCACCCGGCTTACTCACTCTTCCAACTTCTTCCATCGGGCAGGAGATACAGAAGTCTGAGAACACGCATGAACAGACTCAAAGACAGCTTCTTACCCGCTGTTACCAGACTCCTAAACGACCCTCTTATGGGCTGACCTGATCTCTTCACACATCTTCCCTACTGGGTAGTGCTACACTCTGTGTGCTTCACCTGATGCCTGTGTCTACGTATTTACATTGTGTGTCTATCGTATGTCCTGTGTTTTTTCATGTATGGGGTGATCTGTCTGGACTGTAGGCAGAACAATCCTTTTCACCGTAACTCGGTACACGTGAGAGTAAAACAAAACAAACAAACAGATGGGGTTTAACGTGGATAAGTGTGAGGTTGTCCACTTTGGTCGTAAGAATGGAAAGGCAATTTATTATCTCAATGGAGAGAAACTTCAGAGTGCTCGGGTGCAGAGGGATCTGGGTGTCCTCGTGCATGAGTCACAGAAAACTAGCCTGCAGGTACAGCAGGTAATAAGGAAGGCAAGTGGAATTTCGGCCTTTAGAGCTAAAGGAATCGAGTATAAAGGTAGTGAAGTGTTGTCGCGACTGTACAAGGCAATGGTGAGACCGCACCTGGAGTATTGTGCACAGTTTGGTCCCCTTATTTGAGGAGGGATGTAGTGACATTGGAGGCAGTTCAGAGGAGGTTCACTAGGTTGCTTCCAGAGATGAGGGGCGCGGTTCTCCCCCCCCCCCCACGCCGGGTGGGAGAATCGCCAGGGCGCCACGCGAATCACGCCACGACCCCCGCCCGCGATTCGCCCACCCCCCCCCAGCGCCGCGCCCGGCCCGGAAGGGCCGAGCGGCCGCTACGACACGACAGGTTCCCGCCGGCGCCGATCACCCCCGGTCACTGCCGGAGGGAACTCTGCGGGAACGCTGCCTGTGGTGGGGGGGGGGGGGGGGCTCCTTCACAGAGGGGGGGGGCCTCCGATAGAGTCTGGCCCGCGATCGGGGCCCACCGAACGGCGGGACAGCCTCTCCCCTCTCCCCCCCCCCCGGGCCTACCTCCTTCCGCGCGCGGCCCCAGAACACCGGCTCCATGTTGGTGAGGGACCGTCGCGCCGAAGAAGTTCCCCGCGCACGCGCGGGTTGGCGCGACACCCATTTGGCGGCGCGTAAGGACGTGGGGGCCAGACTAGGTCGTGCCCGGGCCCTGTCCGCGCCGTCGTGAAACGCGACTTGGTCCGCGCCGCGGGGAATCCCCCCCCCGAGGGGTTCGTAGTCCAAGGAGAGATTGAACAGTTTAGGCCGATACTCTCTAGAGTTTAGAAGGATGAGGGGAGATCTAATTGAGGTGTACGAGATGCTAAAAGGAGTGGGTAAAGTAGACGTGGAGCGGATGCTTCCTCTTGTGGGGCGTTCGAGAACGAGAGGTCATAATCTCAGGATAAGAGGCGGCAAATTTAAAACCGAGATGAGGAGAAACTACTTCTCCCACAGGGTTGTGAATCTGTGGAATTCGCTCCCCCCCGAGTGCGGTGGATGCTGGGACAGTGAGTAAATTTAAGGGGGCGTTAGACAGATTTTTAATCGGTAATGGGGTGAAGTGTTATGGAGAGCGGGCAGGACGGTGGAGTTGAGGCCAGGATTGGGATCAGCCATGATCACATTGAGGGTGTTAGGCACGGGAGGCTAAATTGCCGACTCCCCGCTCCGAGGTCATGTGTTCCAGGGAGGAGATGCTCAGGCTGATTTCGCAATCCAGCCCTAGGCCTGTAACGTTGGAGGTAGCAGATTTTGATTTGATTTGATTTATTATTGTCACATGTATTAGTATGCAGTGAAAAGTACTGTTTCTTGCATGCTGTGCAAACAATGCATACCGTACATAGGGAAGGAGAGACTGCAGAATATAATGTTCCAGTTATAGCAAGGTGTAGAGAAAAGATCAACTTAACACAAGGTGGGTCCATTCAAAAGTCTGATGGCAGCAGGAAGAAGCTGTTCTTGAGTCGGTTGGTACGTGACCTCAAACTTTGGTATCGTTTTCCTGACGGAAGGAGGTGGAAGAGAGTATGACCGGGGTGCGTGGGGTCCTTAATTATGCTGGCTGCCTTTCCGAGGCAGCGGGAATTATAGACAGAGTCGATGGAGGGGAGGCTGGTTTGCGTGATGGACTGGGCTACATTCACGACCTTTTGTAGTTTCCTGCGGTCTTGGGCAGAGCAGGCTCCATACCAAGCTGTGATACAACCAGAAAGAATGCTTTCTCTGGTGCATCTGTAGAAGTTGGTGAGGGTCGTAGCTGACATGCCAAATTTCCTTTGTCTTCTGAGAAAGTAGAGTCGTTGGTGGGCGTTAGTGTCGGCATGGGGGGACCAGGACAGGCTGTTGGTGATCTGGACACCTAAAAACGTGAAGCTCTCGACCCTTTCTACTTCGTTCCCATTGGTGTAGACAGGGGCATGTTCTCCACTACGCTTCCTGAAGTCGATGACAACCTCCTTCGTTTTGTTGACATCGAGGGAGAGATTATTGTCATCGCACCAGTTCACCAGATTCTCTATCTCACTCCTGTACTCTGGCTCGTCATTGTTTGAAATCCGACCCACTACGGGTGGTGTCATCAGCCATGATGAGGAACATGCCAGCCATGATAGCATAGCGAAGCAGGCGCAATGGGCCGAGTGGCTTCCAAGATGGCGCCGGAGCGAGGCGACTCTCTGCGAGCTCTCCCAAACAGATCCACTTTTTACTTAACCTATACTCGTTCTAATCTTTTCTCTATTATGTATTTTCTTTTATTCCCTTTTCTTCTCATGTACTTAATGATCTGTTGAGCTGCTCGCAGAAAAATACTTTTCACTGTACCTCGGTACACGTGACAATAAACAAATCCAATCCAATCCAATGGCCTAATTCTGCTCCTATATCTTGTCTTATGAACTTATGTATATCATTATGAATACACGACAGACACACATAATTAAGACAATAAGTTATGGATCCCTTATGGGCAATGGTCGTTTAATAGGATTACATTGAAACTACCAACAGTCAATCAAGGAGTATTTGGTAGAGTTTACCTCACGTTCGAGAACATTTTTACATGACCACTGCCCCTCTTCCTCAGCCCCTGGCACTGAGGTCAGAGGTAGGCCCGGGGATCACTCTCAGTCCAATGTTGTTCAGTTCAACATTGTCCTCTCACAATTGAATCACTGGGGAGGCACGATAAGCAAAATAGAATTCTTAAAAATCATGTAAGTATAACATCGGGATTGTTACGGTCTCAACCCATGGCGTGTGGTCCTTCCTTCCAGATTTGCCTTATCACTTGATGAGCGTTTAATGTGCTTGTACGGAACGTTACAGGTTAATATGTCAGTGAAGGGGCCCTATTGTGAAAGGTGGACACAGATTACAGAATCTCGCTTATCGTTTGTGCTCCAGCAATGCTGATTGTTGGGAGTAAGCTGTGTCTGGTTAAACAGTCTGCTTCATCAGTGATAGGTTCGTCTCCTGCAACGGGCTCTCTTTCCTCTTCGAGTTCTTGTCCTTTTCGGCGTCTCTCAAAGCTCTGGGAACAAAGAAGGCATAAAAATCACAGACGGAAAACGGACAACCTGACTCTCGCGGCTCCCGATTCCTTCCCCCGTCTGTCCTGTGCGTGAGTATGTGTGTGAGCTAGTGCGTGTGCACGTGTGTGTGTTGTGGGGGTGCATGCATGTGTGCGCACGTGCCTGTGAGTTGGGTGTGTGCGCGTGAGTGTGTGCGCGTGCATTTGTGCGTAAGTGTGCATTTGAGTGTGTGCATTTGTGTGTGTGTATGCATTTGTGAGTGTCTATGTCTGTGTGGGTGTGCGTGTCCATTTGTGTGTGTGTGTGTCTTTGAGTGTGTGTGTACGTTTGTGCTTTTGCGTGTATATGTGTGTATTTGCGTGAGTGTATGTGTGCGTGTGCCTGTCTGTGTGTGTGCACACGTGTGTGTGTGTGCGCGGCGTGTGAGTATGTGCCTGTGTGTGTGTGTGTGTGTGTGTGTGTGTGAGTGTGGTTCGAGAAAGTATCGCTATGCCTAAAACATATTTCTCACCGGACAACGCACACACCTCCCGACGGGAGTTAGCTGCATGGTGAGTTCAGTGGGAAACGCTGGGGGGTGGCTGAGGCCTGAGACAGGCCTCATAGGGCGAGACTGTGGCTCCCAGCAGCTTCCTATCATGGGAGATGGATAGAACGGGGAAATCTCGACAGACCAGTTGAGGCAAAGTCTAGAAATTCTTTCGGAGGCGAATGGCTTGAGAAAGGGGAACATCGAGGGGTTTGGCAAGCACGCAGGAGAGTGGATCAGACTAAGTGGGTCACACAGAGAAAAAAACACAACAGCACAGACATGGCAGTGTGGGCCAAATGTCAGGCTGAAACTTAATTTCCAGTGGCCACTTCTGTATAAAGAGGCAGGTTATTAATACACGTGCTGCCCCTTTAGAATATCCCACTCTAATATCTTCCTAGAAAAGGCCATGGGTGCAGATGGTGTAATTAATGGGAGGAGCCAGGTCTGTCTGTAGTTTTGCTCATTGCCATAGGATTTTAGTCTGACAAGGGTGCAGCATTAATACCCCACAATATATGGACAACTCTCACTGCAAAGGCCCCCGACCTGTGCTCTGACTATCAGCGCATTAGGCCGAAACCTAAAAGAGCTTGTTTCTACGTTGGCATCCTGGCCGCCATTTTGAATCTGTGCCCCAAGCCACCGTGAGTGTTTGCCGTTACAAACCTGCTCTCAATCTCTTCGATAGTTTCCGGCAAGGGAATTTTCAGCGTCTCCGGTAGAAAAAAGGCGGCGGCTCCGGCTATTATCGCCATCCCGCCGTATATAGTGAGCGGTAGGAACGAAACGTAGTCGCCGCTCATCCGTATAATCGGTGCTATCATGGCTCCCATCCGAGCCATCGTACTCACAAGTCCCATTCCTGTCTGCCTGCGAGGGACACGCAAAGAAACCAGAGAGAGAGAGAGAGAGCAGATAAATATAAAACATTTCACCTTCTAACGTCCTTCCCTCTTCTCAGTGAGATGCTCACAGCGGCCTCCTTCACTGAACGGCCCTGATAGATCCCGCACCTCTGCCTACAACTCTCTGGGCTGTCACAGGCCGCTCATTGCCATTTCCTGATGCCCCCATAGCTCAAGAGCTCACATACAAATCGCTAGTCACCGTTGTCATGAACCATGCTGCTATTATCCGTGAGGCTATTGTTAGGACTCCTGAACGGGAACCCCAAGAGTGATAACACCGATTCAATATTACGTTTGAAACAAACTTTAATTTAAACAAATTATTATTATATTAGCAACACAGGATGGGGTTCAAATGAACAGTTAAAAAGTTCTTAAATAAAAGGGGGAGAAAAACTATAACTCCCTCTTTACACTTGCCACTATTCCAATTAAGCAACCCAATACAGTTCAAATGCCCCTTATAAATAAAGTTGACACTAAGGGTTACTTGCATCTCTGTGCAGGCCTTTTCAGGAGCAACCTGAAAATCCTTCTGTCTTGTCAGAATAAAATCCTGTGGCAAACCACAAAACTACAGACAGACTTGGCTCCTCCCCATTAATTACACCATCTGTTTCCCAAGCCTAAGCATTCTCCAGTCTCCTCCCACTAAAAGTTCCCATGGCCTGCTTAGCTAAGACTAAAGTTAATCCCTCATAAATTATCGACGTCTCCATTGGGGCAGCCCTGTGGCACAGTGGTTAGCGGTGCTGCCTCGGGGCTGTTTAGCACACTGGGCTAAATCACTGGCTTTGAAAGCAGACCAAGGCAGGCCAGCAGCACGGTTCAATTGCCGTACCAGCCTCCCCGAACAGGCGCCGGAATGTGGCGACTAGGGGCTTTTCACAATAATTTCATTTGAAACCTACTTGTGACAATATGTGACTTTCATTTTCATTTCATAGCGCTGATCCACCAAACCTGCACATCTTTGGACACTAAGGGGCAATTTAGCACGGCCAATCCACCTAACCTGCACATCTTTGGACACTAAAGGGCAATTTGTTGTGGTCAATCCACCTAACCTGCACATCTTTGGACACTAAGGGGCAATTTAGCACGGCCAATCCACCCAACCTGTACATCTTTGGACACTAAAGGGTAATTTGTTGTGGCCAATCCACCTAACCTGCACATCTTTGGACACTAAGGGGCAATTTAGCACGGCCAATCCACCTAACCTGCACATCTTTGGACACGAAGGGCAATTTAGCACGGCCATTGCACCCAACCTGCACATCTTTGGACACTAAGGGACAATTTAGCACGGCCAATCCACCTAACCTGCACATTTTGGACACTAAGGGGCAATTTAGCACGGCCAATCCACCTAACCTGCACATCTTTGGACACTAAGGGACAATTTAGCACGGCCAATCCACCTAACCTGCACATCTTTGGACACTAAGGGCAATTTAGCACGGCCATTCCACCTAACCTGCACATCTTTGGACACTAAGGGAAAATTTAGCACAGCCAATCCACCTAACCTGCACATCTTTGGACACTAAGGGACAATTTAGCACAGCCAATCCACCTAACCTGCACATCTTTGGATACTAAGGGACAATTTAGCACGGCCAATCCACCTAACCTGCACATCTTTGGACACAAGGGACAATTTAGCACGGCCAATCCACCTAACCTGCACATCTTTGGACACTAAGGGACAATTTAGCACGGCCAATCCACCTAACCTGCACATCTTTGGACACTAAGGGGCAATTTAGCACGGCCAATCCACCTAACCTGCACATCTTTGGACACTAAGGGGCAATTTAGCACGGCCAATCCACCTAACCTGCACATCTTTGGACACTAAGGGACAATTTAGCACGGCCAATCCACCTAACCTGCACATCTTTGGACACTAAGGGGCAATTTAACACGACTAATCCACCCAACCTGCACATCTTTGGACACTAAGGGACAATTTAGCATGGCCAATCCACCTAACCTGCACATCTTTGGACAGTAAGGGGCAATTTATCACGGCCAATCCACCTAACCTGCACATCTTTGGACACTAAGGGATAATTTAGCGTGGCCAATCCACCTAACCTGCACATCTTTGGACACTAAGGGGCAATTTAGCACGGCCAATCCACCTAACCTGCACATCTTTGGACACTAAGGGACAATTAAGCACGGCCAATCCACCTAACCTGCACATCTTTGGACACTAAGGGGCAATTTATCACGGCCAATCCACCTAACCTGCACATCTTTGGACACTAAGGGGCAATTTAGCACGGCCAATCCACCTAACCTGCACATCTTTGGACACTAAGGGACAATTTAGCACGGCCAATCCACCTAACCTGCACATCTTTGGACACTAAGGGGCAATTTAGCACGGCCAATCCACCTAACCTGCACATCTTTGGACACTAAGGGACAATTAAGCACGGCCAATCCACCTAACCTGCACATCTTTGGACACTAAGCGGCAATTTATCACGGCCAATCCACCTAACCTGCACATCTTTGGACACTAACGGGCAATTTAGCACGGCCAATCCACCTAACCTGCACATCTTTGGACACTAAGGGACAATTTAGCACGGCTAATCCACCTAACCTGCACATCTTTGGACACTAAGGGACAATTTATCACGGCCAATCCACCTAACCTGCACATCTTTGGACTGTAGGAGGAAACCGGAGCACCCGGAGGAAACCCACGCAGACACGGGGAGAACGTGCAGACTCTGCACAGACAGTGACCCGAGGCGGGAATCGAACCCGGGTCCCCGGCGCGGTGAGGCAGCGACGCTGACGACTATGCCACCGTGCTGAGGGGGTGTGACGAGAAAGTCTGACGGACATTCACCCTCAAATGGACTCTCCCATCAGAGTTATGAGGTGACGGGAATCGCAGCGTTCTGGTGGGTTTTCACCGCTCCCGGCCTAACCCGGGGGGGGTGGGGTGGGCCCCAGGCTGATCAAACCCCCCTCGTCCACTTCGCTGCGATGAGTTCAGTCTGGCGCAGTCTGCCTGCGCTCCGTTGATAGCCTTCTCATCCTGATGGCCGCAAACGCAGTTACTGACCGAGTTGCGCTCCAGCGTTGGCGGGCCGCACTTACCTGACCACGGTTGGGTAGAGTTCGCCCGAGAAGAGATAGCAACAGCTGAACGCACATGCGAGACAACCCTTCCCGATAGCAGCAAATGTCGTTCGTAGGGCCTGCAGCTCTGTACGGGTGACAGACGAGGAGAACTGTTACTGTCTGACATTTTGGACAAAGTGATTAACTGATGAGAATTTCCTGGTGTTAGACCATAAGACATAGGAGCAGAATTAGGCCACTCGGCCCATCGAGTCTGCTCCGCCATTCAATCATGGCTGATATTTCCTCAACCCCATTCTCCTGCCTTCTCCCCATAACCCCCGATCCCCTTATTAATCAGGAACCTATCTATCTCTGTCTTAAAGACACTCAGTGATTTGGCCTCCACAGCCTTTTGCGGCAAAGAGTTCCACAGATTCACCGCCCTCTGGCTGGAGAAATTCCTCCTCATCTCTGTTTTAAAGGATCGTCCCGTCAGTCTGAGGCTGTGTCCTCTGGTTCTAGTTTTTCCTACAAGTGGAGACATCCTCTCCACGCCCACTCTATCCGGGCCTCGCAGTATCCTGTAAGTTTTAATAAGATCCCCCTCATCCTTCGAAACTCCGAACGAGTACAGACCCAGAGTCCTCAACCGTTCCTCGCACGACAAGCCCTTCATTCCAGGAATCATTCTTGTGAACCTCCTCTCGACCCTTTCCAAGGCCCCAGCACATCCTTCCTTAGACACGGGGCCCAAAACTGCTCACAATACTCCAAATGGGGGTCTAACCAGAGCCTTATACAGCCTCAGAAGTACATCCCTGCTCTTGTATTCTGGCCCTCTCGACATGAATGCTAACATTGCATTTGCCTTCCTAACCGCCGACTGAACCTGCACGTTAACCTTAAGAGAATCGTGAACAAGGACTCCCAAGTCCCTTTGTGCTTTAACTTAAACACCGATTCCTGATGAGATGGGTTTAGGGAGCTGAGATTGCAAACAGGTCAGGCATGATCTCAAATGCACATTGCAGCAGCTTCGAGGGGCCGAGTGTCCTGGCTCCTGATTCACACGTCCATGTGCTTCCAGAGGTATCGGTGACCCTCCGGTGGTCGGCCGATTCAGTATAATTTGTACAAATGCGAGGTTGTCCGCTTTGGAGGCAAAAACGGAAAGGTAGATTATTATCTGAATGGCCATAAATGAGGAGAGGGGAGCGTGCAGCGAGACCTGGGTGTCCTCGTACACCAGGCGCTGATGGTAAGCATGCAGCAGGCGGTAAAGAAGGCAAATGGTATGGTCGCCTTCATAGCGAGAGGATTCGAGTACAGGAACAGGGATGTGTTGCTTCAATTGCACAGGGCCTTGGTGAGGTCACACCTGGAGTATTGTGGGCAGTTCTGGTCTCCTTCTCTGAGGAAGGATGTTCTTGCTCTCGAGGGAGAGCAGCGAAGGTTCACCAGACTGATTCCTGGGATGGCGGGACTGACGGACGAGGAGAGATTGAGTCGGTGAGGATTGTTCTCGCTGGAGTTCAGAAGAATGAGGGGGAGATCTCATAGAAAACTCTAAAACTCTGACAGGACTGGACAGGGTAGAGGCAGGAAGGATGTCCCCGATGGTGGGGGAAGTCCAGAACTAGGGGGTCACAGTCTGAGGATACGGGGGAGACCATTTCGGACAGAGGTGAGGGGAAATGTCTTCACCCAGAGAGGGGCGGACTGTGGAATTCGCTACCACAAGAAGTAGTTGAGGCCAAAACGTTATGTTTTCAAGAAGCAGTTCGATATAACACTGGGGAGGAAGGGGATATGGGGGAAAGGCGGCGTTAGGCTATTGAGTTGGGTGATCAGCCATGATCATATCGAATGGCGTAGCAGGCTCGAAGGGCCGAATGGCCTCCTCCTGCTCCGATTTTCCATGTGCGATGGGTGGCACTGTCCCCTCCTGGATCCGGGGGCTGGGGGACAGAGGAGACGCGTCATTATAAAGCCGTACCGTTTGAGACAAAGATGTTTGCCAGAATGATGCTCCCCGCCAGGATGAGGGACATGCCTTGCGTGAACCGTCTCCCGATCAGACTCATGGAGGCGAAGCCAATGGCCTTGGCCGGAATGTCCACGGCCCCGAAGATCAGCTGGATGAGGTAAATGTCCATTCCAAACCCCTGTAGGTCTATCGCCAACCCGTAATATGCAAAGCTGGTCGAGAACCTGGAGCGGCAGAAAGCGGAATCAAAGAAGAACAAAGAACAAGGAATAGTACGACACAGGAACAGGCCCTTCGGCCCTCCAAGCCCGTGCCGACCATGCTGCCCGTCTAAACTAAAAATCCCTACCCTTCCGGGGTCCGTATCCCTCTATTCCCATCCTATTCATGTATTTGTCAAGATGCCCCTTAAATGTCACTATCGTCCCTGCTTCCATCACCTCCTCCGGCAACGAGGAGGCACCCTCCAAGCACCCACTACCCTCTGTGTAAAAAACTTGCTTCATACACCTCCTCTAAACTTTCCCCCTCTCACCTTAAACCTATGCCCCCTAGTAACTGATCCCTCTACTCTGGGGAAAAGCCTCTGACTATCCATTCTGTCTCTGCCCCTCATAATGTTGTAGACCTCTATCAGGTCTCCCCTCAACCTCCTTCGTTCCAGTGAGAACAAACCGAGTTTATTCAACCGCTCCTCATAGCTAATGCCCTCCGTACCCGGCAACATCCTGGCAAATCTCTTCTGCACCCTCTCTAAAGCCTCCTCATCCTTCTGGTAGTGTGGCGACCAGAATTGAACACTATACTCCAAGTGTGGCCTAACTAAGGTTCTATACAGCTGCAACGCGACTTGCCAATTCTTACACTCAATGCCCCGGTCGATGAAGGCAAGCATGCCGTATGCCTTCTTGACTACCTTCTCCACCTGTGTTGCCCCTTTCAGTGACCTGTGGACCTGTACACCTAGATCTCTCTGCCTGTCAATACTTTTAAGGAGCAGAATTAGAGCATTCGGCCCATCGAGTCTGCTCCGCCATTCGTTCATGGCTATGTTTCTCATCCCCCTGGTGCTGCCCTCCCCCCATAACATGTGCCTCCAGACCCCACATCACAAAGACAGGAAGATTCATTGTACGCACCCCCCATTATATTACTGCTGATTTCAGAATGAATCTTAACCAATAACATGCAAAACTGGTCGAAGGCCTCGTTCACAGATGGGCTCAAACCCCTCAACATCTAATGGCAATGAGTTCGGAGGCAGCTCTCCCAACCTCGGACACCACACGTGTGGCCAACAGTGTGATGCCCCAAGAGCTTGGCATTGTGCCTTCCCAATCCTCGGAACAGCTGCGAGGGCGCAAAACGTCATCTTCAACCGCCATTTCCGAGGGTTCACAGTTCCTCGGGCTTTCGAGGTGCTGAACTCAAAAGGCCTGAGGCCTGGGGAAAGGGTCCCCAGCTTCAGGTTGTTCTCCGAGGCCAGTAGTCGCACCTTTAGGTCCTGGTAACATAGAACATAGGAAAATGCAGCACAGAACAGGCCCTTCGGCCCACGATGTTGTGCCGAACCTTTGTCCTAGATTAATCATCGATTATCATAGAATTTACAGTGCAGAAGGAGGCCATTCGGCCCATCGAGTCTGCACCGGCTCTTGGAAAGAGCACCCTACCCAACGACGCCGTGGCAATCTGGCACAAACCAGCACAGTGGGCTAAACAGCTGGCTTGCAATGCGGAACGAGGCCAGCGGCGCGGCTTCAATTCCCCGTCCCGGCCTCCCCGAACAGGCTCCGGAATTTGACGCCTCGGGGCTTTTCACAGTAACTTCAGTGAAGCCTACTTGTGACAATAAGCGATTATTATTATTAATCTGAGCCCCTGTGACCCAGTTGCAACTTGGCCCATCGCCGCAGGACTTGCTACTCCTGCCCGCCTCCTGGGCAAGTGGACAGCAATATCAGTGATGGCCAAATCTCCTTCTAACACCCCCGGCCTTTAACGGGCTGCCCCTCGCTTCTGTGATGATATAAAGGCGGCCATCACTCTTAAGGAATTGTGCAAACATGTTGAAGGTTAATTTATTCATTCGAGGCACATGGGGAACAGATGTACATGGATAGAATGACGTCAGAGCTGTGCGCACGCGCTCCGCTGAAGGTAAAAAGCCAGACTGAAGCTGGATGACGTGACACACTTCCCTCCGATTGATGCCATGCTGCTATCCCTGAAAGGCCTAAGGTGACGCCCCTCTCCCTTCCCCTCCTGCTGCACCGTTCCCTCTGGCATTATGAGGGCCTTTTGCTTGCTAACCGAGTTGGGAGATTCCCGTCACGCCCATTTGCTAACCTTGGCTCAAGTTACAAAACCCTCCACCCATTCCCCAGTAACCTACCAGACAAGCATGGTACAACAGGTGATCTTGCGGATGGCCGGGGTCCTGAACAGGTCGAGCACGCTGCGCCTTTTCGTGGCGACCAACTGGTCATTTTCAATCGTTGACTTGAGAATCTGTGGACACACACGTACACATACACACACGTACACACACACACGATACATCATTACTAAGCCTCTCCTTTTTATTACAGTCCTCAACCATGAATTTGATCCACGGCGTCCTCCTCTTTCAAATTTCATCCATCCACAGGGTGGCGCAGTGGTTAGCACCGCTGCCTCACGCCGCCAAGGACCCGGTTCGATCCCAGCCCTGGGTCACTGTCTGTGAGGAGTTTGCACGTTCTCTCGGTGTCTGCGTGGGTTTCACCCCCACAGCCCAAAGATGTGCAGGTTGGGTGGATTGGCCGTGCTAAATTGTCCCTTAGTGTCCAAATATGGGCAGGTTGGGTGGATTGGCCGTGCTAAATTGCCCCTTAGTGTCCAAAGATGTGCAGGTTAGGTGGATTGGCCGTGTTAAATTGTCCCTTAGTGTCCAAAGATGTGCAGGTTGGGTGGATTGGCCGTGCTAAATTGCCCCTTAGTGTCCAAAGATGTGCAGGTTAGGTGGATTGGCCGTGTTAAATTGTCCCTTAGTGTCCAAAGGTGTGCAGGTTAGGTGGATTGGCCGTGATAAATTGCACCTTAGTGTCCAAAGATGTGCAGGTTAGGTGGATTGGCCGTGCTAAATTGCCCCTTAGTGTCCAAAGATGTGCAGGTTGGGTGGATTGGCCGTGCTAAATTGTCCCCTTAGTGTCCAAAGATGTGCAGGTTAGGTGGATTGGCCGTGTTAAATTGCCCCTTAGTGTCCAAAGATGTGCAGGTTAGGTGGATTGGCCGTGCTAAATTGCCCCTTAGTGTCCAAAGATGTGCAGGTTAGGTGGATTGGCCGTGCTAAATTGCCCCTTAGTGTCCAAAGATGTGCAGGTTGGGTGGATTGGCCGCGCTAAATTGTCCCTTAGTGTCCAAAGATTTGCAGGTTAGGTGGATTGGCCGTGCTAAATTGCCCCCTAAATTTGGAAAAGAAAATAATTGGGTACTCTAAATATATATTTTAAAAATAATTTCATCTATTAGGATGACCGCGGCATTGTATAAAAAAAATGTGGGATGTCAAAGCAGGGTCCATTGCACCAGGAGCAAGACAGAGCAGGTCTTAACGGAACGGTTGCGAGTACCTTCTGACTGGAGTCACATGGAAAGACCGATGAGATAGTGAGCAGAATGGGCTTGGTGAGCTAAATGGTAGACACACCCCCCCCCCCCCCCCCCCGCCTCATTAGAGAAATAATCGTTCGAGTTGGAGTCTGTACGATGTGCTCAACTATTTTTTTCGCAAGCTACTGATTTGTCCTCGTCGCCCCCCCCACCAATCCTTTCGGCAGTTCTCTTCCGATCGATGACCTTCGCCAATCGAAGAGGGGGAATGGGTGCAAGGGCACCACACTTCTGGTTTAACGGGGGTGAACCAGACTGAGGTGGCTGAGGTTGGTGTTACTGAACGAGCGTGAAAACGTTACCCTTTTTTGAAACCCCCCCCCACAATCGCCGCTTACCGCGGTGGTGAGCTTTTGCCCTTCCGCCTCCTTGCCGTTCAGCTTCGCCACCCTCCGCAGGTGCTTCAGGGCCACGTCGGCCTTGTCGTTTAGGATGAGCCAGCGGGCGGACTCCGGGAACCACCTGGGTGAGCAGGAATGCCGATACTTACGATTATTATTATTATTACCTCAACAGCAAACATTCTCTCAGGCGATTTCAGGTAACTCAGCGGAAAGGGAGCTTCATGGAATCATAGAATCCCCCACGGGGCAGAAGGAGGCCGTTCGGCCCATCGAGCCTGCACTGAAGGGGCGCCCTGCCCAGGCCCACTCCCCTGCCTTATCCCGTAACCTAACCTGGACATCTTTGTTACACTAAGCGGTAATTTAGCACGGCCAATCCATCTAACTTGCATATCTTTGGACTGTGGGAGGAAACCGGAGCACCCGGAGGAAACCCGCGCACACACGGGGGGAGAACGCGCAAACTCCGCACAGACAGTCTCCCGGGGTCGGATCGAACCCGGGTCCCTGGCGCCGTGAGGCAGCAGTGCTAACCACTGTGCCACCGAACCACCCATTGTTAAATAAATTTAACTGCAGTACTGTGAAAGAATCATAGAACCATAGAAACCCAACAGTGCAGAAGGAGGCCATTCGGCCCATCGAGTCTGCACCGGCCCTTGGAAAGAGCACCTTACCTAAGCTCATACCTCCACCCTATCCCTGTAACCCAGTAAACCCACCTGATCTTTTTTGGACACTAAGGGGCAATTTAGCACGGTCAATCCACCTAACCTGCACATCTTTGGACACTAAGGGACAATTTAGCACGGCCAATCCACCTAACCTGCACATCTTTGGACACTAAGGGACAATTTAGCACGGCCAATCCACCTAACCTGCATATCTTTGGACACTAAGGGACAATTTAGCACGGCCAATCCACCTAACCTGCACATCTTTGGACACTAAGGGACAATTTAGCACGGCCAATCCACCTAACCTGCACATCTTTGGACACGAAGGGGCAATTTAGCACGGCCAATCCACCTAACCTGCACATCTTTGGACACTAAGGGACAATTTAGCACGGCCAATCCACCTAACCTGCACATCTTTGGACACTAAGGGACAATTTAGCACGGCCAATCCACCTAACCTGCACATCTTTGGACACTAAGGGACAATTTAGCACGGCCAATCCACCTAACATGCACATCTTTGGACACTAAGGGACAATTTAGCACGGCCAATCCACCTAACCTGCACATCTTTGCACACTAAGGGACAATTTAGCACGGCCAATCCACCTAACCTGCACATCTTTCGACACAAGGGGCAATTTAGCACGGCCAATCCACCTAACCTGCACATCTTTGGACACTAAGGGACAATTTAGCACGGCCAATCCACCTAACCTGCACATCTTTGGACAGTAAGGGACAATTTAGCACGGCCAATCCACCTAACCTGCACACCTTTGGACTGTGGGAGGAAACCGGAGCGCCCGGAGGAAACCCACGCAGGCACGGGGGAGAACGTGCAGACTCCGCACAGACAGTGACCCGAGCCCGGGAATCAAACCCGGGACCCTGAAGCTGTGAGGCAACAGTGCTAACCACTGTGCTAGCGCCCTGCCCAAAGGCGCGATTCTCAATACCATTTCGCTTTGCGTCCCTTCCCCGATTGTCCCCGAATCTCTTGCTGTGCAAGAACTGCTGTCCTGGCACCCGGGGTCACTGTTTAAAAATAAGCGATCACCCATTGTGGATGGCGACGAGGAGAAATGTTTTCTCTCAGAGGGTGGCGGGTCTCTGGAACTCTCTCCCTCGAGAGGCTGCGGAAGCGGAATCTTTGAATATTTTTAAGGCCGAGGTGGCTAGTTTCTCGATTAATGGGTGGGGGGGGGGGGGGGGGGGGGGGAGGGGGGTGAAAGGTTAGCGGAGGTCGACAGGAATGTGGTGTTAAGGTGACAACCGGAGAGGCCGTGATCTTATTGAATGGTGGAACTGGCTCGGGGGTTGCTGAGTGACCTCACTCCTGTCCCTAAGTCAGATGTCCCTACGTCCTACACTATCCCCCGTATCGCTCACTGTGCAAACGGTGACAAGAGCCCTCCCGACAACCCCATGCATGTCATCAATCTTCATGGAGACATCCCAGCCCCCCCGCGCCCCCCCCCCCCCCCCCCCCCCCCCCCCACACCGACATTCCGGATCGTCCCAGCCCCGGATCAGGGAAGGTGACCGGCACGAGGGCAGGGGTTGAAGTTCAGGATTTCAGGTCCGTGTGGTTTTACTGCCGTGCGCGCTATTCTGCCAAGGCCGAGAGTCCGACATCCCGCCCGACTGCACGCAATCTCAAATGGGTAACTTGTCCCTTTAGAGTTTAACTTTCTTCCTCCGACTTAATGGCAAACAGGTTCGCAGTGACGTTTGCACCCTGCAGAATTGCACAGCCGAACGCCTTTGCTGGGTCCCCAAGCTCAAGTCAACCCAGAAGTGGTCCGATCGAAGTCCAGCCCCCGACAAAAAGGGTGAAGTATTTCAGTCCCGAAGGGCTACGTTTTGAAGGCGCTGGTGGCCTTTTCTTGTCTCTGACCTTCCTCTTAGCATGCTTTGACTCCCTGTCCGCTGGGACCATGAAGATACCGCACTCATTGGCCGCGGTTCCTCACCATTGAGGGGCGCATGCTCAGAGGTGGGCAAGCTGCGGCCGGGGTGGGGGGGGGGGGGGCCACATGCGGCCCATCTGGGTTCTGAGTGCGGCCCCACGAGAGACGTTTTGTTGACCGTTGCCCCCCCCACGCGGGTTGGCCGCATTCCGCTGATTTCCATCCGCGTGGTATTTTTTTTTTCCTGCTGGTCTGGCTGAAGTGATTCGCCTGCGAAGCGAGGGGCGGGTGAAGTGAGAGTGAGAACCGTGCACTCCCTCTCTACCCAAAGTGTAAATACTTCTTTTGGTTTTACCATTTGAAGTTGAGGCCAGTTCTTTTTTCTTTTAAGAAAATAAATAAATTTAGAGTACCCAATTCATTTTTTCCAATTAAGGGGGCAATTTAGCGCGGCCAATCCACCTAGCCCTGCACATCTTTGGGTTGTGGGGGCGAAACCCACGCAAGCACGGGGAGAATGTGCAAACTCCACACGGACAGTGATCCGGGCCGGGAGCAAACCCGGGTCCTCGGTGCCGTGAGGCAGCAGTGCTAACCACTGCGCCGCCGTGCCAACCTACAGTTCTATTAATGTAGAAATGAGTCAGCATTTTCTATAACTTCATATGAAATATTTGGCGTGTATTAAATGTACTTAATCTTATTCATGGGGGTTTACGGCGAGTGAACGAGTTGCGATTTCAATCTTGTGGCCCACCGAGATCAAGGAGAGTTGCTCGTGTTACCCATTACTGGTGTAGTTTGCGTAAGGGCCGTTCCCTTATTTCTCATTTATTTTACTAATTTTTGATCCATGGATATTTAATGGACGTATAACTTTAACTCGAGCAGAGTTGCAAAACGGTACACTGTGCTATTGGAGATATGGCTTTTGAACAGCAGAACTCAGACTTTCTGGCACCCGAGAGAGACTGGAAGGGGGTTCTGTTGGTTGGCCGGTGGCCAACGAATTGGCAAAAAGGCCGTATTGTGCCCGGCGACAGGCGGAGATTGGGTCCTGACCGAGCGGGATGCTTTTCAGGGGACGCAGGAAGTGACAGTCAGATTCTGGGCACTCAGGGAAGAAACTGCGAGCCTCTGTCTCTCCCTCGCCCTTTCTCCAGCCAACTGCTGATATCTGAACCTGAGTTATTGAGACCTGGATGAATCTCCAGTGGAAACCATTACGGATTGAAAACAAAAATCTCAAACTGAAAACCTGGACTGAAAGAAGAGGTGCTGGAAGTCAACCATCTCAAACAAAGGCTCCTCTCCTTCTTGCATCATGGTGGCAAAGGGAAGGCAGTGGCATTGTAGTATTGCCACTTGTCATGTGAGTGTACCTTTAAGAAATGGGTGTTTACGACTGCAGTGATGTCAGAGAGTGGGTGGAGCTGGGCTGTCTGTCAAGCTTTTTACTTTTGTTTTTGAGCAGGCTGCAGGGTGTGTTTTAGTTTCGTTTTCAGTGTTGGAGCTGAAGCCAGACAGAGCAGGTGTACTGCTGTTCTCTCTGCCATCAAAAGACTATCTCTTGAACATTTGATGAATTCGGAATTATAAATGTTCCCAGTAGTGAATGTAAACCTAATGTGCTTCTGTTAAAAGGGGTTTCTTAAGTCTTCTGAAGGGGCAATTAGGGATGGGCAATAAATGCTGGCCCAGCCTTCGCTGCCCACTTCCCATGAATAAATCAGAAAATATATATTTTCTCACCCCTCTTTTCTCCTCTGTGTTTGTTTGTCTGTCTTGTATATGTGTGTGTGTATAGAGGGTGAGCGTGAGTTAAAGGCAGGGTGGGGGAGAGGGTTAGGAATTTGATAATAGTTAACTAGGGAGAGGGTAGAGCTGCCGAGGGGGTGTGAGTTCAGGTATCTACAGGTTAGGGACTTTGCACGAAAGGTCTGGAGGGGGTTCCCTAGATTGCTGGGATACACGCTGCTGGAGCGACTGCTGCTTCCGGATGTGGAATGGGAGGGAAGAATTGGAGATATATACAAGTGGCTGGGGGAGCAGGGAGGCGAGCGGGTGGTGAAGATCAAGGAGAAATGGGAAGCGGAGTTGGGAGGGGAGATCAATTGGGGAGTATGGAGTAAGGCACTGCGTAGGGTAAACAGGACCTCCTCGTGCGCAAGGATGAGCCTGATACAGTAAGAAGTCTTACAACACCAGGTTAAAGTCCAACACATTTGTTTCAAATCACTAGCTTTCGGAGCTCTGCTCCTTCCTCAGGTGAATGGAGAGGTTCCGAGGAAGGAGCAGTGCTCCGAAAGCTAGTGATTTGAAACAAACCTGTTGGACTTTAACCTGGTGTTGTGAGACTTCTTGCTGCGCTCACCCCAGTCCAACACCGGCATCTCCGCATCGAGCCTGATACAGTTTAAGGTGGTGCACAGGGTGCGTATGACTCGGGCGAGAATGAGTGGGTTCTTTCAGGGGGTAGCAGATGAGTGTGAGAGGTGTGGGCGGGGGCCAGCGAATCACGCGCACATGTTTAGGGGTGACGGAAAATTGGGAAGATTCTGGACGGGAGTGTTCGCGGTCTTGGCCAGGATAGTGGAGGAGGAGGTGGACCCGGAACCTTTGGTGGGGCGATATCTGGGGTTTCAGATAAGCTCATGGAGAGGAGGAAGGCCGATGTCTTGGCCTTCGCTTCTCTGATTGCGCGGCGGCAAATTTTACTGGAGTGGCGGTCGGCATCGCCACCGGGGGTAGCGGCTCGGTTGGGTGACCTGTACGACTTCCTGCGGTTGGAGAAGGTAAAGTATGAGTTAAGCGGCTCTGCAGGGGGGGGGGGGGGGGGGGGTTGAGAAAAGATGGGGGATGTTTGTGACCATATTTGAGTAGCTGTTTGTTGCAGGGATGGGGGAAAAGGGTGAAAATCTGTATTTGTGACACAAATAAAGATTATTGTATTTGAAAAATAAATAAAAATAAGACACAACCTCAGAGTTGTTCATCTTGGAGGTTGTGTCCGGTGAATTTACTCAAGAGGTTGACTTCAGTCCGCGACAGCACATGTTCTTAGCTGTTCAGCGGTAAGTGGTCTGAGTTCATTTCAGAGTACACATCGCTTGATAATGGAAGGTCGCAGGCTGATCGAAAAGAGGTCTTTCGGATTCTGAAAGGTTTATCAGAGAGCGGATTTGGAGACAAGATTTCCTCTCGTGCGGAAGAGCACAGACCAGGGATTCCATCCCCGGGCCGCATTCCGGATTTGGGCGTTGCAGTCTTGCCCTGCCTGCGTTGCCGATCCCAGCGCTGTGGGTCTGAATGAATAACTTGCTCGGTGCACTGGGGGTGGCAAAATGGGGCAGCACCCGCTGCCTCACGGTGCCAGGGACAGTTTTAGCAATGGGCAAACCACCCAACCTGCACATCTTTGGAAACTAAGGGTCAATTTAGCACGGCCAATCCACCTAACCTGCACATCTTTGGACACGAAGGGTCAATTCTAGCACGGCCAATCCACCTAACCTGCACATCTTTGGACACTAAGGGACAATTTAGCACGGCCAATCCACCTAACCTGCACATCTTTGGACACTAAGGGACAATTTAGCACGGCCAATCCACCTAACCTGCACATCTTTGGACACTAAGGGACAATTTAGCATGACCAATCCACCTAACCTGCACATCTTTGGACACTAAGGGACAATTTAGCACGGCCAATCCACCTAACCTGCACATCTTTGGACACTAAGGGACAATTTAGCACGGCCAATCCACCTAACCTGCACATCTTTGGACACTAAGGGACAATTTAGCATGACCAATCCACTAACCTGCACATCTTTGGACACTAAGGGACAATTTAGCACGGCCAATCCACCTAACCTGCACATCTTTGGACACTAAGGGACAATTTAGCACAGCCAATCCACCCAACCTGCACATCTTTGGACACTAAGGGACAATTTAGCACGGCCAATCCACCTAACCTGCACATCTTTGGACACTAAGGGACAATTTAGCATGGCCAATCCACCTAACCTGCACATCTTTGGACACTAAGGGACAATTTAGCACGGCCAATCCACCTAACCTGCGCATCTTTGGACACTAATGGGCAATTTTAGCACAGCCAATCCACCTAACCTGCACATCTTTGGACACTAAGGGACAATTTCGCACTGCCAATCCACCTAACCTGCACATCTTTGGACACTAAGGGGACAATTTAGCACGGCCAATCCATCTAACCTGCACATCTTTGGACACTAATGGGCAATTTTAGCACGGCCAATCCACCTACCCTGCACATCTTTGGACACTGAGGGGCAATTTAGCACGGCCAATCCACCCAACCTGCACATCTTTGGACACTAAGGGACAATTTAGCACGGCCAATCCACCTACCCTGCACATCTTTGGACACTAAGGGGACAGTTTAGCACGGCCAATCCACCTAACCTGCACATCTTTGGACACTAAGGGACAATTCAGCACGGCCAATCCACCTAACCTGCACATCTTTGGACACTAAGGGACAATTTAGCACGGCCAATCCACCTGCCCTGCACATCTTTGGACACTAAGGGACAATTTAGCACGGCCAATCCACCTAACCTGTATATCTTTGGACTCTAAGGGACAATTTAGCACGGCCAATCCACCTAACCTGCACATCTTTGTGTAGAAGATTGTAGTTTAGTCGGGCAGTATGGTCGGCACGGGCTTGGAGGGCCGAAGGGCCTGTTCCTGTGCTGTACATTTCTTTGTTCTTTGTTCTTTGTTGATCTTTGGCCTGTGGGAGGAAACCGGAGCACCCGGAGGAAACCTACGCTGACTTGGGGGGCGAACGTTCTTCAGCTGGAATAAAACCTCCCCAACTTTTACATCCCATTCTCGTCGCAATAAACAACAACGTACCATTTGCCTTCGCAATCTCTTGCTGTCTCCTCACACTAACCTTTGGTGACTCGTGTGCCAAGGCACCCAGATGTGTCGGACCTGAACTTATTATTTTCTTTGACATTAAAGCTGTCTCGCCCGGAGGGATTTACTGACCACCACCCCCCTCACACCTTCCCAAATGTCCCTTGCCCTGACTTCCTCACCAGTCACGTCGCGCCTCTTCGGGCCCTCTTTTCTCTGGACCATTTCTCAGTCGTTTCTGAAGCTTGCTCCATTTTACTCACGCCACGTTGTCGCTCACTTCTTCACACCTTCAAGATTTCCGATGAATTGGCCTCCTCTTCCAAACTATGGCGATGGACCAGAGGGCATTGGCTTTGCATCTTTTATCCTCTGGGGCTTTAAAAAAAAAATCCTCACGTGTGTGTGTGTGTGGTCCAGAGCAAGGGGCTCAAGGCTCAGGATGAGGGTTGAGGTGGGGGGTGTTCGTTTAGGACTGGGATGAGGAGAAATTTCTGCACTGGGGGAAGGAGTCGGCCATTTTGGGACTGAGATGAGGAGAAATTTCTTCACTCGGGGAAGGAGTCGGCCATTTTGGGACCGAGATGAGGGGAAATTTCTTCACTCGGGGAAGGAGTCGGCCATTTTGGGGACTGAGGTGAGGAGAAATTTCTTCACTCGGGGAAGGAGTCGGCCATTTTGGGGACTGAGATGAGGAGAAATTTCTTCACTCGGGAAGGAGTCGGCCATTTTGGGACTGAGATGAGGAGAAATTTCTTCTTTCGGGGAAGGAGTCGGCCATTTTGATAACCAAGATGAGGAAAAATGTCTTCACTCGGGGATGGGGTCGGCCATTTTGGGGACTGAGATGAGGAGACATTTCTTCACTCAGGGAAGGAGGTGGCCATTTTGGGACTGAGATGAGGAGAAATTTCTTCACTCGGGGATGGGGTCGGCCATTTTGGGGACTGAGATGAGGAGACATTTCTTCACTCGGGGATGGTGTCAGCCATTTTGGGGACTGAGATGAGGAGACATTTCTTCACTCGGGGATGGGTCGGCCATTTTGGAGACTGAGATGAGGAGACATTTCTTCACTCGCAGAAGGAGTTGGCCATTTTAGGGACTGAGGTGAGGAGAAATTTCTTCACTCGGGGAAGGTGTCGGCCATTTTGGGGACTGAGATGAGGAGAACTTTCTTCTTTCAGGGAAGGAGTCGGCCATTTTGATAACCAAGATGAGGAAAAATGTCTTCACTCGGGGATGGGGTCGGCCATTTTGGGGACTGAGATGAGGAGGAATTTCTTCACTCGGGGGAAGAAGGCGGACATTTTGGAGACTGAGATGAGGAGGAATTTCTTCACTCGGGGATGGGGTCGGCCATTTTGGGGACTGAGATGAGGGGAAATTTCTTCACTCAGGTGAACCTGTGGAATTCTCTACCACAGAAGGCTGTGGAGGCTGAGTCGCTGAATGCTTTTCAGAAGAACCGCCAAAGGCATCGACAGGCATGCAGGGGGTGGGGGGAGGGGCTTGTATGGTTAAGATAGAGTATCAGCCATGTTCATATTGAGTGGGGGGGGGGGGGGCAGGCCCATGGCCTGCTCCTATTTTTTACGTTAAGGCTCGGGTGTTATTGTCTCTTATATCATTCCTAATATCTCCTCTACCCAACCCTATTAGGGCAGGGCTGGGTGGTACTGGGCGGGTGGTTAGCACGGCTGCCTCACAGCGCCAAGGACCCCGGTTCGATTCCAGCCTCAGGTGACTGTCAGTGCGGAGTCTGCACGTTCTCCCCGTGTCTGCGTGGGTTTCCTCCGGGTGCTCCGGTTTCCTCCCGCAGTCCAAAGATGTGCGGGTTAGGTGGATTGACCGTGCTAAATTGTCCCTTAGTGTCCAAAGATGTGCAGGTTAGGTGGATTGGCCGTGCTAAATTGTCCCTTAGTGTCCAAAGATGTGCAGGTTGGGTGGATTGGCCGTGCTAAATTGTCCCTTATTGTCCATGGATGTGCCGGTTAGGTGGATTGGCCGTGTTAAATTGCCCCTTAGTGTCCAAAGATGTGCAGGTTAGGTGGATTGACCGTGTTAAATTGCCCCTTAGTGTCCAAAGATGTGCAGGTTGGGTGGGGTTATGGGGATAGAGTGGGGTGAGTGGGCCTGGGTAGGGTACTCTCTCAGAGAGGGTCGGTGCAGACTCGATAGGCTGAATGCTCCTGTGTACTGACAGATCATTTCTGCTACAATCTGTGAAAGGCACCAATAACGTTTGACATTACCAGGAGTAAAGGAAGAAAATGATGTAGGGGAGAGAGACGGCGAACTGTAGCCAACGCCAATCTTGGATCGCATAAGCCATTCCTGCCAGGTACAGTTGACCAAATGTGTAAAGGTAACCGCTGATGAGGGAGATACATGTTCGAAATCTCGTGGCAATCCATTCGACTTCTGCAGGAAGACAAAGATGGGGTCAAGGTACAGAATACATGAAAGCAGCCATTACAAGGACGGCACTGTGGTTAGCGCCGCTGCCTCACGGCGCCAGAGACCCGGGTTCGATTCCGGCCTCGGATGACTGTCGGTGCGGAGTTTGCGTGGGTTTCCTCCGGGTGCTCCGGTTCCCTCCCACAGTCCCACATTCGATGCAACGGACAATAGCAAATTCTCTTCGAGCTGACGCTTCGATGGGTCTTCTTTGGTTTTCAACCTGGACGCGGATCCGTCTCAGACCGTCGGGGGGTGTCTACCACAGGCAGGGCAAGGAGGCGGGGCCAGGAGTCACCTCAGCCAGAACGGGGCGAGGGGGGAGATCGAACACCATTTCTGTGTGCACCCCCCCCCCCACCCGCCAAGGATTCTGAGTTGCCCCAATACCTCTCCGGGCCGACCAGGAATCTCTCCCGCTCTTACAACCTGCCACCGGGAGAGTTTGCCAGCTGGCCCACAAACATGTTTGCGGCCGGGCGAGCAACGCATCTTCCCTGGGCCGTCAGGTCCTGGGGTGGGCCTCGGACCCAGGGCTTCATGCTCAGGGGCAAGGGGCGCTAAACCCCACCCACTGCGCCACACGACCCCCCCCCATCTACGCGGAGCACCCCCCCCATAAAATGTGGCTGACGTACGTTTGCTTCTGAAGAATGCCAGTTCACGCTTGGGGGTAAGATTCATTGGGTGGCAGGCCACCCATTTGGGCCTATCTGGCCATTTGGGCCTATCTGGCAGGCTGTTGGGGGAGGGAATTGGTCTGCAGCAGGATCATCGGCCCCTTCACTCAGGAACGTTTTTAGTTCAACGCTCGAACACCTTCCTGAGGGGAACACAGGTTCAGGGCAATCAAGCCCAATTCTCGCCTCGCCTGACGCCCACACGCAGACACTAATCCCTCTGTGGCGGGGTTCCCTGAACAGCGAACAGGGATCGCGGCTGACCTTTGCCCTCCGCAGTGAGGTGCCTGTATTCTACGCCACGGTTAACACCACTTTTCAGGGTCGGGGGGGGGGGGGCTTTTAGAAAACTCTCTCCCACAAACAGCAACCGATACCCGATCAATCTTTAACTTCTCGATCTGGGATTAACGGAATGCTGTTAACCGATTAAGGGACGTGGGGGCAAAGGCTGTTCTCCCGGAGTTAGCCTGCCAGTTAGCCATGATCCTATTGAATAGAGGAGCAGGTGCTGGAATGACGAATTCTGCTCCTATCTGGGGAGGGTGAGGCTCAATTCACCAAGAGGAACACGGAGATTCCTGGGCCGCTGTGCCTCAGATAATCACTGAATGCGCTCTCCGTGCTGCCTCGGGCCTATTTTCGATCGAGTTCCAGGCTTCCCCAGGGCTTATGGGAGGCACGGTCGCACGGTTGGCTAACGCTGCTGCCTCACGGCGCCAGGGACCCGGGTTTCACTTCCCCCCTCGGGTCACTGTCTGTGCGGAGTCTGCACGTTCTCCCCCCGTGTCTGCGTGGGTTTCCTCCGGGCGCTCCGGCTTCCTCCCACAGGCCAAAGATGTGCAGGTTAGGTGGATTGGCCGTGATAAATTGCTCCTTAGTGTCCAAAGATGTGCAGGTTAGGTGGATTGACCGCGCTAAATTGTCCCTTAGTGTCCAAAGATGTGCAGGTTGGGTGGATTGGCCGCGCTAAATTGTCCCTTAGTGTCCAAAGATGTGCAGGTTAGGTGGATTGGCCGTGCTAAATTGTCCCTTAGTGTCCAAAGATGTGCAGGTTGGGTGGATTGGCCGTGCTAAATTGTCCCTTAGTGTCCAAAGATGTGCAGGTTGGGTGGATTGGCCGTGCTAAATTGTCCCTTAGTGTCCAAAGATGTGCAGGTTGGGTGGGGTAACGGGAATTGGGTGGGTGGGGAGTGATTGAGGAAGGGTGCTCTTTCACAGGCAGACTCGATGGGCCGAATGGCCTCCTTCAGCACCGTCGGGATTCGATGATCGTGTGGTTTGGACAAGGAAGGATGATTCTACAGAGTGGGTTGTCTGCCATTGAGTGGAAGGATTGCAACCCAGTTAATTGGCAGCTTCTACCAAGCGAGATGTTGGGGGTTTGGGGTCCCCCCTCACTCCTTGCGTACAGGGTGCTAGGCAACAAAGTCCCTTACCTTCAAGATTAGTCAGTCAGGGTTCGCGAGAGAGGGGAATGGGAGCAAGGACTTATCAAAGGAAGAATCAAAGACCCGTAATTCAGCTCTCTACTCATTTAAGGGATGTGGGTGTTGCGGTCCGGGCCCAGTATTTATTACCCACCCCAGTTGCCCCTCGAGTAGGTGGCGGGTGAGCCGCCATCTTGAACCCGCTGCAGTCCCGTGTGGTGTAGGTACACCCACCGTGCTGTTAGGGAGGGGGTTCCCAGGATTTTGACCCCGGCCACAGTGAAGGAACGGCCGATATATTTCCGAGTCGGGATGGTGAGCGGCTCGGAGGGGGGGGGCTCGCAGGCGGGGGTGTTCCCCGTGCGTCTGCTGCTGCCCTCGTCCTTCTAGACGGTAGAGGTGGCGGGTTCGGAAGGTGCTGCCGAAGGAGCGAGTGGCTGCGGCGCGTCTTGTAGACGGTGCACACGGCTGCCGCTGTGCGTCGGGGGTGGAGGGGGCGAATGTTTGCGGTTAGCGTGTCGATCGAGCGGGGCTGCTTTGTCCTGGATGGTGTCGAGCTTCTCGAGTGTTGTTGGGAGCCGCGCTCATCCAGGCGAGTGGAGAGTATTCCCTCTCACTCCTGACTTGTGCCTTGTAGATGGTGGACAGGCTTTGGGGGGAGTCAGGAGGAGAGTTACTCTCCGCAGGATTCCCAGTCTCTGACCTGCTCTGGTAGCCACAGTATTAATGTGGCTGGGTCCAGTTCAGTTTCTGATCAATGGTAACCCCCAGGATGTTGATCGTGGGGGATTCAGCGATGGTATTGCCACTGAATGTGAGAGAACCTTCACGGTGCAGAAGGAGGCCCTTCGGCCCATCGAGTCGGCACTGGCTCTGTGAAAGAGCATTCTCTACCGCACCCCACTCCCCCTCTGCCTTCTCCCCGTAACCTTGCACGCTCTCTCTGTTTACAGACGGCAAACTGAACCCCCTTTTCCTCAAATCACTTCCAAACCATTTGCCCGCCATTTTGAATGTCAAGGGCGCGGGGGGGGGGGGGGGCTCGATTTCCTCTTAGTGGGGGTGGGGGGCGGGGGGGGAGAGATGGTCATCGCCTGGCAATCGTACAAAATGTCGCACTTACTGAGGGAGAAAGAGTTGAGCATGTTCCCCGACATTGCCACTCCGGTGAGGAACCGCCAGAAGCAGAACAAGGTGTAGGAGGTGGAGAAAGCGCTGCATGTCCCCGAGACGGCGAGCATGAAGTGCGAGCAGAGCAAGAGAGTTCTTCGCCCAAGCCTGACAATAATAAACACAGGGTCAAGGTTAACGACGAGGGAGTTCAACAGGGCGACACAGAAGCATTGCTCAGTCACACGCCTCCATGCTGTGTCACTGTCTGGTGATGTGCTTAATGTTTGGAACAATTTAATTGGTGTTCGACCTTTCGACTCCGAGGGGGTTAAGTGCCATCGGTCATTACCGTGAGCCAGCGCTGATGTGTCACAGCGACGGGGGGGGGGGGGGGGGGACACACACACACAACATCTTCCTCCCGCCCTCCGACGTGTCCCCCGGTTTACGGGGGCTTCCGCTCAGTGCCGGAATTGAAACGGGAAGCGCCGGAAACACTCCCCGGGTCGGGCAGCGGCGCGGAGGCGAGGAAGCGGAGTTCAGCCATCGAAGGACAGAGCCGTTAGCTGATGGAGTGAGGCCGCTCGGCCCTCTGGGTCCATTGCCGGTCCCACCCCCCCCACCCACCCCCACCCCCGTGCGCCGATTCCGTCAGGCCCGTTCCCTCGCCCCCCGCGCTACCCATGTAAACCCAATTGGTTTATCTCCCTCCAGCACCAGCCCACGTCCCCCTTGGAAGCCCTATATCGTCCACACTTACACCCCACTCGCGGGCAGCGGGTTCCAGCCGGGGAAAATGTTCTTCCGCACATCCCCCCCCCTCACTCAAAACCTTATATCTTCCCCCCCCCACCCGGGTCCTTGTAACATCAGCCAATGGGGAAACTGCTTTCCTTTCTTCACCTTATCCAAACCCGTCATCATCCTTGTCCGGCCTGATCAAATCGCCACCCCCCCCCCCCCCCCCCCTCGATTTCCTCCACTCCTTCTCCAACCCGAATCTCGGAGCTAAAATCCCATCATCCCTGGAATCGTTCTGGGTGAATCTCTCTCCGCGACCTCTCTCTCTGTCTCTCTCTCTCTGTCTCTCTGTCTATATCTCTCTCTGTCTCTCTCTCTCTCTGTCTCTCTCTCGCTCTGTCTCTCTCTGTCTCTCTCTCTCTCTGTCTCTCTCTGTCTCTGTCTCTCTGTCTCTCTCTCTCCCCCTCTCTCTCTGTCTCTGTCTCTCTCTCTCCCCTCTCTCTGTCCCTCTCTCTCTGACCCCTCTCTCCCCTCCCTCTCTCCCCTCCCTCTCTCCCCCTCTCTCTGTCCTCTCACTCTCTCTCTCACAGTCCCTCTCTCCCCTTCCTCCCCCCCCCCCTTTCTCTCTCTCTCGCCCTCTCTCTGTCCCCTCTCTCTCTCTCTCTCTCCCCCTCCTCTGTCTCTCTCTCTCCCCCCTCTCTCTGTCCCCTCTCTCTCTTGCCCTCTCTCCCCCCCCCCTCTCCCTGTCCGCTCTCTCTCTCTCCCCCCCCTCCTCGGTCTCTCTCTCCCCCCCTCTCTCTGTCCCCTCTCTCTCTCTCTCTCGCCCTCTCCTCCTCCCTCTCTCCCCCTCTCTCTGTCCTCTCTCTCTCTCTCGCCCTCTCCTCCTCCCTCTCTCCGTCCTCTTTCTCTCTCTCTCCTCGCGCCCTCTCTCTCTGCCTCTGTTTCTCTCTCTCCCACCCTCTCTCCTCCTCCCCTCTCTCTACCCCCCTTTCTCTCTCTCTCTCACCCTCTCTGCCCCTCCCTCTCTCGCTCTCTCTCTGTCCCCCCCTCTCTCTCTCCCCCTCCTCGTCTCTCTCTCCCCCCCTCTCTCTCACTCTCTCGCCCTCTCTCCCTCTCTCTGTCCTCTTTCTCTCTCACCCTCTCTCTCTCTCCCACCCTCTCTCCCCCCTCCCTCTCACTCCCCTCCCTCTCTCTCTGTCCCCCCGATCTCTCTCCCCCTCCTCTGTCTCTCTCTCCCCCTCGCTCCCTCCTCTGTCTCTCTCCCCCCTCTCTCTGTCCCCTCTCTCTCTCTCTCGCCCTCGCTCCTCCTCCCTCTCTCCCCCTCTCTCTGTCCTCTTTCTCCTCTCGCCCTCTCAGTCTCTCTCTCTCTTTCCCACCCTCGGTCTCCCCCTCCCCGCTCAACCCCCCCCCCTCTCTCTCTCTCTACCCCCTTGTCTCTCTCGCCCTCTCTCCCCCTCCCTCTCTCCCCCCTCTCTCTCTCTCTCTCCCCCTCCTCTGTCTCTCTCTCTCTCCCTCTCTCTCACCCTCTCTCCTCCTCCCTCCCTCTCCCCCTCCTCTGTCTCTCTCCCTCCCCCCTCTCTCTGTCTGTCTCCACTCACCTCCTCGTCTCCACCCCCCCCCCCCCCCCACCGCCCTCATCACCTCCTTCTCTGTCCCTCCTCCGTCCCTCCTCCTTCACCCATATGGCACTTTGTCCGCCCCACTCACCCGTCACTCTCCCCTGGGTGACTTGGCACCCGGCCCGCCCAGTGCAGTGGATGTACCTTTCCTTGTGCGTCTTCATACACCATCATTTCAAACCATTCTCAAAGGGGAGAGATGGTGGTGGAGTGGGTTCCGTCGCTGGGCTAGTAATCCGGAGACCCCTGGGTTAGTGTTCCGGGGGGACGGGACGGGGGTTCGAATCCCACCCCGGTCAGCCGGCGAAATTTAACTCCAATGAATAAAATCTGGAATTGTAAAGCTCGGTAACGGCGACCGTGACAACGACCATCGATTGCCGTAAAAACTCATTAAGCCCGTGTCTCCGGTTGCTTACTTGTCGGAAAGCCTGCCCAGGACGATGGCACCCGTCAGCAAACCGGCCATGTAGATAGACTGCGAGATCCTCCTCAGAGACCTCCAGTCGCACACCAGGTCCCACTGTCAAAAAATAGAGCTGATCGTCATTGAGAACTTAACAACCTCAGTATGTTACAGTACCAGACCCCAATTTAGATCAGGACACTGGACCAGATCCCAATAATTGTTCAATTTGTAAACTGTGAGGAAAGGTGTGTCATGTGAGTGTACCTTTACGAAATGGGTGTTTATAAATGGGTGTGTATATAAATATCTGTCGTGGGAGTACCTTTAAGAAATGGGTGTTTATTGCTGCAGTGATGTCAGAGAGTGAGTGGAGCTGGGCTGTCTGTCAGCTTTTTACTTTCGTTTTAGGCTGTTTGCTGCAGGGTGTGTGTTAGTTACGTTTTCAAAGCTGGACAGCTGCAGTCACAGCCAGAAGGTGTATTAGAGTCTCTCTCTGTAATCTAAAGAATGTAAATAAGACCATAAGACCTAGGAGCGGAAGTAAGGCCATTCGGCCCATCGAGTCCACTCCACCATTCAATCCTGGCTGATTTCAACTCCATTTACCCGCTCTCTCTCCATAGCCCTTCATTCCTCGAGAAATCAAGAATTTATCAACTTCTGTCTTAAAGACACTCAACGTCCCGGCCTCCACCGCCCTCTGTGGCAATGAATTCCACAGACCCACCACTCTCTGGCTGAAGAAATTTCTCCTCATCTCTGTTCTGAAGTGACTCCCTTTTATTCTAAGGCTGTGCCCCCGGGTCCTAGTCTCCCCTGTTAATGGAAACAACTTCCCTACGTCCACCCTATCTAAGCCATTCATTATCTTGTAAGTTTCTATTAGATCTCCCCTCAACCTCCTAAACTCCAATGAATATAATCCCAGGATCCTCAGACGTTCATCATGTGTTAGGCCTACCATTCCTGGGATCATCCGTGTGAATCTCCGCTGGACCCGCTCCAGTGCCAGTATGTCCTTCCTGAGGTGTGGGGCCCAAAATTGCTCACAGTATTCTAAATGGGGCCTAACTAATGCTTTATAAAGCTTCAGAAGTACATCCCTGCTTTTATATTCCAAGCCTCTTGAGATGAATGACAACATTGCATTTGCTTTCTTAATTATGGACTCAACCTGCAAGTTTACCTTTAGAGAATCCTGGACTAGGACTCCCAAGTCCCTTTGCACTTCAGCATTATGAATTTTGTCACCGTTTAGAAAATAGTCCATGCCTCTATTCTTTTTTCCAAAGTGCAAGACCTCGCACTTGCCCACGTTGAATTTCATCAGCCATTTCTTGGACCACTCTCCTAAACTGTCTAAATCTTTCTGCAGCCTCCCCACCTCCTCCATACTACCTGCCCCATCACCTATCTTTGTAACATCGGCAAACTTAGCCAGAATGCCCCCAGTCCCGTCATCTAGATCGTTAATATATAAAGAGAACAGCTGTGGCCCCAACACTGAACCCTGCGGGACACCACTCGTCACCGGTTGCCATTCCGAAAAAGAACCTTTCATCCCAACTCTCTGCCTTCTGCCTGACAGCCAATCGTCAATCCATGTTAGTACCTTGCCTCGAATACCATGGGCCCTTATTTTACTCAGCAGTCTCCCGTGAGGCACCTTATCAAAGGCCTTTTGGAAGTCAAGATAGATAACATCCATTGGCTCTCCTTGGTCTAACCTATTTGTTATCTCTTCAAAGAACTGGTTTGTCAGGCACGACCTCCCCTTACTAAATCCATGCTGACTTGTCCTAATCTGACCCTGCACTTCCAAGAATTTAGAAATCTCATCCTTAACAATGGATTCTAGAATCTTGCCAACAACCGAGGTCAGGCTAATTGGCCTATAATTTTCCATCCTTTTCCTTGTTCCCTTCTTGAACAGGGGGATTACAACAGCGATTTTCCAATCCTCTGGGACTTTCCCGGACTCCAGTGACTTTTGAAAGATCATAACTAACGCCTCCACTATTTCTTCAGCTATCTCCTTTAGAACTCTAGGATGTAGTCCATCTGGGCCCGGAGATTTATCAATTTTTAGACCTCTTAGTTTCTCTAGCACTTTCTCCTTTGTGATGGCTACCATATTCAACTCTGCCCCCTGACTCTCCGGAATTGGTGGGATATTACTCATGTGTTCTACTGTGAAGACTGACGCAAAGTACTTATTTAGTTCCTCAGCTATTTCCTTGTCTCCCATCACAAAATTACCAGCGTCATTTTGGAGCGGCCCAATGTCAACTTTTGCCTCCCGTTTGTTTTTAATGTATTTAAAGAAACTTTTACTATCATTCCTAATGTTACTGGCTAGCCTACCTTCATATTTGATCCTCTCTTTCCTTATCTCTCTCTTTGTTATCCTCGGTTTGTTTTTTTAGCCTTCCCAATCTTCTGACTTCCCACTACTCTTTGCCACATTATAGGCTTTCTCTTTTGCTTTGATGCATTCCCTAACTTCCTTTGTCAGCCATGGCTGCCTAATCCCCCCTCTGATAACCTTTCTTTTCTTTGGGATGAACCTCTGCATTGTGTCCTCAATTACTCCCAGAAACTCCTGCCATTGCTGTTCTACTGTCTTTCCCACTAGGCTCTGCTCCCAGTCGATTTTCGTCAGTTCCTCCCTCATGCCCCTGTAGTTACCTTTATTTAACTGTAACACCTTTACATCTGATTCTACCTTCTTTCTTTCAAATTGGAGATTGAATTCGACCATATTATGATCACTGCCTCCTAAGTGCTCCCTTACTTTAAGATCTTTAATCAAGTCTGGCTCATTACATAACACTAAGTCCAGAATGGCCTGTTCCCTCGTGGGCTCCATCACAAGCTGGTCCAAAAAGCCCTCCTGTAAACATTCAATGAATTCCCTTTCCTTGGGTCCACTGGCAGTATTATTTACCCAGTCCACCTGCATATTGAAGTCCCCCATGATCACTGTGACCTTGCCTTTCTGACATGCACTTTCTATTTTGTGGTGCATTTTGTGCAAATCTATCGTGGTTATTTAAAACTAATCACAATAGTGACTTTAACCTAATGTGCTTCTGGTAAAAGGTGTTTTAAGTCTTATGGATGTTAAAAGGAAAGCTTAAAGGATTACTTAGTGTTGTATTCTTTGGGGGTTGTATTTGAATTGATGGTTGCTAAGATGTTCACTGTATGTTTTAAAAAGGTTAACTTGAGTTCATGGAATAAACATTGTTTTGCTTTAAAAAATACTTTTCCATTTCTGCTGTCCCACACCTGGAGAGTGGGCCGTGTGCTCCCCACACCACAATCTAGTAAACGTTGTGGGTCAGGTGAACTCCATGATACACTTTGGGGTTCTCTAAACCCTGGCCTATAACAGGAGTGAGTCCACTGACTTTTAGATTAAAACAAACTTTATTATTAACCCAGCATTAACCCCATAAACATCCAAGAAAACAAGCTTTTCAATTAAGTTAAACAGTTCTTACAAAAAAAAGTAATGAAAGGTCTTTGAGCTGACTTTTCCATCTACTTCCAAACTTTACATGGAGCAAAATCCGCATGCACACACAGGTCAAATGCCACTTATTAATAAAGTTAACACTCTGTGTCTTACAGGTTTATTCACAAAGTCCTTGGGAGAGAAGCTTTCAGAAGTTAATCTGTGAAATACAATTCCTTTCCCCAGAACCCACAGCAGAGCTCTCAGAATCAAACTAACAATACAGACACGGGGCAGGGCTGAAAACGAAACTAAAAACGACAAACACAGGGCAGGGCTGAAAACGAAACTAAAAAACAACAGACACGGGGCAGGGCTGAAAACTAAACGAAAAAACAACAGACATGGGGCAGGGCTGAAAATGAAACTAAAAACGACAGACACGGGGCAGGGCTGAAAGCAAAACTAGAAACTACAGACACGGGGCAGGGCTGAAAATGAAACTAAAAACAACAGACACAGGGCAGGGCTGAAAATGAAACTGAGAAACAACAGACACGGGGCAGGGCTGAAAATGAAACTGAGAAACAACAGCACGGGGCAGGGCTGAAAATGAAACTGAGAAACAACAGACACGGGGCAGGGCTGAAAATGAAACTAAAAACAACAGACACGGGGCAGGGCTGAAAACGAAACTAAAAACAACAGACACGGGGCAGGGCTGGAAATGAAACTGAGAAACAGCAGACACGGGGCAGGGCTGAAAACAAAACTAGAAACAACAGATATGGGGCAGGGCTGAAAATGAAACTAAAAACAACAGACACGGGGCAGGGCTGAAAACGAAACTAAAAACAACAGACACGGGGCAGGGCTGAAAATGAAACTAAAAACAACAGACACGGGGCAGGGCTGAAAACGAAACTAAAAAACAACCAACACGGGGCAGGGCTGAAAATGAAACTAAAAACAACAGACACAGGGCAGGGCTGAAAACGAAACTAAAAAACAACCGACACGGGGCAGGGCTGAAAACAAAACTAAAAACAACAGACACAGGGCAGGGCTGAAAAAGAAACAAAAAAAAAAACAGGTTTAGCCCCTCCCATGAGTGACATCACAGCCTGCCTAGCTGTCAACCTCTTGAGCAGACGTATAATCTGGATTCCTTAACCTAAGTTCTTTTTAAAACATGGCTGCAACAGACACATCATATTATATAAAAACTCCTACATTTACCACAGGGGGTAAGCCTAAATTTAACAGCCTTTTCCAAGGGCAACAGGGGAGGGGGCGATAAATCTGCCGGCTTGGCCAGCAACATCCAGTTCTCGTGAAAATGTGGCCGCAAACACCAAACTAGTGTTTGGGAGGAATTGTATAGTTTCAGCCTCAAACGAGAGGGAATCACAGTTCATTCACCGGGGCCTGGGGTAGATTCTGTGCCGCAGGATTGGCTTTTAGTGAGTTAGACATCCTCTCTCACTCTGCAGTTAACTTTGATGACTGACTCCCCCTCTTCACACCTGTGCTCCCTGATTAACTGGCCTCCAGGGTGTCAATTCATGGTGAGCGATAGGATGTTAGGAAGTGCAGAGGCTCGAAGGGACCTTGGGGTGCTGGTCCATAGATCCCAGAGGGCAGCAGAACAGGTAGATAAGGTGGTTATGGAAGCCAATGGGATTCTTCCCTTTATTCGCCAAGGCACAGACTATAAGAGCAGGGAGGTTATGACGGAGCTGTATAAAACGCCGATTAGGCCGCAGCTAGAGTACTGTGTGCAGTTCTCGTCGCCACTCTGTAGGAAGGATGTGATTGCCCCTGGAGAGGGTGCGGGGGAGATTCACCCAGGATGTCGCCTGGAGCTGGAGCGTTGCAGCGATGAAGAGAGGCTGGTTAGGCCGGGGGTTGTTTTCCTTGGAGCGGAGAAGGCCGAGGGGGGACCTGATCGAGGTGGACAAAATTCTGAGGGACATAAATAAGGGAGAGGGGGAGGAACCTTTCCCCGTGAGTAGAGGGCTCAAGAAACGGGGAGGGGGGGGGGGGCACAGATTTAAGGGGCAGGGGGTTTAGAGGGAATTTGGGGAAAATCCTTTCACCCAAAGGGGGAGTCTGGAACTCGCTGCCTGGAAGGGTGGTGGAGGCGGGAACTCTCACAACAATTAAGAAGCGTTTAGATGAGCATTTGAAACGCCGCAGGGTACAAGGCTACGGGCTGGAAAATGGGATTAGAGTAGATCGGTGCTTGAGGGCTAGCACAGGCACGATGGGCCGAATGGGCTCTTGCTGTGCTGTAAAACTCTGCGACTCGAACACCTTTTGGCTTCTTTTACTTTAGCGAACCTCGCTGGGGAAAACGGCTGCCGATTTTATTGTTACTTGTCATTATCGGAGGTCATGTGACTTGATGAAATTGGCCACTCTAAGAGAGGGCAACGTCTTTGGCCGCCATTCATTTCAGTTTGAGGCTGTTAGAGACTGGAACCAGATTCAATTAACCTTGAAGGTGGGTCCTTTTATTCCTACAGGCGCTGCTCAGGGAAGCGTGAAGGTTCTGTCGACGATAGAAGGGACGGGCCGATGGTTAGCGCCGCTGCCTCACGATGCCAGGGTCCCGGGTTCGATTCCGCCCTCGGGTGACTGTGTGGAGTCTGCACGTTCTCCCCGTGTCTGCGTGGGTTTCCTCCGGGTGCTCCGGTTTCCTCCCACAGTCCAAAGATGTGCAGGTTCGGCGGGGATAGGGCCTGGGTTAGTGGGCCCTTTCAGAGAGTTGGTACAGACTCGATGGGCTGAATGGACCCCTTCTCCCCTGTAGGGATTCAATGATATTTGTACTGGCTAAGCCGTTGTCTCTCGCTGCTAATTTGTACTTTAGTGTTTAAACAAATCGTATGGAGCACTGTGGTTAGCACTGTTGCTTCACAGCTTCAGGCTCCCACGATTCCGGCTTGGGTCACTGTCTAATTGGAGTCTGCACGTTCTCCCTGTGTCTGCGTGGGTTTCCTCCGGGTGCTACGGTTTCCTCCCACAGTCCAAAGATGTGCAGGTTAGGTGGATTGGCCGTGCTAAATTGTCCCTTAGTGTCCAAAGATGTGCAGGTTAGGTGGATTGGCCATGCTAAATTGTCCCTTAGTGTCCAAAGATGTGCAGATTAGGTGGATTGGCCATGCTAAATTGTCCCTTAGTGTCCAAAGATGTGCAGGTTAGGTGGATTGGCCGTGCTAAATTGTCCCTTAGTGTCCAAAGATGTGCAGGTTAGGTGGATTGGCCATGCTAAATTGTCCCTTAGTGTCCAAAGATGTGCAGGTTAGGTGGATTGGCCGTGCTAAATTGCCCCTTAGTATCCAAAGATGTGCAGGTTAGGTGGATTGGCCATGCTAAATTGCCCCTTAGTGTCCAAAGATGTGCAGGTTAGGTGGATTGGCCGTGCTAAATTGCCTCTTTGTGTCCAAAGATGTGCAGGTTAGGTGGATTGGCCGTGCTAAATTGCCCCTTAGTGTCCAAAGATGTGCAGGTTAGGTGGATTGGCCATGCTAAATTGTCCTTTAGTGTCCAAAGATGTGCAGGTTAGGTGGATTGGCCGTGCTAAATTGCCCCTTAGTGTCCAAAGATGTGCAGGTTAGGTGGATTGGCCGCGCTAAATTACCCCTTAGTGTCCAAAGATGTGCAGGTTAGGTGGATTGGCCGTGCTAAATTACCCCTTAGTGTCCAAAGATGTGCAGGTTAGGTGGATTGGCCGTGCTAAATTGCCCCTTAGTGTCCAAAGATGTGCAGGTTAGGTGGATTGGCCGTGCTAAATTGTCCCTTAGTGTCCAAAAAGGTTGGGTAGGGTTAGGTTAGGTGGGGTTGCTGGGTTACGGGGATGGGGTGGAGGTATGGGCTTGGGTAGGGTGCTCTTTCCAAGGGTTGGTGCAGACTCGATGGGCCGAATGGCAAATGTTATCACTCGAATGGTTCTCAATGGACTTCCCTTCGCTCGCTAGAGGTCAAAATAAATAAACACAATAAACTCAGTCTTTTGATCGAGCTGCCCTGCCCAGTCCAGGAACAAAGATATTGCAAATTTTAAAGCTTTATTTTGAAACGTGGCTGGCCAAGAATTGTTTCAGTTGGCCGTTCAGGTACTTGGCTGTATTCAGCTCCAGGCAGTTCCGAAACCCAGGTGAATGTTCAATTACGTACGGAATTTGTGGAACTTACACATCTCTTCGTTAAGGGTGCACTTTCCACAATTTTGAATGTCTGTATCTAACCTCCTCCTTGCCCGACCTGCCCGGTCGTGTGCCCAATGGGCGGTGCTGCCACGGAAACCCCTCTCCGCCCTCGTTAACATTTCCACAAGATACCCTGAGGGTTGGCGCTGCCAAACCTGGGGAGTTACGACTGGGCAGCAAATGTGGCGATGATCCGCAAGTGGGTTATGGAGGGAGAGGGGGCGGCATGGAAGAGGATGGAGATGGCGTCCTGTCAAGGAACGAGCCTGGGGGCGTTGGTGACGGCACCGCTGCCGCTCTCGCCGACAAAGTATACCACGAGCCCGGTGGCGGCGGCAACGCTAAGGATCTGGGGCCAGTGGAGACGGCACCGGGGTGCAATGGGAGCATCGGTGTGGTCCCCGATCAGGGGTAACCACCGGTTTGTCCCGGGGAAGATGGACGGGGGGTTTGAGAGCTGGCATCGGGCGGTGATTGGAAGAATGGGGGACCTGTTCATCGACGGGACGTTTGTGAGCCTAGGGGCACTGGAGGAGAAGTTTGAGTTACCCCCGGGAAATGCCTTTAGATATATGCAGGTGAGGGCTTTTGTGAGGCGACAGGTGAGGGAATTCCCGTTGCTCCCGGCACAAGAAGTTCAAGATAGGGTGATCTCGGGTGTATGGGTCGGGGAGGGCAAGGTGTCAGAAATACACCAGGAGTTGAAAGAAGAGGGGGAAGCGCTAGCAGAAGAGTTGAAGGGTAAATGGGAGGAGGAGCTGGGGGAGGAGATCGAGGAAGGTTTGTGGGCTGATGCCCTAGGTAGGGTTAATTCCTCCTCCTCGTGTGCCAGGCTCAGCCTGATACAATTTAAGGTGGTCCACAGAGCGCACTTGACGGGGGCGAGGTTGAGTAGGTTCTTTGGGGTAGAGGACAGATGTGGAAGGTGCTCAGGGAGCCCGGCGAACCATGTCCATATGTTTTGGTCATGCCCGGCACTGGAGGGGTTCTGGAGAGGAGTGGCGGGAGCAATATCTCAGGTGGTGAAAGTCCGGGTCAAGCCAAGCTGGGGGCTAGCAATATTCGGAGTAGTGGACGAGCCGGGAGTGCAGGAGGCGAAAGAGGCCGGCATTCTGGCCTTTGCGTCCCTAGTAGCCCGGCGAAGGATCTTGCTCATGTGGAAGGAGGCGAAGCCCCCCAGCCTGGAGGCCTGGATAAATGATATGGCTGGGTCCATAAAGTTGGAGAGGATTAAGTTTGCCTTGAGAGGGTCTGCGCAGGGATTCTACAGGCGGTGGCAACCGTTCCTAGACTATCACGTGGAGCGTTAGAGGACGGTCGGTCAGCAGCAGCAACCTTGAGGGGGGGGGACGTCCTGGGGAGGGGGGGGGGGGGGGAGGACTGCCTGGGAGGGTGGATGAGCAAGAGGTAACATGAAGGGTTGGGGAAACTGGCACGCACGGGTGAGGGCCAGTGTACAAAGCTGTGTAAATATATCATTTTGCCATGTATATATCTTGCTCTGCGCGATTTTTTTTTGTAACGGGAGTGGGGGGGTGGGGGGGTTATTGTTTGTAAGGGAGAAAAATGGTGTTAAAAAACTTTAATAAATATATATTTTTAAAAAAACATTTCCACAAGATACGCATTATCCATGGAATGACCCCCGACCTCTTGGGTAGTACCCCAGTTCAGAGATAGGTTTGCTCGAGCTGAATCTGCAGCTCCACCCGAGAATTTCCATAATGGCCCCCCCCCCCCCCGCCCCCCCCCCTCCACACCTCAGACCCACCTTTCCAATGGGCCAAAACGACAAGTTGCCGTTTTCCTTCTGTTGATGTGCCGGTTGAGGAATCCACTCACGGTTCTAAGCTCTCCACTGCGAGCCTACGTGCTGCTCCGGCCGCCCCTACGGCCCTCACGCAAGCTCGCGATTGGCCTACGAGTCGGTAAATCCCGCCAGCAGGGCCGAAAGCTACTCCCGCTCACCGCGCAAAGCCCGGTGGCTGCAAGCGGGTCGCATCAAAGCCATCCAGGGGGATGTTGGCCACCCCGATCAGATCGGTGCTCGCCGCGTATCGTGCACACTCCCAAAAGGGGCCCAAGACTGCCGCGCTCAGACCTGGAAAGCGTCCAGACTATCTCGGGAGGGGTGAACGATGTCATAAATTTAAGAAATGGTGGCGGGGGGGGGGGGGGGGAGGGTCAGCTAATGCTTGCAGGGTAGAGTTACATTAAACCACCAATTTAAGTTCATCAGTCGGGTTTGCAACGCTGGATGCAAGTTTCATATATTCATACGCAAGCAAAAGGTACAGGTCCAGGCATTGCACCTTTTCTTTGATTTAAACGAAAGCGCGGGGCATATTTGCTCCCTGTTGCAATGTCCATGGCAACTCCTCGAACAGAGTCGACTTGTCAACCAATCGATTAGCACCTTTTTTCTCATGCAGCTTAAATCGTTGCCCCCCTCTGGCACGCAACGCGTGCCAGGCAGAAATCCTCGACAGCGTGCCTGTTCTATTCAGCGATATTTAAGAGACAGTGTTTTTTTTTTAAATCCCAGTGATCTCGCCAGGCGACCCCAGCCGCTGGTGGCCCTCTGCCCACCCCCCCCCCCCCCACGCCCCTCCCGCAGTAGCCGTTCTCCAACCGCAAGCCACAACGCTGATATCAGTCGTCCCTTAAGTCTGCAGTGAATCTCAAAGATGTTCCCAGGGGCCCAGCCTCACCCTCACTTCATTCCACACATTTGCAACTTCTTCGCAGCAGTGTGTGCCTCAGAGTGGTCCCAGCTCCTACCCCACCCGAGGTTAGCTGATTCAATGCAAAAAGCAAGCATGGAATCTTCCAGCCTTAGCATCACCATAAGACATAGGAGCGGAAGTAAGGCCATTCGGCCCATCGAGTCCACTCCACCATTCAATCATGGCTGATTTCAACTCCATTTACCCGCTCTCTCTCCATAGCCCTTAATTCCCCGAGAAATCAAGAATTTATCAACTTCTGTCTTAAAGACACTCAACGTCCCGGCCTCCACCGTCCTCTGTGGCAATGAATTCCACAGACCCACCACTCTCTGGCTGAAGAAATTTCTCCTCATCTCTGTTCTGAAGTGACTCCCTTTTATTCTAAGGCTGTGCCCCCGGGTCCTAGTCTCCCCTGCTAATGGAAACAACTTCCCTACGTCCACCCTATCTAAGCCATTCATTATCTTGTAAGTTTCTATTAGATCTCCCCTCAACCTCCTAAACTCCACTGAATATAATCCCAGGATCCTCAGACGTTCATCGTATGTTAGGCCTACCATTCCTGGGATCATCCGTGTGAATCTCCGCTGGACCCACTCCAGTGCCAGTATGTCCTTCCTGAGGTGTGGGGCCCGAAATTGCTCACGGTATTCTAAATGGGGCCTAACTAATGCTTTATAAAGCTTCAGAAGTACATCCCTGCTTTTATATTCCAAGCCTCTTGAGATAAATGACAACATTGCATTTGCTTTCTTAATTACAGACTCAACCTGCAAGTTTACCTTTAGAGAATCCTGGACTAGGACTCCCAAGTCCCTTTGCACTTCAGCATTATGAATTTTGTCACCGTTTAGAAAGTAGTCCATGCCTCTATTCTTTTTTCCAAAGTGCAAGACCTCACACTTGCCCACGTTGAATTTCATCAGCCATTTCTTGGACCACTCTCCTAAACTGTCTAAATCCTTTTGCAGCCTCCCCACCTCCTCCATACTACCTGCCCCTCCACCTATCTTTGTATCATCGGCAAACTTAGCCAGAATGCCCCCAGTCCCATCATCTAGATCGTTAATATATAAAGAGAACAGCTGTGGCCCCAACACTGAACCCTGCGGGACACCGCTCGTCACCGGATGCCATTCCGAAAAAGAACCTTTTATCCCAACTCTCTGCCTTCTGCCTGACAGCCAATCGTCAATCCATGTTAGTACCTTGCCTCGAATACCATGGGCCCTTATTTTACACCGGTGCTGACTTTGCCCACTGGGCTGTTAAGGGGCCAATGTTGGCATTACCCGCCCCCCCACCCCTCTCGTATTGGCACACCTGCCCATGTTTACAGGTGTCTGGGCTACAAATTCACCCGAGGGAAGGCACCTACCTCCGGCTCCACGTTACGCACAACGTTACTGAAGACTCTTAGCAAACACACACACACACACACACGTTCTCGACCATACCTCCGTGACGATCGTGGCTTTGAACTTGGAGGTGTCGTACGTCCAGCCTTCCGAGCACGTCTGCGTGTCGGGCACGGACGCGTTGCCCCGGGTGGCATTGAGGCCCAGGAGGTGCCACTGGGGCGGGGAGTACTCGATGCACTTCTCCGGCCGCCCATTCCTGTCCAGGGGGATGAAGACCCGGAGGAGGTCCTCCGCCGTCGCGTTGAGGGACCCGGAGCCGTTCGTTGCCAAGGGGATCCTGCAGTGATGGTCCGGCACGGCAGCTACGAAGTTCTGGAGCATGTTGTGACTGGGCGAAATGAAAGAGGGGATGGCCAGCAAGAAAACGTGGATGATTTGGAATTTGCCCATACTCCCGACATCCTCCAAGATATCCTCGAAGCTCATGGCTACAGCTCAGGAAGGTGCAGGCATTGAGGGAGAAGGACTGTTCCTGATTGAGAGAGGGCGCGACAGTAACGGACAGTCTGGTGCACAGTGTGTGGGCTGGGACCCGAACTGATCATTAATCATTCGTTACCTAATGTTTAACCTGCCGATAACAGAGTTACTAATTTCACTCCACTTTGACAGACCTGGTTCAAGGAGTTTGGACGTTAAGAGAGAAAGGCCACAGCGCCATGGGGGCTGGGAGAGTTTTGGGTCAATGTTGTGCTTGCTGCCAACATTTGGATCTTCCCGGCCACATTCTCGCAGTGGGCAAGGCACCATCTCAACCGTGCCCTCGCTCCCCTCAAAAAACAATTGTCACGGCTGAAACAATTACAAATGGGGGGGGGGGCAGACGATAAAGAATTGAAGTGTTACCCACTTCAACTGTAGCATATTGTCGACAGCAGCACGGTAGCATTGTGGATAGCACAATTGCTTCACAGCTCCAGGGTCCCAGGTTCGATTCCGGCTTGGGTCACTGTGCGGAGTCTGCAGATCCTCCCCGTGTCTGCGTGGGTTTCCTCCGGGTGCTCCGGTTTCCTCCCACAGTCCAAAGATGTGCAGGTTAGGTGGATTGGCCGTGCTAAATTGCCCTTAGTGTCCAAAATTGCCCTTAGTGTTGGGTGAGGTTACTGGGTTATGGGGATAGGGTGGAGGTGTGGACCTTGGGTAGGGGGCCCTTTCCAAGAGCCGGTGCAGACTCGATGGGCCGAATGGCCTCCTTCTGCACTGTAAATTCAATGATATTGGATGCTAGGATTGTGGAACCTAGTATCTGCTTTTATCCATCTGCACTCTACAGATTGTTAGAACGCACACTGCGTGACACCGAACCTTGACTTTCCACGGTTATTCTATTCTTTGTCCATTTGCCTGAAAAAGCTGCCATTGTAATTTAAGACCATAAGACATAGGAGCAGAATTAGGCCGCTCGGCCCATCGAGTCTGCTCCGCCATTCAATCATGGCTGATATTTTTCTCATCCCCAGTCTCCTGCCTTCTCCCCATAACCCCATATCCCCTTATTCATCAAGAACCTATCTATCTCTGTCTTAGAGACACTCAGTGATTTGGCCTCCCACAGCCTTCTGCAGCAAAGAGTTCCACAGATTCACCCCCCTCTGGCTGAAGAAATTCCGCCTCATCTCTGTTTTAAAGGATCGTCCCTTCAGTCTGAGGCTGTGCCCTCTGCTTCTAGTTTTTCCTACAAGTGGAAATATCCTCTCCACGTCCACTCTATCCAGGCCTCGCAGTATCCTGTAAGTTTCAATAAGATCCCCCCCCTCATCCTTCTAAACTCCAACGAGCACAGACCCAGAGTCCTCAACCGTTCCTCACACGACAAGCTCTTCATTCCAGGGATCATTCTTGTGAACCTCCTCTGGACCCTTTCCAAGGCCCAGCACATCCTTCCTTTCGATACCGCATCGCTTGTGTATCCCATTCTGCCCCGATTAAAAGATAAGACTATTTATAGCGTCACTCAATCAGAGCCGTTTTCAGCCCTATGTGTTTCTACCAGAGAGATATCCGGCATTAAACTCACTTTTCAGTGACGGCGGTTAGCACTGTTGCCTCACCGCACCAGGGACGCTGGGTTCGATTCCGGCCTCGGGTGACTGTCTGTGTGGAGTTTGCACGTTCTCGCCGTGTGTGCGTGGGTTTCCTCCGGGTGCTCCGGTTTCCTCCCACAGTCCAAAGGCGTGCAGGTTAGGTGGATTGGCCTTGATAAATTGTCCCTTCGTGTCCAAAGATGTTCAGGTTAAGTGGATTGGCCGTGCTAAATTGCCCCTTAGTGTCCAAAGATGTGCAGGTTAGGTGGATTGGCCGTGCTAAATTGCCCCTTAGTGTCCAAAGATGTTCAGGTTAAGTGGATTGGCCGTGCTAAATTGTCCCTTAGTGTCCAAAGATGTGCAGGTTGGGTGGATTGGCCGTGCTAAATTGCCCCTTAGTGTCCAAAGATGTGCAGGTTAGGTGGATTGGCCGTGCTAAATTGTCCCTTAGTGTCCAAAGATGTGCAGGTTGGGTGGATTGGCCGTGCTAAATTGTCCTTTAATGTCCAAAGATGTGCAGGTTAGGTGGATTGGCCGTGCTAAATTGTCCTTTAATGTCCAAAGATGTGCAGGTTAGGTGGATTGGCCGTGCTAAATTGTCCCTTAGTGTCCAAAGATGTGCAGGTTAGGTGGATTGGCCGTGCTAAATTGTCCTTTAATGTCCAAAGATGTGCAGGTTAGGTGGATTGGCCGTGCTAAATTGTCCCTTAGTGTCCAAAGATGTGCAGGTTAGGTGGATTGGCCGTGCTAAATTGTCCCTTAGTGTCCAAAGATGTGCAGGTTAGGTGGATTGGCCGTGCTAAATTGTCCCTTAGTGTCCAAAGATGTGCAGGTTGGGTGGATTGGCCGTGCTAAATTGTCCCTTAGTGTCCAAAGATGTGCAGGTTAGGTGGATTGGCCGTGCTAAATTGTCCTTTAATGTCCAAAGATGTGCAGGTTAGGTGGATTGGCCGTGCTAAATTGTCCTTTAATGTCCAAAGATGTGCAGGTTGGGTGGATTGGCCGTGCTAAATTGTCCCTTAGTGTACAAAGATGTGCAGGTTAGGTGGATTGGCCGTGCTAAATTGTCCTTTAATGTCCAAAGATGTGCAGGTTAGGTGGATTGGCCGTGCTAAATTGTCCTTTAATGTCCAAAGATGTGCAGGTTGGGTGGATTGGCCGTGCTAAATTGTCCTTTAATGTCCAAAGATGTGCAGGTTGGGTGGATTGGCCGTGCTAAATTGTCCCTTAGTGTCCAAAGATGTGCAGGTTAGGTGGATTGGCCGTGCTAAATTGTCCCTTAGTGTCCAAAGATGTGCAGGTTAGGTGGATTGGCCGTGCTAAATTGTCCCTTAGTGTCCAAAGATGTGCAGGTTAGGTGGATTGGCCGCGCTAAATTGTCCCTTAGTGTCCAAAGATGTGCAGGTTAGGTGGATTGGCCGTGCTAAATTGTCCCTTAGTGTCCAAAGATGTGCAGGTTAGGTGGATTGGCCGTGCTAAATTGTCCCCTTAGTGTCCAAAGATGTGCAGGTTGGGTGGATTGGCCGTGCTAAATTGTCCCTTAGTGTCCAAAGATGTGCCGGTTAGGTGGATTGGCCGCGCTAAATTGTCCCTTAGTGTCCAAAGATGTGCAGGTTAGGTGGATTGGTCGTGCTAAATTGTCCTTTAATGTCCAAAGATGTGCAGGTTGGGTGGATTGGCCGTGCTAAATTGTCTCTCAGTGTCCAAAGATGTGCAGGTTGGGTGGATTGGCCGTGCTAAATTGCCCCTTAGTGTCCAAAGATGTGCAGGTTGGGTGGATTGGCCGTGCTAAATTGCCCCTTAGTGTCCAATGATGTGCAGGTTGGGTGGATTGGCCGTGCTAAATTGCCCCTTAGTGTCCAAAGATGTGCAGGTTGGGTGGATTGGCCGTGCTAAATTGTCTCTCAGTGTCCAAAGATGTGCAGGTTGGGTGGGGTTACCGGTATAGGGTGGGGGGAGTGGGCCTGGGAGGGTCAATGTCCACTCGATGGGCCAAATGGCCTCATCCTGCACTATGGGGATTCTATGGTTCGACGGACGGGAAACATTGTGCTGGATTTTAGCTTTTTCCCATGCAGCAGTCTGCCCTCCAAAACTCAGCGACCCCCCCGAAGCTGTGACACCAATCGCGCCCCCCCCAAGACTGTCTCCCAATTTTGAGGGGTGCGTAACGCACGGTTGAGATTTGTAGCTGCCTGTCAGCCCCCGGGCCTATTGAAGCCCTTAAGTGGCCACTTAATGACCTCTTGATTAATGTAGACGTAAGGGACCTCACCCGCCATGCTACCCACGCCAGGGAGAGGCCCATACCAAGTATGTAGCCCAACAACATGCAGCCAATAGGTGTTGGGCAAGGGTAGCTGCTGTTTTTTGGGGGATGGACATTAGAGGCACCCTCCCCCTGCAATGTAATACCCCACCCAGAGCGTAAAATACCTGCGGGGCAGCCTGCTTTTTAACAGGCAAACCTCCGTCCGACTTTTTTTGGCAAAGGGGAAGGGACGGAACACCCTATTCAGGCGGCCAACAGGGGTCTCCCTCCACGGATGCAGTCTGACTCGCAGGGATGTGCTGCATATGTTCCCTTTTAAAGCTGCATTTAAACTGGCGTCAACCCCATCCACCTCGACACACAAGATGTGATGTATCAGTCCCACTGTTCCGCAACTCAATCTGTAGCAGCAGCTTGTACAGCCCAGACATGTGATAGTCCGTCCCAATTCACACGGTGGGCGAGATCTTCCGGCTGTTCATCGAGATCTTCCAGCCCCGCTGATGGCATTATCTTCCGGCCCCGCCGACGGCACGATCTTCCATCCCCACCGATGGTGTGATCTTCGGCCCCACTGACGGCACGATTTTCCAGCCCCGCCGATGGCGTGATCTTCCGGCTCCGCCGATGGCGCAATCTTCCGGCCCCACCGGCAGCGCACCCGCGCTGCGGGTTCCCTGGCGGAGTGGGGTAGCCCCATTGACAGCAGGACCAGGAGATCTCGCCGCTGGCCAATGACGGGCCACCTCCCGTCGCCGAGACGCCCTCCTACCGCGGAGAAACACACCGCCACAAGGGAGGCCAGAGACTCTTGCCTCCCGTGGAGTCAGACCTCCTAATGAAGAACCCTCATTATTGTTTTACCAATCCTTGTTCTGCCATTGGTGCTTTTACATCGAACAGAACGCGACATGGTGGCAGCGTGGTTTCAGAATTGACATCCCCCTTCCCTACCCTGGTGTCTCCTGTGGAGGGGAGTCCAGGCCAGGGAATGCTCAATGTGAGGCACATCCTCAAAGGGCCTTTTATTAAAATCAGAAATATGTTTAATCCATTTAGCCCTTTAACACTGAGATGAGGAGGAATTTCTTCAGCCAGAGGGTTGGTGAATCTGTGGAACTCTTTGCCGCAGAAGGCTGTGGAGGCCAAGTCACCGAGTGTCTTTCAGAGATAGATCTGATCTCCTTGTGGCCCTCAACTCTACTTTCATACACCCTCTCCCCTCAACTGCCTGATAAACTCTACCTTCATACACCCTCTCCCCCCAATAACCCTCAACTGCCTGATAAGATCAAAGGAATCTGCCTCGAATATATTCAATGACCTATAGCTTCCCCTGGGATCGAACGTGCCAAAAAATAACCTCGGAGAGGACATTTCCCTTCGGCAATTAAGTTTAGGACAATCCAAGGTTTACCAAGATGGCGCCGGAGCGAGGCGACTCTCCCAACAGATCCACTTTTTACTGAACTGATACTCGTTCTAATCTTTTACATTGTATATGTTGTGTTGCCCTATTATGTATTTTCTTTTCTTCCCATGTATTTAATGATCTGCTCGCAGAAAAATACTTTTCACTGTACCTCGGTACACGTGACAATAAACAAATCCAATCCAATCCTTATTTTTTGTTCTAAATTCCTTCTCCCCCCCCCCCCCCATTCCGTGAGGGGCAACATCCTCTCGTTATCCACCCTCTCACGCCTCCTCAATCTTACCTTTCAAGGGGTTCGCTTTTCAACTCCAATGGGTGATGAGCCAACTTGTCAAAACGTTCATGGTCAGGAGAAGCCCCTTCCTACCAGGAACCCAGCCTGGTGAACGTTCCCCAAACTTCTTCACTGCACGTACGACACGAGGTTGGGGTGATCTAAATAAAACCTGTACACAGTGCTCCAGGTGCGGCCTCACCCTGTCCAGTTGCGGCAAGGCTTCCCTAAGGGCGATCTTCCTTTTACCTCCCCGATTACCTGCTGGCGCCTGAGTGTTGACCTTTTTGTGATTCATGTACAGTGACGCCCAGATCTCTCTGCACCGCAGCATTATGGGTGGCACGGCCATTAGCACTTTTGCTTCACAGCGGCAGGGTCCCAGGTTCGATTCCCAGCTTGGGCCACTGTCTGTGCGGAGTCTGCACGTTCTCCCCCCCCCCCCGTGTGTGCGCGTGGGTTTCCTCCCATAAATCCTGAAAGACGTGCTTGTTGGGTAAATTGGACATTCTGAATTCTCCCTCCGTGTACCCGAACAGGCGCCGGAATGTGGCGACGAGGGGATTTTCACAGTAACTTCATTGCCGTGTTAATGCAAGCCTACGTGTGACACCCATAAAGATTTTTTTAAATATTATTATCCTGCAGTCTGCCTCCATGAAATAATCTGTTCTTTTTCTTGTCGGGGTGTATGTGTTGACTGTTTCCGACACTTCTGAGTCTGCACATCCTCCTCGAGTGTGCGTGGGTTTCCTCCCACAGTCCAAAGATGTGCAGGTTAGGTGGACTGACCATGATAAATTGCCCTTAGTGTTGGGTGGGGTTACGGGGATAGGGTGGAGGTATTGACCTTGGGCGGGGTGCTCTTTCCAAGAGCCGGTGCAGATTCGGTGGGCCGAATGGCCTCCTTCTGTACTGTAAATTCGATGATAATCAATGACACTTCATTTTTAAACAGGAGCATCCAGACGGAGGCCATTTTCAGACTGGCTGGCTTGTTTTCATGGGCTGTTCTGGAGCAGTTAGAGATAACAGAGGTACAACTCCAAAGGACCTGGGTGCATATTGGTGAAGGTGGCAGGACAGGCTGAGAAAGCAGTTAAAGAGGAACAAAGGGACCTTGGCGTTTGCCCATAGATCTCTGAAGGTGGGAGGGCAGGTTAATAGGGTTGTGACAGAGGCACATGGGACACTTGGGGGCTGGTTTAGCACAGTGGGCTAAACAGCTGGCTTGGAATGCAGAACAAGGCCAGCAGCGCGGGTTCAATTCCCCGTACCGGCCTCCCCGAACAGGTGCTGGAATGTGGCAACTAGGGGCTTTTCACAGTAACTTCATTGAAGCCTACTTGTGACAATAAGTAATTATTATTACCTTTATCAATCGAGGCGTAGATTACAAAAGCAGGGAGGTCATGTTGGAGTTGTACAGAACTTTGGTGAGGCCACAGCTGGAGTACCGTGTGCAGTTCTGGTCGCCACATTATCGGAAGGATGTGATTGCGCTGGAGGGGGTGCAGAGGAGATCCACCAGGATGATGCCTGGGATGGAGCGTTGAAGTTATGAAGAGAGGTTGGATAGGCTCGGGCTGTTTTCGCTGGAGCAGAGAAGACTGAGGGGCGGCCTGATCGAGGTGGACAAGATTACGAGGGGCGTGGACGGGGAGCAGCTGTTCCCATTAGTTGAAGGGCCGGTTACGAGGGGGACACAATTTCAAGGTGAGGGGGCGGGATGTTTCAGGGGGACTCGAGGATAAACCTTTTTAATCCAGAGGGTGGGGACGGTCTGGAACGCACGGCCTGGGAGGGCGGTAGAGGCGAGTTGCCTCACATCCTTTACAAAGTACCTGGATGAGCGCTTGGCACGTCGTAACATTCAAGACTACAGGCCAAGTGCTGGCAAATGGGATTAGGATTGGCAGATCAGGTGACTTTCATGTGCGGGTGTAGACTCGGTGGGCCAAAGGGCATCTTCTGCAGTATTATTCTGTGACGTGTACAGTATCGTGGGCTTTAATGGGGGCATGGAGTGCAAGCGCAAGGAGGTTATGTTATAACTTTAATAAGTCACTCATTCAGCCTCAGCTGGAGTGTTGCATCTGAATCCAATCTCCGCACTTCAGAAAAGATGCGAAGAGATTGGAGAGTGTGGGGAAAAGATTCACGAGAACCGTCCCGGGGATGAGGAACTTCAGCAATGAAGATAGATTGGGGGAAGTTGGGACTCTTCTCTTTGGGGACGGGATGGCAGAGAGGGGGTTTGATGGAGGTGTTCGAAAATCACGAGGGGTCCGGACAGAGCAGATCGGATAAAACTGTTCCCACTTGTACAAGAATCGGCAAGGACTACCGTTGCTAGCCATGGAGCTAAAACGGTTCCCACTGGTACACCCGATTTCAGATCTTCTTCTCCCCTCCCCCGGTAAAACGGGCATCGGTGTCGGGAGATATGGCCGACATTGCCGCCCGCCCTTGTCCTCCACGGAGAAGCTGATGGATTCCGGGTGAGTTCCAGAGGCACGGACAGGCAGTGAAGGACCTGGCTATTGTGTCACCCCTTTTGCTCATCGTTGGCAAGCGTGGAGCAGCGGCCGGAGTCGCTAAGGTTTTGCAGATTGAGGTTCCAACGTTGAACCATATAGGTGCTTGGGATAGTTAATCTGGTTGTAGGTGCGGGGGGGGGTTTAATTCTTTCTCCCCCCGGCACTGTGACTTTGGACAGGGAGGATGGGGTTGGGGCTCTTTCAGGTCCAGTTCTTGCCTTTAAGCGGAGGACACCACGCTAATGGCTGCGCTAGCAAGCTGGGCAGAGCAAAGGAGGCTCTGGTAGACTGGTTTGTGGTGGGGAAAATCGGTGCCTCCCAAGGTGGTGAGGGGGCTTCTGCGAGAAGGTGGCCTCGGTCGTAGGAAAGTATGTGAGTGACAACCAGAATGGCATGGAAGGCAGTGATCGGAGGGGGGGGGGGGGGGGGGGGGGGGGGGGCAATTTCATACAAGGATCACAGGGGTAGAGGTGGGGAGAGGGAGCGGACGGACATAGGGTGACAGGCAGTACTCCAAAGCCCCGACGAAGGAGCTGCTCGCGGAAAGAAAACACTTCCATCTTGAGGTTTGAGCTGGTTTCAATCGGGAGCGAACCCACTCCGTCGCTCACGAGTACGGTGACAAGGCCAGCCGAGGCGGCCACAAGGCAGATAGCCCAGGTTAGGGACGAGAGGGGGCAGCTAGTCCCGGCTCCGGAAGTCAACAGAGCCTTTGGGGCTTCCTACCGGGAGCTGTACAAATTGGCACAGGCGTCAATTTCACTGATCCCGAAGACAAGGACCCGGTGGAGTGTGGGTCATACAGACCCATCTCCCGAGCGAACACCGATGCGGAGGATCGCTTGCCACTGGTGATTGCAGACGACCAGTATCCGGCAACTGTGATACGTGGTCATGTCGCCATCCAGGGAGGAGATACCGGACGGAACTAATCCTCTCCATGGACGCAGAGGTCTTTGATCGGGTGGAGTGGGGGCACCTCTTCGACCGGGCGCTGGGTACTGCCCCATGCCAGTTCTCGGCAGCAAGGTTCACGACGAACCCAGCGGTGGTGGCATCGCTGAGAATCGGAGGCCGATTTCGGCTACATTTCAGACTGGGATGGGGGGGGGGGGCACGTCCATCTTGGCACCAATATGCGGTAACCACAGATTAATTCCATCGGGGATGGATGCAACACGTGGATGAGGAATGGGGGTAGAGAGGTTCAGGGCCCCGTACGTGGACGTAAGGGTAGAAGGGAAGAATTTCAACTCTCTGGGGGGGGGGGGGGGGGGGGGTGTTCAGGAATCTGCAGGTACGAGTCTTTCTTTGCAAGGGGGTCCCTGCATTCCCCCTGTTGGGACGAAACGGTCTGGAGTGAGATTTTGCAGGGGGTGAATTCCACCTCTTCCTGCGGCAGGCTGAACCCAATACAACTTGCGGGTGGCACAAAGGGCTCACCTGACTAGAGCGCCCATGGGTGGGTCCTTCCCTGGGGTGGAGTGTGGGTGCAAACGGTGCCGGAGGGGGCCAGCGAACCACTCTGGTAACCTCTGCCCAATATTGATCCGAGTTCTGACCTCGTCCTTTGAGACCATGTCCGACATCGTGGGGGTTAGGATGGAGCCTTGTCCGCTGCGGTCAGTATTTGGGGTATTGGACCTGCCCCCGCTTCTTGTGGAGGGGGGGGGGGGCGCGCAACACCTTGGCCTCCCTGATAGCCCGTCTCCAAATTCAGCTCAGCGGCACCACTTCGGGCCTTGGACTGGCTGGTGGCCTTGGCAGGATTCCCGAGGTTGGAAAAATAAAATATGCCACCCGAGGGTCGGAGGAAGGAATCAGCACAGGGCAGGAGGCCATTCGGCCCATCGAGTCTGCACCGACTCTCTGAAAGGGTACCCGACCTCGGATCAGACACCCCCCCCCCCTCCCTGAACCCAGTAACCCATCTAACTTGACCTTTTGGACACACGGGGGACAATTTATCAAGGCCTATCCACCTAACCGGCACATCTTGTGGAGAGGATGTTTACACTTGTCGGAAAAACTAGAAGCAGAGGACACCATCTCGGACTAAAGGGACGATCCTTTAAAACAGAGATGAGGAGGAATTTCTTCAGCCAGAGGGTGGTGAATCTGTGGGAACTCTTTGCCGCAGAAGGCTGTGGAGGCCAAATCACTGAGTGTCTTTAAGACAGAGATAGATAGGTTCTTGATTAACAAGGGGATCAGGGGGTTATGGGGAGAAGGCAGAGAATGGGGGATGAGAAAAATATCAGCCATGATTGAATGGCGGAGCAGACTCGATGGGCCGAGTGGCCTAATCTGCTCCTACGTCTTATGGTCTTATCTTTGGACTGCGGGAGGAAACCGGAGCACCCAGAGGAAACCCACGCAGACACGAGGAGAACGTGCAGACTCCACACAGCCAAGTCACCGCAAGGCCGGAATCGAACCCAGGTCTCGGCTGGGACTCGCTGCCTCGGAGAGTGTGGCGGAGGCACGTTCAATCGAGGCTTTTCACAATGGAATCACAGACTTATCTGACAGGGGATGAATGTGCAGGGTCGCGGGGAGAAAGGAGGAGGAAAAAAAAGAGAAAGGCATTAGGTGAACGGCTCACTCAGAGCTAGCACGGGCATAACGGCCGAATGGCCTCCTTCTGCACAGTAACAATTCTGTGGTGCAACTTATAAACAAATGGATCTCCTGCTCGGCAGTAAACGTGGTCTGTGCCGACATTACCCGGGTACCTGCAGTGTGGTAGTCGAGACTAAACTGGCAGAGCCATGGGGCACTCTGTTCGCCAGAGACGCAGAAACCCAGGTCAATGCTTTGGGGACACGAGTTCGAATCCCACCCCGGCAGCTGGTGGAATTTAAACTCGAGAGGAATGAAATCTGGAAGCGGAGTCTCGGTAACGGCGACCGTGACAACGATTGCCGGAAAAAACCTCCATCGCTAATGTCCCCTTTAGGGAAAGGGGGAAATCTGCCGTCTTTACCCCGGTCTGGCCTACACGTGACTCCAGAACCACGCCACACACGTGCAATGTGGTCGACTCTTAACCGACCCCCTCGGAGATGGGCCGAGCGAGACACTCGATTCAAGGGGGACAATTAGGGATGGGGGAGAAACGCTGGGCCGGGCCCAGCGACGCTCACACACCCCATCAAACAAGAAAGAAAGTGAGAAAGGGGCAGTAGGAGATATTTCTTTACAGCAAGGTGCCGGATTGCTTCAGCTACTCTTGTGGGGAGGCAGAGACCAGAGCACCTTTATGGGGTAAACTTGACATGATTTTTTGGACTGGAGGGGGGGGGGGGGGGGGGGGGGGGGGGGGGGGGAGATTAGTTTGGCACTGTGCCAACAAACAATGCGTCCCCCAGAACTTTACCAGGGCTTCAAGCGTTAGGTTATGAGGGAAAACTGGGAAAAATCAGGTGAAGGTGCCATTTGATGGCAGCATCGTAAAAAGTAGAACCTTCCCTCGGGTGGGGAATCTCGGGAATACCTTCAAGCGAGAAAACAACTCTTTGTTTTCCAAGATGACCAATCCAGCAGCTCGTGCAGGGTCTTACGGGCAATAGGTTAGGATAAATGAGCCACGATCTCGGAGAGACTCCTTAGAATCCCTACAGGGCAGAAAAGGCCATTCGGCCATCCAGCCTACACCAATCCTCTGAAAGAGCACCCTAGCCAGGCCCACTCCCCTGCCCTATCCCCATTAACCCACCTAACCTGCACATCTTTGGACACTAAGGGACAATTTAGCACGGCCAATCCACCTAACCTGCACATCTTTGGACACTAAGGGGCAATTTAGCACGGCCAATCCACCTAACCTGCACATCTTTGGACACTAAGGGGCAATTTAGCACGGCCAATCCACCTAACCTGCACATCTTTGGACACTAAGGGGCAATTTAGCACGGCCAATCCACCTAACCTGCACATCTTTGGACACTAAGGGACAATTTAGCACGGCCAATCCACCTAACCTGCACATCTTTGGACACTAAGGAGCAATTTAGCACGGCCAATCCACCTAACCTGCACATCTTTGGACACTAAGGGGCAATTTAGCAAGGCCAATCCACCTAACCTGCACATCTTTGGACACTAAGGGGCAATTTAGCACGGCCAATCCACCTAACCTGCACATCTTTGGACACTGAGGGGCAATTTAGCACGGCCAATCCACCCAACCTGCACATCTTTGGACTGTGGGGGGAAACCGGAGAAAACCCACGCAGACACGGGAAGGACGTGCAGACTCCACATAGTCACACAAGGCCGGAATTATCCACGGCAGTGCAGCGGTGCTAACCGCCTCGTCTCGAGTGACTGATTGGGTTACTCCTGTCCCCTCAAGGCGGGCCGAATGGACTCCACCTGGGCTGCAAAAACATAGGAACTTTTAGAATAGACTCAAAAAGCACCGGTTTGCTGCCGTCAGCAACAGTGCGGGGCCATCGGGAGATTGTGTGCGCGCCGGGCCGCGGGTTCTTAGGGCAGAAGAGGAGGCGATTAACCCGTTACGAGTCCGTGCCAATTCGGAGTTATGCTTACACAACGACAGGCAGGCAAGGCAGGCCCACTCACTGGAGCTTCCATTCGGTACAGGCAGCCCTCGGGACGCCAGTTCCGTCCGCCCCGGAATTCCTTTCCCAAACCCGGCGCGCCGCGTTTTTCCGACAGCAGGCAGAGAAACAGGCCCCCCCCAGTCTCTTTATCGTCCATTTATTTGCACCATCCATTCGCGCACACAAAAAAAAGGGAGAAACGTCACATTCGGTTGTTTTTTTTAAAAAGCACTCGCAAAAAAAAAAAAAAAAAACGCCGCCCGTTTTTCTTTTCCTCAACAAGGATTTGTACAGAAAAATTTTAAAATAAAAAAAAGATTCACATTCGAGGTGTTTTGGGATCTGCTGTCAGCTACTGTGGCCTCGAGGCAGAATCGGGATCTCCCCCCCCCCCCCGTGCCAACTTGCAGACTTCCATCGGTGCTGTCACAGCACAAAACAAATGCAGAGAACATTAATACCAACGTAGCAGCAGAAAGAGATTGGAGAGCAGGTTAGTGTTGGGTCGCGGGGTGGGGGGGGGGGGGAAACAGAGGAGGTGGTTTGGGGGGGGGGGGGGGGGGGGGGGGAGAACCCCTGTGGTTGGGTTTGGAGGAAGAAACACCCTTTCAGGAGAGCATTGGGCCTTCTGTGATCAGCTCGCAGAGCTGGCCTGTCCCATCATTCTCCTGGCAGCTGTGGCATTTCTATTTAAATCTGGCGACGAGGCTGGAATGGGGAACGCTGCACGAACCCCAGCCATTAAATAATTTGTGCTTTGCGAAGGTACGAAGAGGATCGTGAGCGTGCGAACGAGCTCAGAGGATCGGAACACGATAAAGCAACGCCCCGGGAAAACGAGCGAGGCGGCGTTCCAAGTGCGAAAAAGCGAATTCCACCCCGCCGTCCGTCGATCGGCTCGTCACACAGTGGACCCGAAACCCGTCTTGGAGGTCGAGGCGCGTGATGGCTGAACCCCCCCCCCCCCCAGGGTCGCCCAACGCCTGGGGTTCCAGGCCGGGAGGCGCGGGCCACCAGCCCCGCTGCAGACTGCTGTATCTGCGCTCGAGGACGAAGACTCACTTCCGAGAACTAGGTCCCACGCACGTCCCGGGGGAAAATGTCATTCGCCTGCCTGCAGGCTGCCGTCACGTGATTCGTCAAGTGCTTGGGGGGGGGGGCCTTTAGCTGGACCCCGTGTTTGCGGAGACGCCTGCCGCAGCCTTGGCAGCTCTGGCACCGTGTTCATCTGTCACACAGGCCTGCGCCGTATCGTGGAGGGAAACGGGGAATGTCCCAAATGGCCGCCTTGAGCGGGGGTCACTGATTACATACTCCCATCTTGGGTGGGTGGGGGGGGGGAAATGCAGCGGTGAGGTAGGACGCAAGTCTGCTGCTCTCCACTCCCATCTCGCTCGAGAACAGGCCGGCATGGGGTAACGACATGCCAGAGACCACCCAGGAGGCGGCGCCAACAGAACCCGCCTGACCTCGCCCACAGACTGAACCCCCCCCCCCTCTCATTTCCTCTCCTCTTCCCCCTCCAAAACAAATAACAGGAGGGGAAAAGAAACTTCAACTGCAAACAGGGACTGCGAACCGTACGCAGTGATCCCCGCTTCTCCCCAGAGTCTGACATCTTACCACGATAGCGTCACATCTGCAAATAGACGCAAAGCAGATTGACCGTCCTGGCTGTGTCGTCCTGCTCGAGGGGGGGGGGAACGAGGACGATGTTCGATGACTGAGGGAGGGAGGGGGGAAAACCAGGAGTTTTAGAAAAGATAGGGAGAGGCAGTGGAGGGGGGGGGGGGGATGAGAACAGAAATCGGTCCCTTGGTTTGAATATGTACACAGTTCACATTCTGTAGGCCCAGCTCCTCTCAGCTCTGTGGGTAATATTGACTGTAGTTCCACGGGTTCTGATAACCATACGATCCGTACGGCTGCGGAGAGACGGAGGAAAGAACAAAAACAAAAATCAAGTGAGGAGCGGGGGCTCGGAACTGCCAACCCCGTCCCCTACCCACCCCCTTAATCCGCGCCGGAAGGTGTGAAGGTGCCCGCGCTCGGGGCCCCAGTCCAGAGACGCCACCACGGGAACCTCGGGGGCCAAAGCGGGGAATTTGACCCACGCCCCGTGGGTGTGCTTCCGGCGGTTGACTGGTCCCCTGGTGTTTTCGAATATGCGACCGAGTAGCTTGGGGGGGGGGGGGGAGAATGCGTGGACCGCTCGCACTCGAGACTTTAGGGTGATCAGAGGACTGATCGAAGGGGTATTGGGGCCTTACCTCCCATGGACGGCCTGAGGTAGGCGTGTAGGGTGGAGGTGGGGAAGGAGAGGTGCAGTTACACCTACCTGATACCACGCACTGTAGTTGTAGGCGGCCTGGCTGCTGGTTACGTCGCCGCTCATTAAGGCAGTGGAGTTGGTGGTGGTGGCCGCCGTGCTCACGCTGCTGGCTGTGGACGGGTCCTCCATCCTCGCTTTCTTCTCCTCCGGCTCCTCGGTGCTGCGAAGCCAAGTGGTGACAGTCAACAACAGCCTCTCGTCTCCTCTTGGAGACGGCGGGGGCTCCAGCCGATAATGGCAGCGGCAATGCATTGTGGGCTTGAGGATTTTGGCCATTTGCGGTGCCGAGGGAGCGTCGCGCTGGCGGAGGGCCGATGTTCAGGGGGTGACGGCCCGCTGGGGGGGGGGGGGGGGGGAGCGTCGCGCTGGTGGAGGGCCGGCGATGAGGGAGCATCTTTCGGGACTTTGTGGGAGGAAACCGGAGCAGCCGCAGGAAACCCACGCAGACACGGGAGGAGAACGTGCAGACTCCGCACAGACAGTGACTCAAGCCGGGAATCGAACCCGGCTCCCATGTGGACATGAAAGATCCTACGACATTATTGGAAAAGGCACAGGGAAGTTTGACATTCCGAGACCAGGTCCGAGACAGAATGTGCAAACAGCATTCGTTGTGCTGCACGTTTCCAAGATTCACCCCCAACGTACATTAAAACCAGATTACCTGGATCAGTTATCAGTTGTAGGGGCTGACAGAGCACAGCTGGCTGCTCTGATGCCTACACAGGGTATCCAGAGACTGTGAAAGGCTTTTTACAAGTGTTCCTTTATAAAATTGATACCAATACGGCTGTCACGGCGGCAGTGGTTAACACTGCAACCTCACAGCACCAGGGAACCAGGTTCGCTACAGGCCTCGGGTGACTGTGCGGAGTCTGCACGTTCTCCCCCGTGCCTGCGTGGGTTTCCTCCGGGTGCTCCAGTGTCCTCCCACAGTCCAAAGATGTGCAGGTTAGGTGGATTGGCCGTGCTAAATTGCCCCTTAGTGTCCAAAGATGTGCAGGTTAGGTGGATTGGCCGTGCTAAATTGCCCCTTAGTGTCCAAAGATGTGCAGGTTAGGTGGATTGGCCGTGCTAAATTGTCCCTCAGTGTCCAAAGATGTGCAGGTTAGGTGGATTGGCCGTGCTAAATTGTCCCTCAGTGTCCAAAGATGTGCAGGTTAGGTGGATTGGCCGTGCTAAATTGTCCCTCAGTGTCCAAAGATGTGCCAATTAGGCTACAGGATTGCAGGGATGTGGGCCCGGGCAGAGTGCTCTCTCGGAGGGTCGGTGCAGATTCGATAGGCCGAACGGCCTCCTTCTGCACTGTAGAGATTCTATGGACAGGACATTCCTCATGGTGCAGATTTACCGGCGATACAGTGAACACGCCATTGAGCAACTCGGCACTCACCCATTCTCGGCCGCCCGCTTCTTACTGGAGTTCTGTTTGAGGAGCCTTTGATGTTCATCGTAGGCGTGTAGTAAACTGCAGCGGGGGACGAGGGGAGAGAAACACGAAACGTATGTCAGGCATCGAGAGACGAGAACAGACACATAACCTCGGGCCGCAGCGAGGCGGCAGCGACACCCGAAGCTTCAAATAAACAGAAGCTCAAAGCCTGCTCTGAAGCGTTTAGGCACTTTGACATTCCCCCGAGTGCTCACAAGTTCATCTCTCTCGAACGCTGACTGAAGACGGGAGAGTGGCCCACGTGCACGCAGACCTGGCCAAGTCCTGGTTCTACGCCCGCCCGCGCCGGATTTTGGGCAGGCTGGTAGGTAACGGTGGCATTGTTGCAGCCGGCGATGGGCAGAGGTGTCACAGGCAGTGAGCTACAGCGAGGGCGAGTGTGTCTGTCACTATTCACCCCGAGCGAGCGTTCCACATTCTCCCCGCTCCCTTTGGCAAAGAAATTTCGCCCGGTTCCCTATGAATTTCATAGAATTTACAGTGCAGAAGGAGGCCATTCAGCCCATCGAGTCTGCAGCGGCTCTTGGAAAGAGCACCCGACCCAAGGTCAACACCTCCACCCTATCCCCATAACCCAGTAACCCCACCCAACACCAAGGGCAATTGTGGACACTAAGGGCAATTTCTCATGGCCAATCCACCTAACCTGCACATCTTTGGACTGTGGGAGGAAACCAGAGCACCCGGAGGAAACCCACGCACACACGGGGAGGATGTGCAGACTCCGCACATACAGTGACCCGAGCCGGAATCGAACCTGGGACTCTGGAGCTGTGAAGCAATTGTGCTATCCACAATGCTACCGTGCTGCCCTGGATTCCTGGACTCTCGCATTTAATGGTTCCTAGTTTTGCTCTTGCCCAAGAGTGTAAATATTTCTCCCCCCCTCCCCATCCACACACAGGCACAACTCCCTCCCGCTGCAGACACGGAGATTGACACTCACGTCTGTACATTGTAGCCGAAATCCTCCAGGAACTCCACTCGCCGCTGGGAGAAGACTATTTTGGTCTCGAGGGGGAGGGAGCTGGTGAGCACCCGCTCAAAGCAGCCCAAGATGTTGCCCTCGTTGACTCGGATGTCCCCGCTGAACTCTAGCTCCAGCAGGTTCAGGTACAGCTTGGTGTTCTCCTAGCGGGGCCAAAGTTACGGCACGTTAGAGGGGGTGTTTTTTTTTGGGAGGACAAGGAACCGCGTCGCGCACGGCTCTTCCGTCCCCCAATAACGTGGCACGAGCCCCGCGCGCGCTCTCCCAGTCTCCCTCACGCTCCCCACGAAGTGCCTCCGGGGTGGCTCGCACCACTCGCATGGGCTGTTCGATCAGGAGAGCCATCTTCTGACCACACTGGTGTCTGCTCTAGAAACTACCCAGGATTGGAAACCTAATTAGTGAACTAGGAATCCACATTCCTGGCCGCCCACGGGGCAACCAATTTCTTTCAACCGTCAATTTTCTGTAGTTGGTAATCTTAAATCGCTGCCCCATTTTACTAATTCTCCGACCAGTGCAAGTCATCTCTTCCCCCCCCCCCCCGCCCCACCTTTCGTTTGTCAAAGTCCATCACATTTCCGAGGAACTCTATTCGATCACACTTCGGTTGAGACTCAAGCCCCGCGGATATGCCCTAAGAGCAGATGGAAAACGGGGCAGCCATTTTGTGCACAGCAAGATCCCGCAACGTGACATTGCTCGCCTGGTTAAATCATGTTGGTCGAGAGACCAGGATTGGGGTCAAGACCAAGGCAGGTCTTTGTAACAGTGGCCTGGGGAGGGGAGGAGACTCTTTTTGACATCCATCCCATGAGGTAGATGATGGTCTCACTTTAAGATTATTGCGCCTGACCTAGCAGAACACCAGCGCACACAGGAACGCATACACACCCACCCCTCTCCCGCCAAGGTCTTGCGTGCCTGACGGGCCATGCGGGCAACTAGAGGTGGATTATCAACCCTAATCGCAGTTTGTATTAACGTTTTAAGTTGCCTTTGAGGTTCTGTTTACTTTGACCCTTTGAGGAGCTGCAGGTTTTGATATGATCGCACAGTTAGCCTATTGAAATTCGGTTGACGTAAATAGGCACACCCTTCCCCCCCCCACCACCCCTTACCTTGTCCCTCTCGACGGCCTCCAGCAGCACCTTCCTGGCCTTCGCCAGGCTCTTCTGCACCTTCAGGAGCTGCCTTGCCAGCTTGATGGCGAAGAAGGAGGCCAGGGCCGTGTCCCGGTGCTGCTCGATGGCCTCGCGCAGGAGCTCCTCCGCCTGCTCCAGGTGCCCGCACCGCCGCTCCAGGCTCACCCGCCGCAGCAGCACCATGGCCAGGCCGGGCACCACCATCTGGAAGGACTTCAGGATACGCCGGGCTTCCTCGAGGTCACCTAGGTGAGGAACACGAGAACAAATTCACACAAAGGTGGGGAGAAAGGGGGAGGTTTTGAACGGCGACCATGGGGGGGGGGGAGATCTAAAACTGTGATTTCTTCCGTGGGCAGCTGTACGGAAGACCCCTTTGCCAGCCCCATAGACCCGGAAGGGGGGGGGGAGAGAGAAAGAAGGGTCACGGTGAGCTGGGTTGCGGAGCTCTGAACAAGCCAAGCTTGTGAAGCAAGCGGGTGGGGTAGGTAGACGTTCGCCAGCATTCAAAGTCATAGAATTTACAGTGCAGAAGGAGGACATTCGGCCCATCAAGTCATGTTTTTATAAAATCCTGATCTGAAAGACAGCCAGGCTTGGTGGTTCCAAAAGGGATAATTAAAGCACCGTAAAAGTAAGGGCTAATGTAATTTTGTTTATATAGAGATGGTTCCCTGGGGAGTAGATCAATGCTGTAGTTAATGGGGGGAAGCTAGGGGCTGAAGCAGTCAGGTGCGGAGCTCAGTTAAAAGACGAGGGTGTGAACAGACCAGGAGCTTCTCTCAGAACAGTTTAGACTTTGCCCAGGAACAGAACAGCTCTTTCTGAAAAGATTGGCAGGATAAACAGGAGTCTGACACGGGCAAGAATCTGCAGGCTGTTTCCTGACCAGTTTTCTCTCTCTCTCCAACCAGTCTTTGAAAAGGAACTCTAGTCAAGTGCACAGCAGGCAACCCTGCGTTTGCTAACTGTATTCAAAAATGGATTCTGACCAGAGACGGGTTTTGCTTGAGTGGAGATTCGTGAGAAAGCAGTTAGGCGTTAAAAAGGTTGTATTTTATTGTTTACTGAGTAATTGAAAGTTGTTTTCTTGCATGATGTTAAAGTTAGTGATACTGCATTAGTAACAAAAAGTTTGTTTCCATATACTATTGTCATATTTGTGCATGGAGTCATCCTGGAGTGAGGTATGCTTTCCTCACAGTCTTTCAAATTAAATTAAATATTGGGGTTTCTGTCTTGACATCCTAGCAACTGGTCCGGGACCGTAATAGCCTGGCTCACAAATTCTCTGGAATACAAAAACGTCTGGGAACAAGCGTGACCAAAAAAAAAAAATAAATCACACGCAACGGCCTCCAGGAATTTGGTTGGTCCGCCAGACTCGGTGGCAGGAGGTTTTATTTGAACCCTGGTCCGGAAAACGGTCGTGGTCGGTGGTCTGCGTTGGCATGGGCATTGTACCAGCGCACCCTGACCCTGAACTGTGCAGGAAGCCCAAGGCGGAATTGCGGAGATGGAGGTGTGCTGCGGCAGGCTTGCAAAACCGGAATTATTATGAAAAGGGACACAATGTCCTTGCTAATCTTTATTTAAAGGTCGCTGTACTCACTTCCCGTGCGCGGTCAACGCCACAGCCGCTAACTATTACCGACGTAGCTTGGTCTCCCCTAACGTGTTCAGAACAGTTCAAGAAGTGGGAGGGGGGCATGCTCCAACTTCACTTTCACACACACACAACCACCCCCCCCCCCCCCACGTACCCCAAAACTCCAACACGTATTTACAATTCCCCAGCTCACCCCACAGCACGCCAACCTACAAGAGGAGGGATCGAGCAGAACGAGCCCAGACATTTCCCGGGAGTTCAGAAGAACGAGGGGGCATCTGGTGGAATTCTTAGAAGGGATCGGCAGAGCGGATCCGGAGAGGTTGTTTTCCCCTGGCTGTCCTGACAGCAGGACACGGGGCGAGGTGGGGAGTTTCTTTACCCAAATGGTGGCGTATCTTTGGAATTCTCCACCCCAGAGGAGCTGCTGTTCGTCAGCCGAGTTTATTCAAGAGATTTCCGGACACAGCGAGGAAGGGGAGCAGTAGGAGATCAACCATGATCTCAATAAATGGTTAAGCGGGCTCGAGGGGTTGAATGGCCTCCTCCAGCTCCTATCAGGTCTCTGTTAGATCAATTGCAACCCATAGTCTGGCAGGCGGACAGCGGCTGATGGGACAACATGGAACATGGCGTCCATTTTGTGCGATGTGGCGTCCATTTTGTGCGACATGGGGCCCATTTTGTGGGCAATCACCACTAGACGTTTCCAATCAAGTTATTCTCACCAGCCGAGCGTTAGGTTTCACGGCAGGCGTGCTGGGATAGGGCTTCTCGGCTCTCACCTACTCTACGGGTACTGGGGGCGGTGGAAGGGAAGCGTTCATTTTGACATCCACACTTCCCAGCGCTGGCCAATGTAGAGTAACCGGGAGTGGCGGCCGTGGGTGACCCATGCCCTCTGCCAGCCCAGGAATGGGAAGACCAACACGGTCGCCTCTTGCCCGCCCCTGTTTTGTTGGCGATGTGTCGTTAATGGGAGTTTTGGCATTTCTACACGTCTGCAAAGGGTGTTTCTCTAACCTGCTACTGCTCCTCCCCCCCCTCTCCCCACAAAACAGCGAACAGGACAATCTACCCCCTCACCCTCTGCAGTCACTGGCAAGGCCCACATTAATTGACCATTCCTCAGGACGTGGCGGGTGGGTCTTCCACTGCGGTCCATCTGATTAGCATGATTCTGCGTGGCAGCTCGATGTGTCCAGCTGTCTGGCCAGGTTGGGGCAGACCGAGGTCAGACACGCTGCTGGGGGGTGGAGTCAGCCACCAACCCCAAAGGCAGTCAAGGCAGATACGAATGAAATGAAATGAAAATCGCTTATTGTCACAAGTAGGCTTCAAATGAAGTTACTGTGAAAAGCCCCTAGTCGCCACATTCCCGGCGCCTGTTCGGGGAGGCCGGTACGGGAATTGAACCGTGCTGCTGGCCTGCTTTAAAAGCCAGCTACTTAGCCCAGTGTGCTAAACCAGCCCCTGGGGTTAATACTCAGTACCCAGCACAGCTCTGGGACTCTCGGCGCCAGGTCACCACTTGCATCGTGAAGGAACTCACCAAGGCTCCTTCGACAGCACCTTCCAAACCCGCCACCTCTACCGTCTAGAAGGACGAGGGCAGCAGACGCACGGGGAACACCCCCGCCTGCAAGTTCCCCCCCTCCGAGCCGCTCGCCATCCCGACTCGGAAATATATCGGCCGTTCCTTCACTGCGGCCGGGGTCACAATCCTGCGAACTCCCTCCCTAACAGCACTGTGGGTGTACCTACACCACACAGGACCGCAGCGGGTTCAAGGTGGCTCACCCACCACCTTCTCGGGGGGCAATTAGGAATGGGCGATAAATACTGGTCCAGTCAGCAATGCCCACATCCCATGAATAAAAAATAAGCCGAGCTGTCCTATTCCTGAGATTCTGCCACTCATTAAAAATTAATTGTATTCGTGGACAAGGCACACTATTGGTTATCAATGTCACCGCAGTGGTTTATTTTAACAGTCAAATAAGTATGGAGGGGGGGCTATCAGTGGGGGTTTCAAACGACAGTCTGCAGCTTTTAAAAATAATCTTTATTGCCACAATTAGGCTTCCGTTAACACTGCAATGAAGGTCCTGTGAAAATCCCCTCGTCGCCACATTCCGGCGCCTGTTCAAGTACACGGTGGGAGAATTCAGAATGTCCAATTCACCAAACAAGCACGTCTTTCGGGACTTGTGGGAGGAAACCGGAGCACCCGGAGGAAACTCACGCAGACACGGGGAGAACGTGCAGACTCTGCACAGACAGTGACCCAGCGGGGAATCGAACCTGGGACCCTGGAGCGGTGAAGCCACAGTGCTATCCACCGTGGTGGCTCACTAATGGCCAGACATTTGTTGAAACCAATTTTGCAATCTGCCCTGCACCGTACAACCCAGCCCTCGCTGAGTACGTTACTGCGCCGCGTGAATCTAAAACTCGCCAACCCACTCCGAAGCGGCACTCCTTCCGGTCAAATGCTGGGGTTGTCCCACACGAGGGAGGGGGGTTAACGCACGGCGTGAAGACTACCCCCCCGTGCGAGGGCCTCAAAACCAGACGCCCACTCCTCCAATCTCACGCACACAATCTCAGCAACCAGGATTCAGATGCTTTTTAAACGAGGGGGGTGGCTCATTTTCCTTGTCTGGCCCTGGAGCGCGCGCGCGATCGATCGACCGGCGGCGGAGGGCCGCCCTCTTACCTTGCTGCTCCTCGAAGGCCGCCCACAGCAGGTGCAGGGTGGGCTTCTTGGGCAGGTGGACCATGCAGGCCCTCTGGAACACGTTGCGGACCCCCTCCACGCTGTGGTTCTCCAGGTACTTGGCGTACTGCGGGCAGAAGGAGGCCAGAGAGGGATGAAGGAAAGCAGGATCAAGTGGGCCCGACGCGCACGGCGCCGTGTTAAAAAATAAAAGACATCATGGTATACTGCTTATTGAGAACTGGAGGGGGCACTCACAGTGATAACACGCTTACACATTTCTTCAGCAATCCCTTAACTTCTTTAGTTTGAAGCAACACGTGCAGATAAAACAGCAATGGAATTAAAAGATTATGTTAGAAGTCAGATCATCAAAAGTAAAAACGTGAAATTCTTTTTTGTTGTTGGAACGCTTGCAAATAAAACAAAAAAAATCAACAAACACAAAAATTAAAAAAAGGGGGGGGGGAAAGAGAGAGAAGCCGCCGATCGGGTACGATCGGCAGGAACGCTGGGATCTGCATCCCGGGCGCTGGGCTTCTGAGAAGGGGGGGTTCACCTTGATCCAGAAGTCCTCGTACAGAGCACAGGCGATCATACAGCGCTCGAACAATACCAGAACCCGCTCGTTGGTGCCGCTGGCGATCTCGAAATCCAGGTAGTCCTTCCAGTTTTTCAGCTGCACTCGCTCGAGGGGCTTGACGTGGAAGTACGGCCGCTTGATCTGGGAGGGGGGGGTAAAAAAGAGGGCGACAGGAGTGGCCATAGGTGACAAAACCCCACTGTAAGCGAGGGTGAGAGAAACCGAGATATCCGCACCCCCCCCCCCCCAACCCCTCACCGATTTGAACTGCTCCTCTGTTGACCGGGTCTGAGAATCCCTACAGTGCAGGCAGCAGCCATTCGGCCCAGCGAGTCTGCGCCGCCCCTCCGAGTACTCCACCCAAGCTCGCTCCACCGCCCCTATCCCAATAACCCCTTAACCTAACCCGCACGATTTTTGGGGGGCACCGAGAGGAAATTTTAGCACGGCCAATCCACCTCACCTGCACGTCTTTGGACTGTGGGAGGAGACCCACGCAGACACGGGGAGAACGTGACCCAAGGCTGGAATCGGTCCCCGGCATGGCAGGTGCGCTGACCACTGTGCTGCCCTCCAGCGGTCTGGGCCCTGAACTCAGCAATTCCCCGCTTATATCTCCTCCGCTTCCCTCTCCTCCTTTGAAGTCACTCTACAAAGCCACCCCCGCCCTCTCTTGAACGGCAGACAGGGCCTCTGATATCTGAACGGCTGCGCCTCCAGAGAGTGCAGCACTTCCTCAGCACTGGCACCGGAGGATTGGCCTGTAGTACAGGCCGAATGGTGGAGCGGTTGCTTATGTGGGGGAAGGGATTCTTTCTTTACAGCGAGACGTACAACACAGCGCAGGCCGCTCTTCCCATCTTTACCCGCCTTGCGAGCTCATTGCACCACAGCCCTGCTTTCAATACAGCGGCGCAGCTTGCTGCTAAAGCAGGTTATACGCCGGACAGTGGGAAGGGCAGGGATGCACCGATTCAAACTTACCGCCTCCTCGAAATTCCACCTCTTGCTGACTTCCTCCTCATTCAGTAGGTACAGCTCGTGCCGAGTGGTCACCAGGTGGGCTCGGATCTTCTCCAACTCCGTGTCGGCCTGGGGCGGGGGTGAGGGGGGTGCATGATGAAGAAAGAAATATCAGCAAGGAGAACTGGCACTTGAAGGCACAAAACGGTTCCCGCACAAATATAAATAACAGATGAATAAACCTGCCCTCCTGAATCACGTTCGCTGCACTGTGGGTCTGTGTAACGTAACAGCTACATGAGCTCATGGCACAGAACGCCCCGCCCTCCCCGGTATGGCCAACATGTTCATGAGGAAGCGGAGGAGTGGATGGAATTAAACACTCGGTGAGGGAACTTAATGTCCACAGCACAGCCCCAGTGTCAAAGAACAAGAACAAAGAAATGTACAGCACAGGAACAGGCCCTTCGGCCCTCCAAGCCCGTGCCGACCATGCTGCCCGACTAAACTACAATCTTCTACACTTCCTGGGTCCGTATCCCTCTATTCCCATCCTATTCATGTATTTGTCAAGATGCCCCTTAAACGTCACTATCGTCCCTGCTTCCACCACCTCCTCCGGCAGCGAGTTACAGGCACCCTCTGTGTAAAAAAACTTGCCTCGTACATCTCCTCTAAACCTTGCCCCTCGCACCTTAAACCTATGCCCCCCTAGTAATTGACCCCTCTACCCTGGGGAAAAGCTATTAGGAGAGACTGGATAAACTCGGGATTGTTCTCACTGGAACGACGGAGGTTATGGGGCAATCTGAAAAAGGTTTATAAGATCGGGAGGGGCGTGGACCGAGTGGATAGTCAGTTTTCTTCCCATGGTGGAAAGGTCAATTACTAGGGGACATAAGGTTATGGTGCGAGGGGGGAAAGTTTAAAGGAGATGCGTGAGGAAAGTATTTTTACACAGTGGGTAGGGAGTGCCTGGAATCCGCTGCTGGGAGAGGTGGTGGAAGCAGGTACGATAGCGACGTGTGAGAGGCAAATACACGAATAGGGTGGGAATAGAGGGATACGGACCCCGGAAGTGTAGGCGGATTTTAGTTCAGGCGGGCATCATGATTGGCGCAGGCTTGGAGGGGCTGATCCTCTGCTCAATGTTCTGGTCAGGACTGGCACAAAGCCCACCCAACCCAAAAACACTGGTTGTGACTGCTGCTGGCCCAGAGATAGTACAGGGCGATTGGTGGCCATTTTACACATTTGTCTTGAAGAGGGCAGGTCCCTCTGTGCCTCAATCGAGTACCGAATCACCGCTCGAGTGATTTCCAAGGCAGGCTCCGTGACCACATTCGCCTGCTAGGCATTCACACAATCACATCTCTCTCTCTCTCTCTCTTCCCCCCCCCCGTGCCCCACACACACAGCAGGTAACAGGCAATCACAATTAGCCAATTCTGCCTCCCGTTCCCGCAAGGACTAACGCATCAGTCCCAGGGTGGCAGTTTCTGGGATCAGCCTCGGCACTAATAGGCAGGTTAAAAACGAGGGTCCCTCTGGACAAGCAAAGTCCAGCTGGGCGAATGACTCCCAGGTAACGGGGGGGGGGGGGTCGCTAACGGATCACCTTCTCCTCGTCGGTGGTCCCCACTCCGGGGGGAGGGTCGTCGCCGGGTGGACCCTCGTCGAATTCCGCCTCGGCCGCCGTCAGGCTGGTCACGACCTCGGACCTGAGCCGGAGGAATTCGTCGGTGGACAGTATGTCCTTTGGCGAGTAGTTCTGCACGTGCTCCTTAAACCTGCGCGACAGAGAGACCTGGAGTTAGAGTGCGGCTCCCGTTTAGGCAATACTGCCCCCTTTTCAGGCAAGTTGCGCTCCCGCCCCCCCCTTTCGTGCTGTCCCTAGTCCCCGCTTACCCCTTTCTTCGCCCGCCCCCAGCTCGCTGACCCACACCATCGCCTGGGCTGGCGATGGCCCGACTCTAAAATTCTCACCCTCGTATTCAAACCCCTCCGTGGCCTCGCCCTTCCCCATCTCGGCTACCCCGCCACACGCTGGCGTTCCCCAGATACATTCCTGGCCACTCGCACGGTTCACCACTGGTGCTGCTGCCTGGGTGTGAAGCTCTGGAATTCCTTCCCTAAAGGTCTCTTCTTTAAGGATGTTCCTTGGACTAAAGCGTCCACCTGCCCTCGTGTCAATGCCTAGTAGATGACCACTCCGTGTAAACAGCCTTGGGAGCTTTCACTGCGTTAGTCATGTTAAGAGACGCTGGTCACTCCTGGAGTCACCGACTCTCACTCGGATACCACCCTACAAGGGAGAGTTGGCCGGAGAGGGGGGGGGGGTCTCCGGCATCTTGCCCAAGCAGCCATTCTTCACGTGCAGGGACTGCCAGTCTCAACAGAGGGCACCGCCACCAAGCTGGACCGTCCGCAGGCAGGGGGCCTGCGAATGGCCATCAGGAGCTTGCAATGCCCTGGACAACTTTCGTGCCATGGCTTCAACAGCACCGATACCGGTGGTGACAACCCAACCGGTTCACCGATATTGTGCAGGCATGTCCTTTATTTAGCCAGTCCGGGCCTCCGCGCCAGTCCCACTGCCACATTATACAGTCTCAGGTGCGAACTGGAGGTCACCTTGCAAGAAAGGCAGCTACGACATAGAACTCGGGGTCGGTGCTATGTTCTGGACTAGTTTTGATGGCCGACAGGAGGTCGGAGAGGGATTTCCGAGGGATCTCACACCGCCCCCGGTTTTGAACCTGTTTTTTTTGGTGCCACATTTCAGATTGTCTGCATTAAGTTTGGCACAAACCCCCCCCCCCCCCCCCCCCCCCCAAAACTCACTTCTCAAAGTGGTGACTGTAGAGTTGAGTGGGGATCAACAGCACCCGTTCGTAGATGGCAGTCACAGACTTCAGCTGCCCCTGCTCCTTCTCCCAGTTGACGTACAGGTCCCAGAGCCGGTCAGACCGGAAATCGGTCCCGGCGGCAGCCAAGGCCATTTCAAACACGCTGCAGGAACAAAAACAAAAGAGCCAGCCCTACTCATCAGGAAGAACCCAATGCCACAGATCAAGAGTTGAGCGCTACACAGAGGCTAGAGGGAGCGGCCAACAATCCTCCCCATCAGGAGCATCGTGCAACGGACGTCTCCTGCCAACGCACGTGCGCACTGACGTAAGTCCGCTGCGCCTGAAGGCACGAAATGCATGCATGCCGAAGCTGGTCTTATGATATAAAAAAAATATTTTATAACCGCAGACGATGGCAGGAAAATGGTTAAAATAATTACACTTCCTAGGGCAGCATGGTGGCGCAGTGGGTTAGCACTGTTGCCTCACGGCGCCGAGGTCCCAGGTTCGGCCCCGGCTCTGGGTCACTGTCCGTGTGGAGTTTGCACAATTCTCCCCGTGTCTGCGTGGGTTTCGCCCCCACAACCCAAAGATGTGCAGGGCTAGGTGGATTGGCCACGCTAAATTGCCCCTTACTTGGGGGAAAAAAATAATTGGGTACGCTAAATTTATTTTTAAAAAAAATAATTACACTTCCACTGTCGACGTTCAAACAACACGGGGCACCAGACTCTCATCGCGACCAGACCCACTCGTAATTATATCAGATTATTGTCAAAGCATTGTTTAAACAATTCACAAATTGAGGCATGTCAAATACGGCTGGGCCGACTTCCGGTGGCGTGGGCGAGCAGGACGGCGGCCGCAGCAACAAGAGCTCCCGCCGGTGGCCGCCATTCGTGGCGATTTCGGGGAAATCCCCGAGTCCTCACGCACTCCCCGACTATCGTCAGCCTTTGGGGCCGTCACGAGCAGCCAGCGGGGCCAGTTTAAAAACCGGCGAAGAACCCTGCGCGGGTGTCGGGCAGCGGGGGCTGAGGCACTGGGCCCGGTGCGGCAGGTTAGAGCAGCGGGGGAAGGAGCTACGAGGAGGCCGAGGTAGCAGGCCCGAGGTCAGGGGGCCATGTAGGGACGGTGCTCCACGTCAGATGGCTCCCACGTAGGAAGAAAGAAGGTTGAAGCCTGGTCCCAGGAGAGCTCTGGGTGAATGCAGAGGAGAAAGAAAGACGGTTTAAGGAAGTTTGGTGAAAGTTTTTGTTTCTCTCCCCTTTTTTTTTAAAATTCAAAAAAAGAATGTCAGATTGATGAAGGACAGGAGGGTGACGGGGGAGAGAGGAGAAAAGAAAGAAGATAAAAAACAATAAGCCGCTAAAGGATGCGAAGAGCAGCATCGAAGAAAGGAGGAAACGCGGGTTCACCGCCGAAGGAGAAGACGAGCAAAAGTGTTGACAGGATGGCGGAAGCTGAACTGCAAGGCGGGGCCGCACTACTTACGGTGGAGAAGATGGCCGAGGTGATGGTGGTGGAGCTGGAAAAACAGTTTGCGAGGCACATGGAGGCCTTGAGGAAAGAGACGGCGGTCGTGTTGAGGTCATTGGTGGAGGAGGCAATCGGCCCGATGAAGGTGGAGGTGGCAAAGGCATCGGCCGAGGTGAGAGAGCAGGGCGAGAAGATGAAGGAGGTGGAGGAGGCCGTGACACGACACAGCGACCAGGTCACAACGATGGGAGACGAGCTGCGGAGGGTGGTGGAGGTTAACAGAGGGCTCCGAGCAAAGCTGGAAGACTTGGAAAACCGCTCAAGGCGGCACAATTTGATGATTGTGGGCTTGCCCGAAGGGACAGAGGGCCCAAGGCCAACGCAATACTTCGCTAAGAAGTTGGCGGAGCTGATGGGGGAGGGCGAGAACCCCACCCTGTACGAGCTAGACCGAGCTCATCGGTCATTAAGGCCAAAGCCCAAAGTGAACGAGCCGCCAAGGGCAGTAATTATCTGCTTCCATAAGTTTTGCATGAAGGAGAAGGTATTAAGCTGGGTGAAGCAGGAGCGTGCTGTGGGATGGTACTGCGGTTCGGATCTACCAGGACTTGACGGTGGAGTTGGCAAAAAGACGAGCGGCGTTTGGACGAGTGAAGGCGGCTTTGTACAAGGGGGTGCGATTTGGTGTGGTGTACCCGGCGAAGTGAGAGTAACATATAACGCCAAAGACTTTTATTTTGAGACAGCGGAAGCGGCTGAGGCGTTCGTGAGGGCAGAAGGCTTGGGACAGACGTGAAGAGCGGAACTGGAAGAGAGGCTGTGGACTGTGTTTGAGCGGCTGGAAAATGTACAAATGTTACAACTTTCTTTTTACTGATTTGTATTGAAATTTACTTCTCTGTGCATTGTTACAGAGTTCAAGTTAATGGCGTTCTGTGTTGCGACGGTTAAATGTTATGTGAGTGAATTGTAGGGGTTGGATTGTTGGGTTTGTTTTGGTGCTTCTTTCTCTGGGACTGGGTGGAAGGGGGCGAGGGGTCTTGCGGGGGGAGCCACCTGCGCTAGCTAACTAGAGTCAGTTAGTGAACGGGAGTGAGGTGAGAGGAGGGCTGCGGACGCTGGAGCCTGGATAGCAGGCTTCAATGGGCCTACGAGGCGAGCAAGAGGGGGTGGAGGGATGGATGTTGGGGGATGTTTTTGTAGGGGGGGGGTTCTTGGGAAGGGGGGGGGGGGGGGGGTTTCAATGTTAACAATGGACAGGGGTGGGTCAGGCTTATGGGGCAGGGCCCGGTGGTATGGTGATGGTGGATAAGAAAGGTGGGGGGGAGAGACTCCCAGTAAGGATAGTCACGTGGAACGTGAGAGGGCTAGGAGGTCCGGTCAAGGATGCTTGCACATCTTAAAAGTTTGAAAGCCGATGTAGCAATGCTGCAGGAGACTCACTTGAGGGTGAAGGACCAGTTGAGACTTAAAAAGGGCTGGGTTAGCCAAGTGTTTCATTCCGGATTTGATGGAAGGGCTCGAGGGGTAGCGGTGTTGGTCAGCAAAAGGGTACGCTTCCAGATGGAGAAGGCGGCAGATCAGGGGGGTAGATATGTGATTGTGGCAGGGGCGCTGGAGGGGAGATTAGTGGCGCTGTTAAGTGTATACGGTCCCAATTGGGACGATGTGGGATTCGCGAGGAAGGTGTTTGGGGCTATTCCCGACTTGGACACGCATGAGCTGATTGTGGGGGGGGGACTGGAACTTGGTGCAGGAGCCATGGTTGGACAGATCACGGCCGCGCTGGCCGGTCCCATCGGGGGGGGGGGGCGAAGGCGCTGGCTGGGCTAATGGTGGAAATGGGAGGGGTGGACCCTTGGAGGTTCCTGCACCCAAGGGAATGGGAGCACTCGTTTTTCTCAGCAGTCCACAAGGTATACTCGCAGATCGACTTTTTTGTGGTGGGGAAGGCTTTGCTGGCTGGAGTCAATGGGTCGGAATACTCTGCAATTGCAGTGTCAGATCACGCTCCACATTGGGTGGATATGGTGCTGGAGAAGGGGGCAGCGCAGAGACCGGGGTGGAAACTGGATGTGGGGCTTTTGGGGGACCAAGTGTTCTGTGAGAAAATTGAAAATGTAATTAAGGAATATGTAGGTTTCAACTGTACGGGTGAGGTGTCGAAGGCAGTTGTCTGGGAGGCTCTAAAGGTGGTGGTGAGGGGTGAGGTAATTTTGTTTAAGGCCAGGGTGGATAAAGAGGAGAGGTTGGAGCGGCAGAGGGTAATAGATGAGATGTTGGAGGTAGATAGGAGGTATGCAGAGGATGGGGACCCGGCGAAGCTGGAAAAGAGGAAGGAACTACAGGCGCACTTCGACCGACTGTCCACCAAGAAGACGGTGCGCCAACTGAGACGAGCAAGGGGTGCAGTCTATGAACATGGAGATAAGGCATATGTTAGCAGGTCAGCTCCGGAGGGAGGCAGCGGCAAGGGAAATTCTTCAGGTGAAGGATAAGGCAGGGAAGGTGGTGGTGGCTCCAGTGCTGATTAACAAGGTTTTTGAGGCATTTTATGAGAGGTTGTACAAGTCAGAGCCACCCGGGGAGACCGTGAGATGCAGCAATTTCTAGATGGGCTGGAGTACCCGAGGCTAGGGGAGGGGGACAGGGCTACATTAGAAGGAGCAATAGTGGAGCAGGAGATAAAGGATGCGATTGGGAGGATGCAGTCGGGGAAGGTGGCAGGGCTGGATGGGTTTCTGGTGGAATATTATAAAAAATTTAAGGATAGGTTGGCACCCCTGATGGTGGGGATGTTTGAGGAGGCGATAGGGAAGGGGGTGTTGCCGCAAACCTTGGGGCAGGCATCCATCTCACTGTTGCTAAAAAAAGATAAGGATCCGACGGAGTGTGGGTCGTATCAGCCCAGATCACTTCTGAATGTGGATGTAAAAGTGTTGGCGAAGGTACTGGCGGGTAGGCTGGAGGAGTGCCTCCCGAAGGTGATAGGGGAGGATCAGACGGGGTTCGTGAAAGGGAGGCAGCTGTTTTCGAACATTAGGAGGGGTTTGAACGTTGTTATGGCACCGGCGGAAGGGAAGGAAACAGAGGTAGTTGCGGCATTGGACGCCGAGAAGGCGTTTGATCGGGTAGAATGGGGGTGCCTGATGGCAGTGCTGGAGCGGTTTGGGATTGGACCAAGGTTTGTGAACTGTGAAAAGCTATTATATAAGGAGCCGAAGGCGAGTGTCCGCACAAATAATATCAGTTCGAGATACTTTTCTCTCCACCGTGGGACGAGACAGGGATGTCCTATGTCCCCCCCCCTGCTGTTTGCACTTGCGATCGAGCCGTTGGCCATCGCATTGAGAAGTTCGGGAGCATGGAAAGGAATAGTGCGGGGGGGGGGGGGGGATAGAGCATAGGGTGTCCTTATATGCCGACGACTTGCTGCTGTATGTGTCGGAACCAAGTGCGTCAATATTGGAGTACTGCGGGTATTTGGGTCTTTCGCAGGTACAACATCACTAGTTTGGTGGGGAGAGTGAAAGCCGATCTGGCAAGCCCCCCCCCCCCCCGCCAACTCGAGCGCAGAATCTGGGGCCGGCACACCCAGCGGCAGCGCTGAGGGAGCACTGCGGCAATCGCTTATGCCGTCTCGCAGGCGCGATATCTGATTGAGGCCGCGCCTGCCCGAGTCGTCAGCACATTGCTGCTGTGGGATCTGGCTGCGCGCAATGTGGCAGCTGCGTCTCCCAACAAGTATCCACATTTCAACAAAGCATTTCCAATAGCCTCAAATGTTTTGGGTGCTCCAAAAGAGCTGTGGAAACGTTAACAGGCGGTTAAAATGAATGTGTTGCCGCGATTCCTGTTTATTTTTCAATGCCTACCGATTTTCCTGCCAAAGTCTTTTTTCAGGGAGATTGAGGGAAGGATTACCTCATTCATATGGGGAGGGAAGGTGGCCAGAGTGAGAAAGGTGCTGCTACAGAGGGGAAGGCAGGCAGGGGGTTTGGGTCTCCCGAACCTGTTGTACTACTACTGGGCGGCGAATGTGGAGAAGGTGCGGAGCTGGGTCAGAGGGGTTGATTCTCAGTGGGTCAGAATGGAGGAGAGTTTGTGCAGGGGGTCAGGGCTGAAGGCTAATCACGTTCATATGTTTTGGTCCTGTCCAAAGCTACGGGAGTACTGGAAGGAGGTGTTCAAGGTAATTTCCAAGGTGGTGCGTGTGAAACTGGACCCGGGTCCCCAGGAGGCCATATTTGGGGTGTTGGACCAGCCATGGTTGGAAACGGGAGCGGAGGCAGATATCATAGCCTTCGCCTCGTTGATCGCCCAAAGGCGGATCCTGCTGGGATGGAGAGCAGCCTCTCCACCCAGTGCCCTGGCGTGGTGGGGGGGGGACCTGTTGGAATACTTGACCCTTGAGAAGGTTACGTTCGAACTGAGGGGAAGCTCGGAGGGGTTTTACAATTCATGGGCGCTATTTATTATGCACTTTCAAGAACTGGATAACATCGAACATTAGTTGAGGGGGGTGGGGGGGTGAGGGAGGCTGTGTAGATTAAGGGTGACTACAGGTAATCCCAGATTCCATTTTGTCATTTGTTTATGTAAACATGCGGGCTGATGTTTGGGGGTTTGGTGGGAGGGTGGGATCGTTGTTATTATGGGGATTGACATATTTGTTGCTGATTATTGTTTATTGTTGATGGGTCTAAATGCGGGAGAAAATGTGAAAAAGGAGAATAAAAATATTTGTTTAAAAATACGGCTGGGCCTACAACTTGGAAACAGGCATTTCAATGTTTGGATTGCTGCTTTAAACAATCCACTTTACTCCTGTGTTAAAATGGTGCAAGATTGCCTTCCCGTCAGTCTGGCCTGTGTCCTGTCCTGCTGCCAGGCTGACGCAGTTTTAGACTCACCCAGATACAGGCAGCTAGTAAGCATGGCAAAGAAACGGTGAAACAGAGCATGGATGGCACAGGCAGCGAACGCAGCCTCGTATAAAAACAGGGAACGCCCCCCCAGCCCGGGGACTCGAGCGCAGAATCTGGGGCTGGCACACCCAGCGGCAGCGCTGAGGGAGCACTGCGGCAATCGCTTATGCCGTCTCGCAGGCGCGATATCGGATTTGAGGCCGCGCCTGCCCGAGTCGTCAGCACATTGCTGCTGTGGGATCTGGCTGCGCGCAATGTGGCAGTGCCGTCTCCCAACAGGTATCCGCATTTTAACAAACATTTCCAATAGCCGCAAATGTTTTGGGACGCCCGGGGGCTGCCGAGCCCGCAACCTTCTCAGGAGCGCCGCCGATTATCGCACGGAAGGAGGCAAGAGTTGGAAGATGGACTGAATGGATTTTGGGAAGAGAGACCGTGACCCAGTGAAAGTTTCCAAACGAGGCGGCTGGCAAAACGTTCGCCGTGACACGTAAATCGCAGAGTTACAAAAATACCCGGATGCAGAGACGGGGTATTTGAAGGACAGCAAAATCGAACAGGATAACTGGGATAGAAGGGACGCCAGCCCCATGTCTGCGGAGATTGAGAGTTGGTTGGAATTGTAACACCGCATCAGGTGGCCATTCAGCCCTTCCTTGCCGGGGGCCTAGCTCTCTGCAAGAGTCACTCACCCAGTCCAAAGTCCTTGCCGCTATTCCCACCCCGGAGCCCCGAAGGTTTCCCCTCGCTTCAATGTATGATTCGATTCCCTTGATCGAATCGCCTCCACCGCACTCAGGCAGAGCATTCCAGATCCTAACCACCCACCTCGTGAACAAAGCCCCCCCCCCCCCCCCGTGGCTTCTTTGGCCCGTCACCAAGCCACACGCGGCAGCTTGCGATCTCTGGTGACTTTGCCGGGGTGGGGTTTGGCGGCCCTGAACTGCAAGTGTGTCCTTTCACGCCACCCGTCACATTACTCGGGAGACCCACCCCCCACCCAATCAAAGCCTTAGCTCCAGAGGACAGACGGAACAGCACCAACCAGCGCTAGAAAACGAGCGGCAACCGTGGTTCGCGCCCCCAACTCCGCCGCGGGTGCAGGGTAACTCAGACTCACCTCCGAAGTTTGGCGGGCGTTTCGAGGTTGGTCGCTTCGAGGATCTCCTGCAGGTACGTGATGTAGTGAACCCACAGATCGACACTGAGCGGGATAGACTGGAGGCCTCGCTGGTAAACCTGCAGCAAGAGAAACGGCACGCTAAAACCGGGAGAAGATATCAGGAGGGAATGGGATGCTCGCTCTCACTGGAGGCTGGGAACATGGTCTTGATAAGAGGCCACGGGGATTGGCAGAGGCTGGTTTAGCACAGAGCTAAATCGCTGGCTTTTAAAGCAGACCCAGGCAGGCCAGCAGCGCGGGTTCAATTCCCGTACCGGCCTCCCCGAACAGGCGCCGGAATGTGGCGACGAGGGTTTTTTTCCACAGTAATTTCATTGAAGCCTACTCGTGACAATTAGCGATTTTCATTTCATTTCCAGAGAGCAAGGGGCGGGGTATACATTATTTTTTTTTGACAAAAGCCAGGAGAGGGAAAGGAGTGAATCACAGGCATTCGGGAAAAGGCTGGAATCGATTATTAAGGAAGTCTTAATAATGCACTTTGATGTCCGTGTGGAGTTTGCACATTCTCCCCGTGTTTGCGTGGGTCTTGCCCCCACAACCCAAAGATGTGCAGGGCAGGTGGATTGGCCAACGCTAAATTGCCCCTTAACTGGGAAAAACATTGGGTACTCTAAATTTATTTTTAAAAATAATGCACTTTGAAATAGAAAAATTAGAACTTGTCGACATGGTTTTACGAAGGGGAAATCCTGTTTGACAAATTTATGAAGAGATTTTAAAAAAAAGATGCAACTAGTAGAGCAGATAAAGGGGAAGCGGTAGATGTTGGAGTTGTGTAGAACTTTGGTGAGGCCACAGCTGGAGTGCTGTGTGCAGTTCTCGTCGCCACATTATCGGAAGGATTTGACTGCACTGGAGGGGGTGCAGGGGAGATTCACCTGGATGGTGCCTGGGATGGAACGTTGAAGTTATGAGGAGAGGTTGGATAGACTCGGGGTGTTTTCGCTGGAGCAGAGAAGACTGAGGGGCGACCTGATCGAGGTGGACAAGATGATGAGGGGTGTGGACCGGGTGGAGAGGGAGCAGCCGTTCCCCTCAGTTGAAAGGTCAGTCACGAGAGGGTTGCACAAGTTCAAAGTGAGGGGCTGGAGGTTTAGGAGGGATCTGAGGAAAGACCCTTTTATCCAGAGGGGTGAGGGTCTGGAACGCACGGCCTGGGAGGGTGGTAGAGGCGGGTTGCCTCACATCCTTTAAAAAGTACCTGGATGAGCGCTGCATTTGTCTGCGATTAATATTCCCAAAAGGCATTTGTTCAGGGGCCACATAAAAGGTTAATAGGCAAGATAAGGGTGGGGTAATATTTTAGCACGGTTCGCAAATTGGTTAATGGATAGAAAGAAGTGTGCACCTAAACAGAGCTTGTTCAAGTTGGCAGACAGGGTACAATGGAGCATCACAAGGATCAGTACTGAGGCCCCAGCTATTTACAATCTATATATGTATTTATGATACAAAGCTCGGTGGAAAATTAAGCTGTGGGGAGGACACAGAGGGTGCAAAGGGATACCGCCAGGTGTTGGCAACAAGATGGCCGATTGGGAGTTTAACGTCTGGGTGTGTGGAGTTATTCACTTCGGCCGGAGGAACAGAAAAGCAGAATATTTTTCAAAAGATGTGAAACTTGTAAACGTCGATGTTCAAAGAGACTTGGGCGTGCTCGGCCAAGGGAAGGCAGAAAGTTAGCATTCAGGTGCTGCAAGCAATTAGGAAGGCAAATGGTATGTTGGCCATTTCTTCACTCGGGGAAGGAGTCGGCCATTTTGGGGACTGAGATGAGAAATGTCTTCACTCGGGGAAGGGTCGGCCATTTTGGGTCCCGAGATGAGGAGAAATGTCTTCACTCGGCGAAGGAGTTGGTCATTTTGGGGACTAAGATGAGAAATTTCTTCACTCGGGGAAGGGTCGGCCATTTTGGGGACTGAGATGAGAAATTTCTTCCCTCAAGGTTTGTGAATCTTTGGAATTCTCCACCCCAGAGGGTTCCCCACTGTTGAATATATGGGAGTGACAGATTTTGAGGTCTCTCATGAGGATTATGGGAAGCAGGTGAGAAAATGGAGTCGAAACCCAGATCAGACATGATTGTACAGCAGCAATATTAACCATTGGCTCGAACAACAGAAATATAAATGCCCAAAGCTCCCAGCATCGCTTCCCTCACCTCCTCGGCCTCTTTGGTAAACCCCAGACGCTTTTCAATGTCAGCGTATTTCTTCCAGTAGCCATAGCAGTAGGGGTAGCGGGTGAAGAACGCATCGAAAGCCTTCCGCACAGCCCAGACATGATTCTGAAAGGAGACTTGGATTAACATCAGACCAGCCACAAACATGCCCAGAGAGAAACACTTCACGGAACCACGTTTCTCAGGCCCTGGGGACGGGCTAAGTAACAGGGGTGGGGAACTGAGAGGTGCCAGTTGTGCTGTAACCTTTGTGGACTATGCCACAGGGATGGAGGAGCAGGGTGGGCGCTGGCTGGAAGAGCTCACCGACAGAGATAGCAGCCAGTGATGTTATTTGAGGGGCAACTGTGGGTCAGGACACCTGAAGCAGCAAGTTAGTACACAGTGGTTAGCACTGTTGCTTCACAGCGCCAGGGACCCGGGGTCGATTCCCGGTTTGGGTCACTGTCTGTGCGGAGTCTGCACGTTCTCCCAGTGTATACGTGGGTTTCCTCCCACAAAATCCCAAAAGACATGCTGTTAGGTGATTTGGACATTCTGAATTCTCCCTCCGTGTAACCGAACAGGCACCGGAGAGTGGCGACGAGGGGATTTTCACAGTAACGTCATTGCAGTGTTAATGTAAGCCTACTTGCAACACTAATAAAGATTATTAAATCACAGGATGTCACCGAAGGTCTCTGTTAAAACGTCTTATTTTAAATTCAGCGCCCTCCTGACAGGGCAGCACTACCTCAGTATTGATGCTGGGATATTCAGCCTGGATTGCATTCCCAGAACCAACCACCTACTGACCAGGATGAGAGTCTGCCTTCTAGGCTAAGCACCTAGCCAATCACCTACCATCGAATGCCCAGTACGAGGGTCTGCCTTTCCCCTCCGACCCCCACCCATCAGGTTTGGTGGGGGGGGGGGGGGACTCTCCTCTCCAGCTCCATGTTTCACTGAGCTCCACCCAGTCAGCTGCATGTTCAACACTAAACATCCCCCCAAACCCCCCCCATGCTCAAAGACATCCTGCTGGAACTGTAACCTTGATCTTCCCTCATGATCTTCCTGGTGCTCCACCAAACACTGCGCAGCTCTCGCTCTCTCTCCCTGGTCGCCCAGCCACGCTGGGAGCCGAGATAATAACCCCACATCCTCCCACCGAGGTCCACCTCCGGCCCCCAGCGAGGTTAACACCGCCATTTGTCACACTCACCCAGAGTCAAACCCCTCCACCGGTGACTTTCTCACTTTAGGAACCCTCCGGCTCATCCCGGGCGCCACCAACCACTGCGTGAAGCCCCAATCCCCACCCTCAACAACCCTTCAATGGCTCTTCCCCCACCCCCCCCATCCCAATCTCTCTCTGCCCGCCGACCCAAAAATAAACAATTCTCAACCTCCCTGCGGCCCTCTCCGCCAACCTTTCCAACTGGTCAGTGGGTTGTGGGTGCTGGGCATGCAATCCAGGCTGAATCTCCCCAGTGCCACCACTGTGGTAAGTGCTGCCCCGTTAGGAGGGCGCTGAATTTCAAATGAGACGTTTAAACGGAGACCTTCTTCGGCAAGGTCCTGTAATTCAGGAGCTCTTGCTCAACAGTTCTCCCTCAACTAACACTCAATCCTCAGCGCTAGCCCCCCCCCCCCCTCGCCTGATATTCAGCTGCTAACCCCCCCACCCCCAGGCAGTCACCCTTTCACGTTTGAACCCCCTAGTTGTGTGGACGCCATTATACAGTCAGAGCGGGGTTGAAGCATCCCGAAATACATTGGGGGGGGGGGATCTATTTGCTACTCGCAGAGATCCTACCAACAGTCAGAGATTTGGCAGCACATTGGATTAGAGGGGATAAGTGACCTACACAAGATATGGCAGGGGGCAGAGATGACAATGAGGCGCCCCAGCACATTCGATGCCCACATTAGTCGCCTCACCTCTTGCTCCACGTACTGCAGGACGTACGTCCATCCGGTGAAATCGTACGGATTATCCTCCACTATCTTCCAGTATTTGTCGAAGTCCGCTGGGTAGGGTGGGATGCTATCCTCCGACTCCATCAGCCCGTACTCACTGCTGCCTTGCCCGTACTCATCCAGGCCAGCAGAGGCGTCCTCTGCTGTTGAGTAGTCCGAGCCGGCCAGTGTTTTGTCCACCGTGTGCTCCGGCCCATTGGAGCTCTCGGGGAGCTGCATCGCTGCCCCCTGCACCGTTGTACTGAAGGAAGAATGGGTCGCCAGCTCGCCTGCAGTGTCCAGCCCGGCGCCAGCCAGAGCAGCACACTCGATGGCGGATTCTTCCGCAGTGTCCCCGTCCACGCTCGGCCCATCGATTTCCATCTGTGTTGCAGCGCTCTGGTCACAAGGCAGGTCAGGATTTTCAGGCAATTCCCCAGCAGTGGGCTCAACACCAGACCCACTCGGACTCTCAGCTGCCAGCTTCGCTACTGCATTAGGGTCATGCGGGCTGCCACTGGCTACAGTGTCTCCATCACTGGGGCCAGGGCTATTGGCAGTGTCCGTATCACAGGGACCAGGGCTCCCAGCGGCCTTACCCTCGACTGTGTCTGTATCACAGGGGCCAGTGCTCCCAGCAGCCGTAGTCTCAACAGTGTCTGTATCACAGGGACCAGGACTCCCAGTGTCTGTATCACAGGGGCCAGTGCTCCCAGCAGCCGTAGTCTCAACAGTGTCTGTATCACAGGGACCAGGACTCCCAGTGTCTGTATCACAGGGGCCAGGGCTCCCAGCAGCCGTAGTCTCAACAGTGTCTGTATCACAGGGGCCAGGACTCCCAGCGGCCTTACCCTCGACAGTGTCCGTATCACAGGGACCAGGGCTCCCAGCGGCCTTACCCTCGACAGTGTCCGTATCACAGGGACCAGTGCTCCCAGCAGCCGTAGTCTCGACAGTGTCCGTATCACAGGGACCAGGGCTCCCATCGCCCATATCCTCGACAGTGTCCGTATCACAGGGGCCAGGGCTCCCAGCGGCCTTACCCTCGACAGTGTCCGTATCACAGGGACCAGGGCTCCCATCGCCCATATCCTCGACAGTGTCCGTATCACAGGGACCAGGGCTCCCATCGCCCATATCCTCGACAGTGTCCGTATCACAGGGACCAGGGCTCCCAGCGGCCTTACCCTCGACAGTGTCTGTATCACAGGGACCAGGGCTCCCATCGCCCATATCCTCGACAGTGTCTGTATCACAGGGACCAGGGCTCCCAGCGGCCTTACCCTCGACAGTGTCCGTATCACAGGGACCAGGGCTCCCAGCAGCCGTAGTCTCGACAGTGTCCGTATCACAGGGGCCAGGGGTACTGGCAACCATTTCCATCACAGTGTCCGTATCACAGGGGCCAAGGCTCCCATCGGCCTTACCCTCGACAGTGTCCGTATCACAGGGACCAGGGCTCCCATCGGCCTTACCCTCAACAGTGTCAGTATCACAGGGGCCAAGGTTACTTGCAGCTGTCTGCTCTATAGTGTCCATATCGAAGAGGCCAGGACTGTCAGCAGCCACTTCCTCCCTAATGCCCCCATCACTTGGGCCAGTGGAATCTGCGGCGGTATCCAGAAACGTGTCGCCATCACAGGGGCCTGGGCTGTCTGCTGTCGACCCCTCCACAGTGTCGCCATCACAGGGGCCGGAACTGTCTGCTGTCGACCCCTCCACAGTGTCGCCATCACAGGGGCCAGAACTGTCTGCCGCAGACCCCTCCATGGTGTCGCCATCACAGGGGCCAGGACTGTCTGCTGCGGACCCCTCCACAGTGTCACCATCACAAGGGCCTGGGCTATCTGCCGCGGAACCCTCCACAGTGTCACCATCACAGGGGCCAGGACTGTCTGCTGCAGACCCCTCCACAGTGTCGCCATCACAGGGGCCAGGACTGTCTGCTGCAGACCCCTCCACAGTGTCGCCATCACAGGGGCCAGGACTGTCTGCCGCGGACCCCTCCACAGTGTCGCCATCACAGGGGCCAGGACTGTCTGCCGCGGACCCCTCCACAGTGTCGCCATCACAGGGGCCTGGGCTGTCTGCCGCGGAACCCTCCACAGTGTCGCCATCACTTGGTCCTGTGGAATCTGCTGTGGACTCCTCTCCACTGTCATTTAGGCCTTTAGAATCAGCTGCGGACTCCTCGCCTGTGGAACTAGCCGCCGACTCCTCATCGGTATCCCCAGTGGAATCGGCCGCCGGGTCCTCTTCAGTGTCGCCGTCACTCGAGCCCGGTGTATCGGCTGCCAATTCCTCTCCGGAGTCTCCGTCGCAAGGGCTCGGGCAGTCGGCAACGGCCTCCCCCGCTGCAGTCTCATCGGCACGCGGGTCACGGGTTCGTGCAGAAGCCTTGCGCGCAGCGCGCTGACTGCTCCCGTCCAGGCTGTCCTTGTGAAGGGCTTTCTGCTTGGTGCCTGCGAGAGAGAGAGACATGAGGCAGCAACGGTTAACGCACAGGTACTCTGAACTATCACAGCTAATAGGCTGGTGAGAAACAGCCGGAGAGCGTGGGCTCCGCGAGGTTCGACTACAACGAGGTCAGGCTGGATGGACCAGGAAGGAAAACGAGAGCAGATTATCCACTCTGAACGACAGGATAGACTGACCTGCGCTTTAAAGACAATATTTCCAACATAATGCAGTATCCCATGGTGGTTTAAGCATTAACAAGTTGGCCAATGAGGGAGGTTGAAGGAAATTCTTAAGGAAGCAAAGGGAGGAAGCGGCTCAGAGCGCTTTAGGGAGGGAATTACAGAACCCAGACAGCTAAAGGAGGAACCAACAAAATCGGGAACGCTCAAAAAGCCAGAACTCGCCTCGAGGGCTGGAGGAGTTTACATAGGTAGGGAGGGGTGATGCCACGGAGGAATTTGAAAGCAAGGATGGTTTTTCTTTCGGAATTGAGGCGGTTAGGGTCGAGTCAAACATAGCTCAGCGATCATAGAATTTACAATGCAGAAGGTGGCCATTCGGCCCATCGAGTCTGCACCGGCTCTTGGAAAGAGCACCCTACCCAAGCCCACACCCTATCCCCATAACCTAGTAATCCCACCCAACACTAAGGGCAATTTTGGACACGAAGGGCAATTTATCTCAGCCAATCCACCCTAACCTGCAGATCTTTGGACTGTGGGAGGAAACCGACCCAAACACGGGGAGGGCGTGCAGACTCCGCACAGACAGTGACCCAAGCCGGAATCAAACCTGGGGCCCTGGAGCTGTGAAGCAATTGTGCTAACCACTATGCTACCGTGCTGCCCCATCAGAGGGGAGATTGGTAAGTGGGCCTCAGAGCAAGTTTTAACATTTTTAAAAAAGTACTCCAATTCAATATTTTTCCCAATTAAGGGGCAATTTAGCGTGGCCAATCCACCTACCATGCACATCTTTGGGTTGTGGCGAGACCCACGCAGACACGGGGAGAATGTGCAAACTCCACACGGACAGTGGCCCGGGATCGAACCGGGTCCTCGGCGCCGTGAGGCAACAGAGATTCAAACGATAACACGAACACTAAAAAGTAGTGCAACCGCCAAAGTTGCACTGCGGATGTCACACTCTGTGACGGATCTGTAACAGACGATGAAACAAATAAATCCAACAGCCACTTCTGAGAAACTCAAAACACATTCCAGTCTCTGACAGGCACAAGTCATCAGCTCCAAAATCTTACGTCTTGCGGACAGACCTTAAACGAGCCACCATTCCCCCTCTTAAACGCTGCTAAAGAAAGCCCTGCATTTCCCCACACTGCTTTTCAGGACCACTGGATGCCCCGCAGAGCTTTACAGACAACGGAGTGCTTCGCGGGGCGGTCACCGCCGCAATGTAGGAAACGCAGCAGGCCAGTCGAGCACAGCAGGATCCCAAAAACAGTAGCGAGGTAATGACTAGATCATCTCAGTAAGAGTGGGGCAATAAACATTGGCCCCGCCAAAATCGCAGCTCGCACTCGGTACCAGCCTTCCGACAGGGCGCTGCTCCCCCGAAAGCTTGGCGTTCCCTTGGCGCGGAGCTCGACCGTTCCCAGGCAGTACAGCACTCCCTCGGCATTTTTAGAGTACCCAATTCATTTTTTCCAATTAAGGGGCAATTTAGCGTGGCCAATCCACCTACACTGCACATCTTTGGGTTGTGGGGGCGAAACCCGCGCAGACACGGGGAGAATGTGCAAACTCCACACCGAGTGACCCAGAACCGGGATCGAATCTGGGACCTCGGCGCCGTGAGGCAGCAAATCTGTGTCTTGACGAGAACAGTTTGATGATCGCAGGATTATGTCCTCTAATCAAACTACCACACAACTTTCTAAAAACCTTGCTCCGACACCTCCGATTCTCTGCCAGGCTGCAACCCACACACATACTGACTGGCCCACGGTATTCAGGATCTGAGTGATTGGAAACTGTTAGGATGCCCATCACTTTGGGAGAGAACAGACCCCCGCAACGCGACAGCTAAATTTGTGCGGAGCTACCCCCCACCCCCCCCCCCCCCCTTGAGCAGGGCACACAACAGGCACACAGTCACCCTCCTCCCAAAAAGCATGGTGCACTCGGAGCCACACCCCCCTCTTGGAGTTGGGACGCTGGGAGCCACTTAACCACAAACCCCTCCCCCTCTTCCCAGCAAAACATGGCGTGCTCAGAGGGGGGGGGGGGGGGGGAGACGACGACACCCCCAATCATAAACCTGTTCCCCAACAAATCAAAGGGCGCTCGGAGCCTCCCCTCTCTTCACATTGGGTGCTCAGGAGACACTCGAGACCCCCCCCCCCCCCCCCAACCAACACACAAACCCCCCCATCGTACGGGGAGGGGGGGGTGGAAGAGAGCTATCAATGGAGACCGCAGCACGGTAGCACAGTTGCTTCCAGGGGCTGGTTTAGCACAGGGCTAAATCGCTGGCTTTTAAAGCAGACCAGTAGCGCGGGTTCAATTCCCGTACCAGCCTCCCCGAACAGGCGCCGGAATGTGGCGACTAGGGGCTTTTCACAGTAACTTCATTTGAAGCCTACTTGTGACAACAAACAATTTCATTTCATAAGCTCCAGGGTCCCAGGTTCAACTCCCGGCTTGGGTCACTGCCTGTGTGGAATCTGCACGTTCTCCCCGTGTGTACGTGGGTTTCCTCCGGGCGCTCCCACAGCCCAAAGATGAAAAATGAAAATCGCTTATTGTCACAAGTAGGCTTCAAATGAAGTTACTGTGAAAAGCCCCTTGTCGCCACATTCCGGCGCCTGTCCGGGGAGGCTGTTACGGGAATTGAACCGTGCTGCTGGCCTGCCTTGGTCTGCTTTCATAGAATTGCAGAAGGAGGCCATTCAGCCCATCGAGTCTGCACCAGCTCTTGGAAAGAGCACCCGACCCAAGGTCCACACCTCCACCCTATCCCCATAACCCAGTAACCCCACCCAACACTAAGGGCAATTTATCATGGCCAATCCACCTAACCCGCACATCTTTGGACTGTGGGAGGAAACCGGAGTACCCGGAGGAAACCCACGCAGACACGGGGAGAACGTGCAGACGCCGTACAGACAGTGACTCAAGCCGGAATTGAACCTGGGGCCCTGGAGCTGTGAAGCAACTGTGCTATCCACAATGCAACCGTGCTGCCCTAAAAGTCAGCGATTTAGCCCTGTGCTAAACAGCCCCTAGATGTGCAGGTTAGATGGATTGACCATGATAAATTGCCCCTTAAGTGTCCAAAAAAAAAAAAAAGATGAGTTGGGGTGATTGGGATAGGGTGGAGGCGTGAGCTTAAGTAGGGCACTCTTTCTAAAGAGCCGGTGCAGACTCGTGGGCCGAATGGCCTTCTGCACTGTGAATTCGATGGAAGAGGCGGCGGCGGCGGAGTGAGGCAAGGGTCCGGGACTGGCACTGATGCCCGAACCCCAACAATGAACCCCCACACACATACCCACCCCACAATGTTGCTGACTGGGCAGAGCCGTGTCCCACCCACCCCACAATGTTGCTGACTGGGCAGAGCCTTGTCCCACCCACCCCACAATGTTGCTGACTGGGCAGAGCCTTGTCCCACCCACCCCACCCCACACACATACCCACCCCACAATGTTGCTGACTGGGCAGAGCTGTTACTTCCGGGTTTAGATCCGGGTCTCCCCTCCTCCTGGCTCTCCCCCCGCCCTGGCAGAAAGCGCACGGCCCCCAGCGCCATTACGAACGGCGTCTCCGCCCCGCTCCCACCTGAGGCGGGCGGGGAGGAGGGCGCCCAATCCCGAGATGGCGACAGGGATAGGGTGACGCCCCCTCGATATGCCCCCCCGCCCCGGGGAATTATTTTTATGTAAGATCCCGACTTCCTCCCTCACGACGAGACGGCGTCCATTTTCCCTCATCCGGGTGCCGGCCCTCCTCCTCCTCCCTCCATCCATCCAGCCCCCTCAAACTCCAGCCGCCACCCCTCCAATACCGGCGCCTCCCCGCCCGCCGCCTCACACCCGTCCCGTCGGCGGCCACAGGCCGCGCGCTCACCGCCCGATGGAGCCGATGGCGGCGGATTGCGCTGCGGCTCCGACCACGGATCATCCGCCGCCGCCTCCATCACTCCCGTCACCATCGTCTGAGCGACCGGAAGCGGAAACTGGCCTGGGGACTTTGGGGTAGAGGGTGTGGGGGTGGGGGGGGGGGAAGGGGAGCAGGAGGGAGAGGAGGCTCCGCCCACTGGTTCAGCAGCCCCGCCCCCTTTAACCCTTCAGCTTCCTCTCCTCACCCACTCTGAAATAAACTGGGCGGGGATTCACATCTATTCAACTGGGGGGGATTCACATCTATTCAACTGGGGGGGATTCACACTTGTTCAACTGGGGGGGATTCACATCTATTCAACTGGGGGGGTTTCACATCCATTCAACTAGGGGGCAGGGTTTCACATTTGTTCAGCTGGGGGGGGATTCACATTTGTTCAACTGGGGGGGATTCACATTTGTTTAACTGGGGGGGTTTCACATCTATTCAACGAGGGGGGGGATTCACATTTGTTCAACTGGCGGGGGGATTCACATTTGTTCAACTGGGGGGGGTTCACATTTGTTCAACTGGGGGGGATTCACATCTGTTCAACTGGGGGGGATTCACACTTGTTCAACTAGGGGGGATTCACATCTATTCAACTAGGGGGGGATTCACACCTATTCAACTGGGGGGGGTTCACATTTGTTCAACTGGGGGGGTTCACATTTGTTCAACTGGGGGGGGATTCACATCTGTTTAACTGGGGGGGGATCCACATCTATTCAACTGGGGGGGATTCACACTTGTTCAACTGGGGGGGATTCACATCTATTCAACTGGGGGTTGATTCACATCTGTTCAACTGGTGGGGGATTCACGTCTATTCAACTGGGGGGGATTCACACCTATTCAACTGGGGGGATTCACATCTATTCAACTGGGGGGGTTTCACATCCATTCAACTGGGCGGGTTCACATCCATTCAACTGGGGAGGGGATTCACATCTATTCAACTGGGGTGATTCACATCTATTCAACTGGGGGGGATTCAACTGGGGGGGATTCACATCTATTCAACTGGGGGGGTTTCACATCTATTCAACTGGAGGGGAGTTCACATCTATTCAACTGGGGGGGATTCGCATCTATTCAACTGGTGGGGATTCACATCTATTCAACTGGGGGGATTCACATCTATTCAACTGGGGGGGATTCAACTGGGGGGATTCACATCTATTCAACTGGGGGGGTGATTCACATCTATTCAACTGGAGGGGTGTTCACATCTATTCAACTGGGGGGTTTCGCATCTATTCAACTGGTGGGGATTCACATCTATTCAACTAGGCGGTGGATTCACATCGATTTAACTGGGGGGGGGGGATTCACATCTATTCAACTGTGGGGGATTCATGTCCATTCAACTGGGGGGGATTGACATCCATTCAACTGGGGGGGGAATCACGTCAATTCAACTGGGGGGGGATTCACATCTATTCAACTGGGGGGGGATTCACGTCAATTCAACTGTGGGGGGTGGGGATTCACGTCCATTCAACTGGGGGAAGTCACATCAATTTGAAAGGGGGGGAGGAAAATTGGAGGAGGAAGGAAAGCAAGAGGAAGGAAAGGGGGAGGAAACGGGAGAAAGGGAGAAGAAAGGGGGGAACAAAGAGGGGAGGAAAGGGGAGGAAAGGAGGGGAATTCACCCCGAGTGTCCCCCTTTCCCCCCTCATCCTCCACTCCTCTCCCTCCGGCCACTCCCCTTCCCTCTCGCTTCCTCTTTGCCCCTCGCTTCCTCTTTGCCCCTCGCTTCGTTCTCCCTCCCTCCTTCCTTTCCCCCTCCTTCCTTTCCCCCTCCCTCCTTCCTTCCTTTCCCCTCTCCCTCCTTCCTTCCTTTTCCCCATCCCTCCCTCCGTTTTCCCCCTCCAGCCTTCCTCCCCCTCCCTCCCTTCTTTCCCCCCTCCTTCCTTCCCTTTCTCCCTCCCTCCTTCCTTTTCCCCCTCCCTCCTTCCTTTTCCCTCCCTCCTTCCTTTTCCCTCCCTCCCTCTCTCCTTTTCCCCCTCCCTCCCTCCTTTTCCCCCTCCCTCCCTCCCTCCCTCCTTTTCCCCCTGCCTCCCTCCCTCCTTTCCCCCCTCCCTCCTTATCCCCCTCTCTCCCTCCTTTTCACCCTCCCTCCCTCCTTGCCTCCCTCCATCCCTCCACTTCCCCCTCCCTCCCTCCCTCCTTTTCCCCCTCCCTCACTGTGACAGTTGAGGAGTATTCTATCTAAGATCTTCCCGATTAGTCGAGGTTGTAAGCTACCAGACAAGGTCTTGTGAATATCTAAAGCAAGGCTCGCTATTTGGGAGTTCTAAAGCCACAATGTGCCTGGCTTTCACTACCTTCAGTGTACAGGATAGACTATGACTTAGATTGCTATCTTTTCCTTAACTTTAACGAAATATTTCTAATTCTTGAGAGCCTGGCATGGGCAAATGACCCTCCAGATAGCCTCAGAGAGTGAGAATATGATGAGTCTTAGTTAAATGTCACTCTTATTTATTAAAATAGACACATCTGTATGGTAAAATATATACGCAATTTATTTAAAGAAAAAGGTAATACAAGTATTTTTGATAAATGATACAGTTTGACAAATATAGGATATATGATGAACTAGCCTGTGACCTCCCTAACTACATAATTGCTTAAGCTTAAACACCTCATACTTACATCGACTAGTAGCCGGGGAATTCGATACTCAATCAATGAGCAGAACTCTACGGGTCGAGATAGCAGCTTGGTCAAATAAACACCAGCTATCTCCGAAACAGCTCGCCGCTTTCGCAGCTTGTTCCTAAACATTTATATCTTTTTTGTAGTTAGGGAGTTTTTGCCGAGCATTTGCTTCTGAAAAATAGATTGACTCCCCAGTTATTTCGAGACAAAGAACAGTCTCTCTCTTGGTCGGCAAGACCTTGGTTTCTAGGGAGGTCCAGCAGGGCACTTATTCCTAAAGATACGAGATTGATACCTCCGGTTGCTATCCCCAGAAAAACACCAGCCTCCCTTCTTGGCAGGGCCTCTTGCCAAGCAGTATCCTCCGTTAGTGGCAAGGTCACTAGACAAGTGATATCCTCCCTTAGTTGGCAGAGCTTATTCCCAGACAAGGCCACAAGACTTAATGAGTTCACTGCACCTGGACTCTTATAAAGATAATGTCTGTAATATTTGTTGAAAAACATTATTGCGATAAGTAATGGTTTTCAAGAGCTAATCGACTTCATCAGTCATCGGCTTTTAATATAGGGTTAATTACATGATTTAATATAACATCAGTTCTGATCAGTTTTTAATTTTCATAGAATTTACAGTGCAGAAGGAGGCCATTCGGCCCATCGAGTCTGCACCGGCTCTTGGAAAGAGCACCCTACCCAAGGTCAACACCTCCACCCTATCCCCATAACCCAGTAACCCCACCCAACACTAAGGGCAATTTTGGACACTTAAGGGCAATTTATCATGGCCAATCCACCTGACCTGCACATCTTTGGACTGTGGGAGGAAACCGGAGCACCCGGAGGAAACCCACACACTCACGGGGAGAACTTGCAGACTCCGCACAGACAGTGACCCAAGCCGGAATCGAACCTGGGACCCTGGAGCTGTGAAGCAATTGTCATAGAATCATAGAATTTAGAGTGCAGAAGGCCATTCGGCCCATCGAGTCTGCACCAGCTCTTGGAAAGAGCACCCTACCCAAGGTCAACACCTCCACCCTATCCCCATAACCCAGTAACCCCACCCAACACTAAGGGCAATTTTGGACACTTAAGGGCAATTTATCATGGCCAATCCACCTAACCCGCACATCTTTGGACTGTGGGAGGAAACCGGAGCACCCGGAGGAAACCCACGCACACACGGTGAGGACGTGCAGACTCCGCACAGGCAGTGACCCAAGCCGGAATCGAACCTGGGACCCTGGAGCTGTGAAGCAATTGTGCTATCCACAATGCTACCGTGTTGCCCCAATATAAAGTGAATATATGATTTAATATAAAATCAGTTTTGATCAGCTTTTTATAGAGTGGATACCGCCACATCCTCCTCTTGAGCGAAATAAGTCTGGTGGCTAATATCTTCTTCGGATAGTTTTCTTGAAGAATGTCCTTGAGTTTCGCTTTTTATGGTCATGGTTCATATTGAATGAATGTCCATCGGTGTTGCATTCCTCTTTTCCTCCTAATTGTTTGGAAAAGGGTTAATTCTGCCACCAGTCCACAGGCTCGAGGGGCCAGATGGCCTACTCCTGTTCCTAGTTCTTATGGGTGTTTTTCCCATGCTATATGCTTCTGATTTCCGAATAGGCGGTTCAGTCCATCTTTTGAGGTTCCATAATAAGAGGAGATAACAACAGAATCCCAAGAGGAGTTTTGCTTTGTAATTTGCCCTCATGTTGAGTGCGATTCTGGGATTAGTGTGACGGGCAGTTTTCTTTCAGCAAGATATGGACTGTGGGCATGTTGTTCAGGAAATCGATTTCGGTTTCGAAGGTACAGTAATCTAAGGCTAATGCATTCAATAATAATGTTGCAGTATTCTGTTATGAGGCAAGCTATTCCTAAAGTCTTCTAATGCGAATTAGAATTAAAATCGTAGATTATACAAGAATAGTGAGCATGATCTTTCTCCCTAGGCCGAGTATCCTCCAAGTGTATGGAGACATGGCCGGGTTGGTCAATCTGGAAAGATAATGCAGGTCTAGTCAGTTAGTTAGTGCCTAGGTGGGGTGGACATCACTACTTGCTTATCTTAGTGCAGCTTTCTGCAGCGCTCGAAATCCATTGGGCCAGTTCCTGGCAGCAGTTTTTTTTTCTAACCCAATCAGCAAATGTCTGGGTTGATGACCTGGGGTCGTTCAGGTAGGTTTGGTAGGTACTCACGTGGAGCGGGGAATGGCCATACGTGGTTAATTTGGCTCTTTCCATCTGGCGTATTTTTGGGGGCATCCAATTGCCAGGGGCCAAATCCAATTTCGTGTCTTCCTTCGTCGCAGACCATTTTCAGCGTAAGGTTGGGAAATTTTGCTTCCGTGTGCTCGTAGGCCGGGGGGGGGGGCATGGGGTTTGGTTGCGTCCCCACCCGTGGCAGAGGGAGAATTCCTTGAATCCTTTCTTAAATTGATCCGTTCTCATCTCGGGCCTTCTTGGCAGAGAGGGTATTTTCCCATTCTGAGAGGACTGAAAATATTTCTTGGACGTTTTGGGTATCAGCTTGTATTATTACTTTATGGACGTCTTCTTGTCCTCTAAGGGACACCATCCTTTCCAGGCAGACCATCCATGTACCATCATCTGGGTAGGTCATACGGAAGGTGTCTGTCTGTAGGAGCTCTGCTAGTCTCATGGTATTTATGCCTGGTTTGAAAGCAGTTGGCATATCCTCCTGCCCAGAGTGTACATATTGGATTGAATGGAGTTTGCTGACCTGTTTCTTTTTCCATGGTCAGTATTTTGAGGGCTTGTTCAGGGGTACATCCTATTTGAGGTGCTATTTTATAAGAAGTTAATTTCAGGATTATCTTTTCTGCCAGTCTAGAATCGGCTTCATAGTTGTCAGGTGAACAAAGAAAAGTACAGCAGAGGAACAGGCCCTTCGGCCCTCCAAGCCCGTGCCGACCATGCTGCCCGACTAAACTACAATCTTCTACACGTCCTGGGTCCGTCTCCCTCTATTCCCATCCTATTCATGTATTTGTCAAGATGCCCCTTAAACGTCACGATCGTCCCTGCTTCCACCACCTCCTCCTGCAGCGAGTTCCAGGCACCCACTACCCTCTGTGTAAAAAACTTGCCTCGTACATCTCCTCTAAACCTCGCCCCTCAAACCTATGCCCCCCAGTAATTGACCCCTCTACCCCGGGGAAAAGCCTCTGACTATCCACTCTGTCTATGCCCCTCACAATTCTGTAGACCTCTATCAGGTCGCCCCTCAACCTCCGTCGTTCCAGTGAAAACAAACCGAGTTTATTCAACCTGCTTGGGGATCTGAAATTATTGGGTCAGAGTTATAGTTAAAACAAATTTCTATTTCCATATTAAATTCCTATGCTTGGATCAAACAGTGCAGACAAATGGGAGAGTACTTCCAGTAAATATTCTGGCTGGAACAGGTTACACTGGAATTGTGTACGGTGCCTTTGCTTCACTGGGTGATTTTGGGCAAAGATAGGCATTCCTGTGGTTAGATTAGATTTAAGACTAGGGAGGTTATGCTGCAATTGTATAAGGTGTTAGTGAGGCCACACCTGGAGTATTGTGTTCAGTTTTGGTCTCCTTACCTGAGAAAGGACGTACTGGCGCTGGAGGGTGTGCAGAGGAGATTCACTAGGTTAATCCCAGAGCTGAAGGGGTTGGATTACGAGGAGAGGTTGAGTAGACTGGGACTGTACTCGTTGGACTTTAGAAGGATGAGGGGGGATCTTATAGAAACATATAAAATTATGAAGGGAATAGATAGGATAGATGCGGGCAGGTTGTTTCCACTGGCGGGTGAAAGCAGAACTAGGGGGCATAGCCTCAAAATAAGGGGAAGTAGATTTAGGACTGCGTTTAGGAGGAACTTCTTCACCCAAAGGGTTGTGAATCTATGGAATTCCTTGCCCAGTGAAGCAGTTGAGGCTCCTTCATTAAATGTTTTAAAGATAAAGATAGATAGTTTTTTGAAGAATAAAGGGATTAAGGGGTATGGTGTTTGGGCCAGAAAGTGGAGCTGAGTCCACAAAAGATCAGCCATGATCTCATTGAATGGTGGAGCAGGCTCGAGGGGCCAGATGGCCTACTCCTGCTCCTAGTTCTTATGTTCTTATTACAATGGCTAGTATAGGCTTTCAGGAAAGCCGTGCTCATAAGTCCTTGCAAAAGGGTTTCTCCTGGTCGCTCTGGGATATAAGGACAAGTATAGGAGTTAGAAGTTTCTCCTTTAGTTACTCCAACATGGAACTGCACTTTGTTGCAAGTGAAGGTACCATTGTTAGATCTGCAAAAGGTTAACATGGCTCTCTGTCCAGGGTCTTTATCCAGGTGGTGTGTATAGAAGTTGAAATTTAGATGATTGTCTGTTGGCATGGACATCAAGGTGAGGCAAGAGGTCCAGTCCTCGGTCCAGGGTGGGTATAGGAATTGGTTTTTCAATTCTCCGCATAAGGAGGTGCGACGCTCAAGCAATAATTGTTGCAGCTTTCGCAGAGTACAGAGGGTCTCTTGTCTTTGTTGATTGGTTTGGATTGGGTAGTATTGATTTGCTGAACCCCATTGCTGGAGGACGGTGCAGTAGGGGGAGCAGACGGTTGGATTGTCAGACATAATGGTTTGTAGGTTTGTTTTCCGTTGGGTCTTCTGCTTTGGTTCAAGCTTTGGTAATTGGAGCTCCAAGGTGATCTGGGCCAATCTAGTATTGATAAGGCGCAATATAATCAGGGTAAGAGGTATAAATGCAAATGCCACAATATATCCGCCTTTAATAATATCAAAGTTCTTTGTTCATAAAGCAATGGAGAATCCAAGATTGGGAAAGTGTTAGGTCAATACTATATATTGGGAAAGTGTGACTGGAAGGTGAGGCAGACTAGGGGGACATAATCTGCAAGTCACAATTGACAAGTTGCTGGTCATATCCTCCTCTTGGCCACCTCGGCTGCTGAGCAGGCCGGAGGAAATACTAGTGGGAGGAAATACTAGTGTCCAAGGAACCAAAAAGGGGAAGCGGAAGGGTCGTCAAAACTGTTCTTTCGTCTTATCATTTTTAGTAGTGGAGAGACGCATCGAAGTTACGGTCGATGGTATTGACATCAACGTCTTCTAGGCCTGGAAGTACATCCAGTTTAAGCCCAATGCTAGGCTCTTCCCTCAGCGAAGAGTCACGATTATCTGTCAATAAAGCAGAGGTAGAAGCCATATGTGCGAGGCGTGAAAGGCGGCGCGTGGAGGGGTAAGGCAATAGCCAAGGATGCTCTTTTGTATTGAAGGTGAGTTCTCTAATGCAAAACGGTCAAGTGGGGCTGGAAGGGAGTAGGATATAGCCTCATAAAAAGGTTTAAGGGGAACTTTATAAGGATGCCAATCCATAACCGTAGTGTTGTCCAGAAGTTGACAACGCAGGGCGTAGCACCAGAGATGGACATGGCGCGAGTGGCAAGATAAAGGATCAAAAGATGGACAACAAAAGTCACAAAGCGGCCATGAGGGCGGAGGGAACACACGTGTCTCACTGCAAGCAGGTTGCTGGTAGGCTGGAGGCCTAGTGAGAACCACAATGACGGCCCGACCCGGAAATAAAGAGCGCCTGGAACGGAACCATTGGAGCTCATATATCGTGGATACATATCTCCTGTGCTGGCGTTAGTGTATTGTACTAACCATTCACCACTGCATTGCACTGTATCACACTGTTGCCCATGTGGGCTCCACCTATGGACCATTGTACCGTACTACACGGAATGGATCATGTTGGGGCCTTGTGGGCTCCGCCCCCTTGAGGGGAGGTGCTGCCCTGTAGGCGGCCCTCACTAGCAGAGCAGTCGCAGGCAGGCACTGTTCTAGTCGATTAAAGCCACTGTTCACTTCAACTCTCTGCCTCGCGTGAATTGATGGTCGCATCAGTTAGTATTTAGCGAAAGCTATACAAGAGCTGCTTCATATAATTCCGTTAATGACTGAGAAGAGAAGTAGGATTGGAAAGTGAATTCTTGAATTATGTCCTGGTCTCTCTTTTGGTATTGATCCATAACTGTCAATTGTCAGCTTGGTCAAAGAAACACCAGCTATCTCCGAAGCAGCTCTCCAAGCGAAACTCTAACTTTCGCAGCTTGTTCTTAAACATTAAACATTCAGGGATCGGTGCTGGGTCCACCGTTATTTGTGATTTATATTAATGATTTGGATGAGAATTTAGGAGGCATGGTTAGTAAGTTTGCAGATGACACCAAGATTGGTGGCACAGTGGATAGTGAAGAAGGTTATCTAGGATTGCAACGGGATCTTGATCAATTAGGCCAGTGGGCCGACGAATGGCAGATGGAGTTTAATTTAGATAAATGTGAGGTGATGCATTTTGGCAGATCGAATCAGGCCAGGACCTACTCAGTTAATGGTATGGCGTTGGGGAGAGTTACAGAACAAAAAGATCTAGGAGTACAGGTTCATAGCTCCTTGAAGGTGGAGTCGCAGGTGGACAGGGTGGTGAAGAAGGCATTCGGCATGCTTGGTTTCATTGGTCAGAACATTGAATACAGGAGTTGGGACGTCTTGTTGAAGTTGTACAAGACATTGGTACGGCCACACTTGGAATACTGTGTGCAGTTCTGGTCACCCTATTATAGAAAGGATATTGTTAAACTGGAAAGAGTGCAGAAAAGATTTACTAGGATGTTGCCGGGACGTGATGGTTTGAGTTATAAGGAGAGGCTGGGTAGACTGGGACTTTTTTCCCTGGAGCGTAGGAGGCTTAGGGGTGATCTTATAGAGGTCTATAAAATAATGAGGGGCATAGATAAGGTAGATAGTCAACATCTTTTCCCAAAGGTAGGGAAAACTAGAGGGCATAGGTTTAAGGTGAGAGGGGAGAGTTTCAGAAGGGCCCAGAGGGGCAATTTCTTCACCCAGAGGGTAGTGAGTGTCTGGAATGGGCTACCAGAGGTAGTAGTAGAGGCGGGTACAATTGTGTCTTTTAAAAAGCATTTAGATAGTTACATGGGTAAGATGGGTATAGAGGGTTATGGGCCAAGTGCGGGCAACTGGGACTAGCTTAATGGTAAAAACTGGGCGGCATGGACTGGTTGGGCCGAAGGGCCTGTTTCCAGGCTGTAAACTTCTATGATTCTATTTATATCTTTTTTGTAGTTAGGGAGTTGTAGGGAGTTTTTGCTGAGCATTTGCTTCTGAAAAATAGATTGACTCCCCAGTTATTTTGAGACAAAGAACAGTCTCTCTCTTGGTCGGCAAGACCTTGGTTTCTAGGGAGGTCCAGCAGGGCACTTATTCCTAAAGATACGAGGTTGATACCTCCGGTAGCTATCGCCAGAAAAACACCAGCCTCCCTTCTTGGCAGGGCCTCTTGCCAAGCAGTATCCTCCGTTAGTGGCAAGGTAACTAGACAAGTGATATCCTCCCTTAGTTGGCAGAGCTTATTCCCAGACAAGGCCACAAGACTTAAGGAGTTCACTGCACCTGGTCTCTTACAAAGATAATGTCTGTAATATTTGTTGAAAAACATTATTGCGATAAGTAATGGTTTACAAGAGATAATCAACTTCATCAGTCATCAGCTTTTAATATAGGGTTAATGACATGATTTAATATAAGGATCCTCGAGGGATCTAGGTGTCCATGTACATAGATCCCTGAAAGTTGCCACCCAGGTTGATAGGGTTGTGAAGAAGGCCTATGGAGTGTTGGCCTTTATTGGTAGAGGGATTGAGTTCCGGAGTCGGGAGGTCATGTTGCAGCTGTACAGGACTCTGGTACGGCCGCATTTGGAGTATTGCGTACAGTTCTGGTCACCGCATTATAGGAAGGACGTGGAGGCTTTGGAGCGGGTGCAGAGGAGATTTACCAGGATGTTGCCTGGTATGGAGGGAAAATCTTATGAGGAAAGGCTGATGGACTTGAGGTTGTTTTCGTTGGAGAGAAGAAGGTTAAGAGGAGACTTAATAGAGGCATACAAAATGATTAGGGGGTTGGATAGGGTGGACAGTGAGAGCCTTCTCCCGCGGATGGAAATGGCTGGCACGAGGGGACATAACTTTAAACTGAGGAGTAATAGATATAGGACAGAGGTCAGAGGTAGGTTCTTTACGCAAAGTGTAGTGAGGCCGTGGAATGCCCTACCTGCTACAGTAGTGAACTCGCCAACATTGAGGGCATTTAAAAGTTTATTGGCTAAACATATGGATGATAATGGCATAGTGTAGGTTAGATGGCTTTTTGTTTTGGTGCAACATCGTGGGCCGAAGGGCCTGTACTGCGCTGTATCGTTCTATGTTCTATAACATCAGCTCTGATCAGTTTTTAATATAAAGTGAATATATGATTTAATATAAAATCAGTTTTGATCAGCTTTTAATATAGAGTGGATACCACCACATCCCTCCCCCCCTCTCCCCTCCCCCTTCTCCCCTCCCTCCCCCCTCTCCCCTCCCCCTTCTCCCCCTCCCTCCTATCCCCATTTCCACACCTCCCGCCTCCTTTTCACCCCTCCCCCCCCCCATTTGCCCTACTTCCCTCCCTGATGGCACTTGGCAACCTTATGGGCAGCAGGGTAGCACAGTGGTTAGCACTGTTGCTTCACATGCCAGGGTCCCGGGTTCGATTCCCGGCTCGGGTCATTGTCTGTGCGGAGTCTGCACGTTCTCCCCCGTGTCTGTGTGGGTTTCCTCCGGGCGCTCCGGTTTCCTCCCAACAAGTCCCGAAAGACGTGCTTGTCGGGTGAATCGGACATTCTGAATTCTCCCTCCGCGTACCCGAACAGGCGCCGGAATGTGGCGTCGAGGGGATTGTCACAGTAACTTCATTGCAGTGTTAATGTGAGCCTACTTGTGACAATAAAGATTATTAAAAGCTGCCGTCAACAATGTTGAGGTTTATTAGTTCCAGAGGGCAGCCAGATTGCTGCAACGTCTTTTGTCAGCGTGTCTTGTGCCTCTAATTCCTTCTTGGGCGATGTGGGGGCGTCGCAGGGCCCCCTTGAAGCGAGTGTCTCGCTTGGCCCTTTTCAGAGGGGGGGGGGGGGGGGGGGGGCAGTTAAGACTCAACCACATTGCTGTGAGAGAGTGGGGGAATCTGGAGTCACGTGTAGGCCAGACCAGGCTAAGGACAGCAGATTCCCTCCCTCAGTGAATCAGATCATAGAATTTACAGTGCAGGAGGCCTTACGGCCCATCGAGTCTGCACCGGATCTTGCAAAGAACACCCTACTCAAGCCCACATCTCTACCCCTATTTACGTTTTTGGACACCAAGGGCAATTTAGCATGGCCAATCCACATAACCTGCACATCTTTGGACTGTGGGAGGAAACCGGAGCACCCGGAGGAAACCCACGCAGACACGGGGGAGGGGATGAACGCGCAGACCCCACACCGACAGTGACCCAAGCCAGGAATCGAACCTCGGACCCTGAAGCTGTGAAGCGACTGTGCTAACCACTATGCTACTGCTGGCTTTTGTTGGCAATCATTACCGAGACTAGCTCTATAACTCTGGTTTTATTAATTGAATTTAAAATCCCCCAGCCTGGGGGTGGGGGGGGGGGCTGTGGATTACAAGTTAAGGGTCATTGCCACCACCATCCTCTGGAATCATTCACCAATGTCAAAGGTTGGCGTTTCCCATTCAATTTTTCTATGTCACAGTCACACCTGTCAAGGGGTTCGAAGAACAGCATTGTGACGACGACCGATGTTCCTGATGGCGTTGACGGAGGGATGACCATTTGCCAGGGTTCGAAGTACCTCCCTCACCCTCCTTCGAAATGAAGCCGCCAGCTTGGGACCTCTTACTGGCCCCGGCTGTTCACACTGCCGGTTAATTACCCGGAGATCGAGATTTCGGTCCGCTTTCCTGGCAGCTTGAAAATTGATATCCATTTTTATTTATTTTTTCGTCGAAGGAAATCTGTAAATTTAAAATCTGGCATCAGCGGCGAAAAATTATTGACCGAGACAGGAGCATTGCGAGGCCCATTTGGCGCGTTGGTGAGCGCCTGGCCGGAGCACGGGAGCCTCCAGGAAGAGTATAATCGCAGGTGGCAACCTGACAAGCCGTAAGGGAAGAACTATGGTGTCTAATTCCACCTTCCAGCTCTTCAGTCTGTAGCCCTGTAGGCAACAGTACCTCAGGCACAAACTGGTATTCTTGATTAATAAGGGGATCAGGAACATATCAGACGTGAGCGAATGGCGGAGCAGACTCGATGGGCCGAGTGGCCTAATTCTGTTCCGTTTTAAAGACAAATTTAGAGCTATTTTGTCTGATTAAGGGACAATTTAGAGTAGCCAATCCATCTAACCTGTACATGGTTTGCGGTTGTAGGGGGGGGGGGGGAAGAGACCCACGCAGACACGGGGGAGAATGTGCAAACTCCACACGGACAGTGACCCGGGGCCGGGATCGAACCCGGGTCCCTGGCGCCGTGAGGCAGCGGCGCTAATCGCTCCACCACAGCGTGAAGAATGGGACGTCCACATCCATCGGACGATTGGAAAGACAA
>NC_092730.1:17127537-17189017 GCF_047496885.1 Scyliorhinus torazame | reverse complement strand
TGTGGCTGGGGTCAAAATCCTGGGAACTCCCTCCCTAACACCACTGTGGGTGTACCTACACCACACGGGACTGCGGCCGGTTGAAGTAGACAACACGCCACCTTCTGAATGACAACTAGGGGTGGGTAATAAATGCTGGGCCTAACCAGCGACGGCCGCATCCCGTAAATTAATTGTTTAAAAATTGATCCGCGTGACCCTCCTGCATCCACCTTTTCCCGACCGTGTGTAACCTGCCGTAGAAATGGAGCGTCTAAAGGGGTTTCCCGTCCTGCCGCTGACCCCCCCAGTTGACTCTCCAGTCGCTTCACGGTATTGAGTCTGACCTTGGCGTCTCTTGCAGATGATGACGTGATCCAGGACTTCCTGTGGATGGACAGTTGCTGCAGGATTGCTGATAAGGTACTTGAGGAGGGTTTCCACCGGAACAGTTGGGCTGTGTGTGTGTGTGTGTGAGACGAGAGAGCATGTGTAACCTGTTGGCAGCTTTGAAACTACGTCCTGTATTCTGTCTGCCACCCCCCCCCCCCCCCCTCAATCCAAAAAGGAATCGTGATTCTGCAGCAGTGCGTTTGTTTACGAACCTTTTGGGGTTTAGTCCTGCGATCGCCCGAGTCAGTTTGCACAAATTAAGTCTTTACGCGACCTGTGATTCCCAACTTGCAGTGATCCCAACGCCACTGCGTTGGGGCGCCCATCAAGCCAGTACTTCCAAGTCAGTCGCCTGCGGAAGTGACGGCCGATTTTACTGTGGTGTGGGCTTGTGCAGCTGTTCCCTGATGTCTGTCTTTGGCAGGCTGCGACGGCCATGCCATTCTGACCCTCATCCGTCCACGCACCACCGAACAGGAATCGGTGAACTGTGACTGCGGGGAAGGCACGGGGGGGTGGGGGGGGGGGGGGGGGGGTGGGGAGGCTAGGGTATTGCCATGCGGGTGGCTTAATGACTGCCTTCTGGAATCTTCCAGAAGATCATGTCAAAAAGTTATTCCACGTTCGCCCAAACCTCTCCGATGCAGCCATCTCCCTTCTTTTTTGAACTGTTTTTATTAACCCTTCATGGGGGATGTGGGCGTCGCTGGACCAAGTCCAGCATTCGTCGCCGTTCCCTAATTACCGCCGTGAACTGAGCTTCTAACCTGGGACACCCCCCCCCCCCCCCCCCCCCCCCCCCCCCCCCCGTAATACGTATCGGGAGTCTCTGAACATCTCAATTCTCTCTCTTTCAGTACTTGCTGGCCATGGTCCTGACTTACTTCAATCGCGCAGAACTTCACACAAGCGAATACTCCAGGCTTAACTTCTTCTTGGCGCTGTAAGTACATAGCTTTTAAATCTGGGCGGTCAATCTCCTTCCTGTAGGACTGGGCAGTGCACGTGTGAGAGAGCGCCCTACCCCAACCCTGTTGCCCCCCCATCTAACCGCTAGACACGAGGGGTCAATTTATCACGGCCAATCCATCAAACCTGCCACATCTTTGGACACGAAGGGGCAATTTATCACGCACAATCCACCTGGCCTGCACATCTTTGGACACTAAGGGACAATTTAGCACGGCCAATCCACCTAACCTGCACATCTTTGGACACGAAGGGGCAATTTATCACGCACAATCCACCTGGCCTGCACATCTTTGGACACTAAGGGGCAATTTAGCACGGCCAATCCACCTAACCTGCACATCTTTGGACACTAAGGGACAATTTAGCACGGCCAATCCACCTAACCTGCACATCTTTGGACACTAAGGGACAATTTATCACGCACAATCCACCTGGCCTGCACATCTTTGGACACTAAGGGGCAATTTAGCACGGCCAATCCACCTAACCTGCACATCTTTGGACACTAAGGGACAATTTAGCACGGCCAATCCACCTAACCTGCACATCTTTGGACACTAAGGGACAATTTAGCACGGCCAATCCACCTAACCTGCACATCTTTGGACACGAAGGGGCAATTTATCACGCACAATCCACCTGGCCTGCACATCTTTGGACACTAAGGGACAATTTAGCACGGCCAATCCACCTAACCCGCACATCTTTGGACACAAAGGGACAATTTAGCACGGCCTATCCATCCAACGTGAACATAGAACATTGAATATGAACAGAACAGCACAGAACAGGCCCTTCGGCCCTCGATGCCTTCATTTGCCTATCCAATAACTGCTTGAAAGTTCCTAAAGTGTCCGACTCCACTATCACAGCAGGCAGTCCATTCCACACCCTAACCACGCTCTGAGTAAAGACCTGCCTCTGACATCCCTCCTATATCTCCCACCCTGACCTTCTAGTTATGCCCCCTTGTAACAGCTACATCCACCCGAGGAAATAGTCTCTGAACGTCCACTCTATCTATCCCCCTCATCATCTTATAAACCTCTATTAAGTCGCCTCTCATCCTCCTCTGCTCCGAAGAGAAAAGCCCTAGCTCCCTCAACCTTTCCTCATAAGACCTGTCCTGCAGGAATCACAATTTAAATACCTGGGAAGCAATTCTGCAAAAGATGGATGTATGGATACTGCCAAGAAGAAATCCGAGCTAGAATAGCAATGGCAAAGAATGCAATTTTTCCCAAACAAAGAATTGTTCAGAAAGAAATAGAGATCTTCAGAAAATTAACGATCAAGACTGTGATTTGGAGCATCTTGTTGTGTTATGTGCGGATAGAACGTGGACCCAAGAAAAGCAGACCTCCAAAGTTGCAAAATGTGGCTCTGGAGATCTTGGACTTGTGGGAGGAAACCGGAGCACCTGGAGGAAAACACGCAGACACGGCCGGGGGGGGGGGGGGGGGGGGGGGGGAGGGGGGAAGGGGAGGGAAAGAAGAGGAGAGGAGGGGGACGTGCAAACTCCACACACAGTCACCCCGAGGCCGGTTTTGAACCCAGCTCCCTGGCAGCGTGAGGCAGCGGCGCTAACCACTGCTGCCCAATTTAATTAAAAATGTTTAATTGCCAAAGAGGACTTCAATCAGTCAGTGATATTTCTAGATTCACACTGCTGCAGCTTGGCAACCCGTAGCCTGGGACACTTTTTTTTTTTTAAAAACCACCTTCCTCCCCCTTGATGGTTTGTTAAGCTGTGAGCATGGTTGGCCTCGCTGGATCAGGGCCGAAGGGTCCTACTGCCCCCTTTGTGAGGGGAGCTGGTGGGAGGGGCCACTGGGGTCGGCTTCCGAAAGTGGGCCTAATCGGATATCTCGGGAGACGGACAAAATGGCCGATGGACAAAATGGCCGCCGCCTGGATCGCTCGCGTGCGTGAGGCGGCCATTTTGTCCATCTCCCGAGCTATCCGATATTTCTAGATTCACACTCTGCAGCTTGGCAACCTGGGATACTTTTTTGAATCTAGTTTTCCAAAAGAAATGTCCCCCGCAGGGTTAACTGGCAGCAGGTCTTTGCTTGTTCCCACAGGTACCTGGCCAATGACATGGAGGAGGACGAGGAGCAGTACAAGTATGAAATTTTCCCCTGGGCGCTGGGCAACAACTGGCGGAAGCTGGTGCCAAACTTCCTCAAGCTGCGGCTCGACCTCTGGGCGCAGATGAATTACCGGGCGGCCGTCAGCCGGCGCTGCTGCGAGGAGGTGATGTGCTGGACCTGGTTGTTGTAGCTTCAGGGTTAAACGCTGCACTTGGCTCCCTTTTGGCTCGCTTTCCCTCGCGCCTGCTGCGTGGCCGATCGGCGCGGTAGATAGACGGCTGATTTGACGGGTTTTGTTTTGGGTGCGTTTTTCCGTTGCCGCTCTGATCGCGAGCAGGGGGGAAAATTGTTCTGCCCTGAGGCACGCCGGTCTTGACTCGGTATTTTGCAGTTTCCCGATTTGCGAAGCTCGCAGAGGCGAATCTATACCCCCTGCCCCCCCCTCCACCCCAAGACCTGGCGTTTCGGCCTAACTGAACCATATTGTGCCACGGGTCTACTGCCTAGGTGAGGGATATGTGTGGAGTAGGCAGGAACTAGCGGGAGAGGCAAGATGAATAGCAGGAACTAGCGGGGGAGGTAAGAGGAATAGCAGGAGGCAAGAGGAATAGCAGGAACTTGTTGGGGGAGGGCGGGGGGGGTGTACAAAGCCCTGAAATTTTGGCCACTTTATTCCGTGACGGTGGTGGGTTTTGAGTGGCGGTGTCCCGATCGATTTGCTTTCCCAGAATTTAGGGTTTTTTCCTTGTTTTGCTCCAGGTGATCGCCACAATTCCCTGCCATTACATATGGCACCGAGACCGCCCCGCTCACCACAGTGGGGCAGTCAGGAGCTACCTGCAGAAAGAACTGGTGCCTTACCCACAAGGGGGCCGAGCGGGGGACTCCGCCCGTACTGCATCCTCTGCAACCGCTACCCGGTTGCTTCCTGGACCTGGATTCGGATTCTTCCTCCTCCTCCCCGGAAAACTCCGTCTTGCTGGAGGCTGACTGGCCCCAGGATCTGCTGATACTGTCACCAGCCGTACTGATGGACCATGGTATCGAAGGTATGGGGCTCTCTGGGTGGGGGGAGGGCACGTGGCTTAGTGGTTAGCACTGGGACTGCAGCGCTGAGGACCCGGGGTTCGAATCCCGGCCCTGGGTCACTGCCCCGCGTGGAGTCTGCACGTTCTCCCCCGTGTCTGCGTGAGTTTCCTCCGGGCGCTCCGGTTTCCTCCCACAAGTCCCGAAAGACGTGCTTGTTTTTTAAAAAATATATATTTATTAAAGTTTTTTAACACCATTTTTCTCACTTACAAACAATAACAACAACCCCCCCCCCCGTGTAACAAAAAAAAACCGAGAAATCGCGCAGAGCAAGATATATATATATACATGGCAAAATGATATATTTACACAGCTTTGTACACTGGCCCTCACCCGTACGTGCCAGTTTCCCCAACCCTTCATGTTATCTCTTGCTCATCCACCCTCTCAGGCAGTCTCTCCCCCCCCCCCCCCCCCCCCCCCCCCCCCCCCCCCCCCTCCCCCTCCCCAGGACGTTCCCCCCTCCCCCCCCCCCCGAGGTTGCTGCTGCTGACCGACCTTCCTCTAACGCTCCGCGTGATAGTCTAGGAACGGTTGCCACCGCCTGTAAAACCCCTGCGCAGACCCTCTCAAGGCGAACTTAATCCTCTCCAACTTTATGAACCCAGCCATGTCGTTTATCCAGGCTGGGGGGCTTCGCCTCCTTCCACATCAGCAAGATCCTTCGCCGGGCTACTAGGGACGCAAAGGCCAGAATGCTGGCCTCTTTCGCCTCCTGCACTCCCGGTTCGTCCACTACTCCAAATATTGCTAGCCCCCCAGCTTGGCTTGACCCGGACTTTCACCACCTGAGATATTGCTCCCGCCACTCCTCTCCAGAACCCCTCCAGTGCCGGGCATGACCAAAACATATGGACATAGAACATAGAACAATACAGCGCAGTACAGGCCCTTCGGCCCCACGATGTTGCACCGAAACAAAAGCCATCTAACCTACACTATACCATTATCATCCATATGTTTATCCAATAAACTTTTAAATGCCCTCAATGTTGGCGAGTTCACTACTGTAGCAGGTAGGGCATTCCACGGCCTCACTACTCTTTGCGTAAAGAACCTACCTCTGACCTCTGTCCTATATCTATTACCCCTCAGTTTAAAGCTATGTCCCCTCGTGCCAGCCATTTCCATCCGCGGGAGAAGGCTCTCACTGTCCACCCTATCCAACCCCCTGATCATTTTGTATGCCTCTATTAAGTCTCCTCTTAACCTTCTTCTCTCCAACGAAAACAACCTCAAGTCCATCAGCCTTTCCTCATAAGATTTTCCCTCCATACCAGGCAACATCCTGGTAAAATCTCCTCTGCACCCGCTCCAAAGCCTCCACGTCCTTCCTATAATGCGGTGACCAGAACTGTACGCAATACTCCAAATGCGGGCCGTACCAGAGTTCTGTACAGCTGCAAACATGACCTCCTAACTCCGGAACTCAATCCCTCTACCAATAAAGGCCAACACTCCAGAGGCCTTCTTCACCACCCTATCAACCTGGGTGGCAACTTTCAGGGATCTATGTACATGGACACCTAGATCCCTCTGCTCATCCACACTTCCAAGAACTTTACCATTAGCCAAATATTCCGCATTCCTGTTATCCCTTCCAAAGTGAATCACCTCACACTTCTCTACATTAAACTCCATTTGCCACCTCTCAGCCCAGCTCTGCAGCTTATCTATATCCCTCTGTAACCTGCTACTTCCTTCCACACTATCGACAACACCACCGACTTTAGTATCGTCTGCAAATTTACTCACCCACCCTTCTGCGCCTTCCTCTAGGTCATTGATAAAAATGACAAACAGCAACGGCCCCCAGAACAGATCCTTGTGGTACTCCACTTGTGACTGAACTCCATTCTGAACATTTCCCATCAACCACCACCCTCTGTCTTCTTTCAGCTAGCCAATTTCTGATCCACATCTCTAAATCACCCTCAATCCCCAGCCCTCCGTATTTTTCTGCAATAGCCTACCGTGGGGAACCTTATCAAACGCTTTGCTGAAATCCATATACACCGCATCAACTGCTCTACCCTCGTCTACCTGTTCAGTCACCTTCTCAAAGAACTCGATAAGGTTTGTGAGGGCATGACCTACCCTTCGCAAAGCCATGCTGACTATCCCTGATCATATTATTCCTATCTAGATGATTATAAATCTTGTCTCTTATAATCCCCTCCAAGACTATACCCACTACAGACGTGAGGCTCACCGGTCTATAGTTGCCGGGGTTGTCTCTGCTCCCCTTTTTGAACAAAGGGGACCACATTTGCTATCCTCCAGTCCTCTTGGCACTATTCCTGTAGCCAATGATGACATAAAAATCAAAGCCAATGGTCCAGCAATCTCTTCCCTGGCCTCCCAGAGAATCCTAGGATAAATCCCATCAGGTCCCGGGGACTTATCTATTTTCAGCCTGTCCAGAATTGCCAACACCTCTTCCCTACATCCCTCAATGCCATCTAACCTATTTACCTGGAGCTCAGCATTCTCCTCCACAACATTATCTTTTTCCTGAGTTGATCCTTCCTGCCAAATACTTCTCATGTCCCCTCCTTGCTCGTCTTAGCTCTCTAGATCCTTCCTCGCTACCTTGTAACTATCCATCGCCCCAACTGAAACTTCACACCCTCATCTTCACATAGGCCTCCTCCTTCTTCCTCTTAACAAGAGATTCCACTTCTTTGGTAAACCACGGTTCCCTCGCTCGGCACCTTCCTCCCTGCCTGACCTGTACATACTTATCAAGAACACGCAGTAGCTGATACTTGAACAAGCTCCACTTATCCAGTGTGTCCAACACTTGCAGCCTACTTCTCCACCTTATCCCCCCCAAGTCACGTCTAATGGCATCATAATTTCCCTTCCCCCAGCTATAACTCTTGCCCTGCGGTGTATACTTATCCCTTTCCATCCTTAACGTAAACGTCACCGAATTGTGGTCACTGTCCCCAAAGTGCTCACCTACCTCCAAATCCAACACCTGGCCTGGTTCATTACCCAAAACCAAACCAAATCCAATGTGGCCTCGCCTCTTGTTGGCCTGTCAACAAACTGTGTCAGGAAACCCTCCTGCACACACTGTACAAAAAAACAACCCATCTAATGTACTCGAACTATATCTTTTCCAGTCAATATTTGGAAAGTTAAAGTCTCCCATAATAACTACCCTGTTACTTTCGCTCTTATCCAGGATCATCCTCGCCATCCTTTCCTCTACATCCCTAGAACTATTTGGAGGCCTATAGAAGACTCCCAACAGTGTGACCTCTCCTTTCATGTTTCTAACCTCAGCCCATACTACCTCGGAAGATGAGTCCCCATCTAGCATCCTCTCCGCCACCGTAATACTGCTCTTGACTAGCAGCGCCACACCTCCCCCTCTTTTGCCTCCTTTCTCTGAGCTTACTAAAACACCTAAACCCCGGAAACCCGCAACATCCATTCCTGTCCCTGCTCTATCCATGTCTCCAAAATGGCCACAACATCGAAGTCCCAGGTACCAACCCATGCTGCCAGTTCCCCTACCTTGTTTCGTATACTCCTGGCATTGAAGTAGACACACTTCAAACCACCCTACCTGAACACTGGCCCCCTCCTGCGACGTCAAATCTGAGCTCCTGACCTCTCTAACGCTCATTCTCCCTTACCCTAAAACTACAATCCAGGTTCCCATGCCCCTGCTGCATTAGTTTAAACCCCCCCAAAGAGCACTAACAAATCTCTCCCCCCCCCCAGGATATTTGTGCCCTGCAGGTTCAGATGTAGACCATCCTGTCTGTAGAGGTCCCACCTTCCCCAGAAAGAGCCCCAGTTATCCAGAAATCTGAATCCCTCCCGCCTGCACCATCCCTGTAGCCACGTGTTTAATTGCTCTCTCTCCCTATTCCTCATCTCACTATCACGTGGCACGGGCAACAACCCAGAGATAACAACTCTGTTTGTTCTAGTTCTGAGCTTCCATCCTAGCTCCCTGAAAGCCTGCCTGACATCCTTATCCCCTTTCCTACCTATGTTGTTAGTGCCAATGTGGACCACGACTTGGGGCTGCTCCCCCTCCCCCTTAAGGACCCGGAAAACACGATCCGAGACATCACGTACCCTTGCACCTGGGAGGCAACATACCAAACGTGAGTCTCTCACGCTCCCACAAAATCTCCTATCTGTGCCCCTGACTATCGAGTCCCCAATTACTAATGCTCTGCTCCTCTCCCCCCTTCCCTTCTGAGCAACAGGGACAGACTCCATGCCAGAGGCCCGTACCCCATGGCTTACCCCGGTAAGTCTTACTTCCCCCCCCCCCCCCCCCCCCCCCCCCCCCCCCCCCCCCCAACAAGTATCCAAAGCGGTATACTTGTTTCTCAGGGGAACGACCGCAGGGGATCCCTGCACTGACTGCTTTTTCCCAGTCCCTCTTACAGTTACCCACCTATCTCCAATCTTTGGTGTAACTAATTCCCTGAAGCTGCTAACTATGACCCCCTCTGCCTCCCGAATGATCCGAAGTTCTTCCAACTCCAGCTCCAGTTCCCTAACTCGGTCTTGGAGGAGCTGGAGATGGCAGCACTTCCTGCAGGTAAAATCAGCAGGGACACTAACTGCATCCCTCACTTCAAACATCCTGCAGGAGGAACATTGCACTCCCTTCCCTGCCATCCCTCTAACTTTCTACCAAGATCTGGCTAACAACTAAATTAAATTTTTTATATAAAAAAAAAAATATTAATAACAATAATAAAATATATGGTACTTACCTCCCACCAATGGGTTTTATTATTAGGTTAGAGGAGGAGGGCGGGTGGGAGACACTACACGTGTAGTGTCTCGGGTTTCCTCTCCACCAGAATTTATTGGTGAGGGTCTTCCCAGACGTCCGTGGGTCGACTTCCTGTTCCCACCTTAAACACTAAAATTTTTAAAAAAAATTTAAAGGAGAGACTTACCTCCCAGAAATCACTTCCGCACTGCCCCCGCTGAAATGGACTAGCCTGCTCCGCTCCTGCTAAAATCGACTTGGCCTGCAAGGTAAGTAAGTTGTTAATCAGTACTTGCCACACCCCAGGCAGCGACCTTTTAAACGGTCCCCTCTGCCTCGCAGCTCCCGCGCTTTTTCAAATTCCCGCGCTGTTTCTAAGGTCCCAGCTCTCACTCCCGAACTAAACAGCTGACCTGCAAGGTAAGTAAGTTAATCAGTACTTGCCTCAACCCAGGCAGCGACCTTTTAAACGGTCCCCTCTGCCTCGCAGCTCCCGCGCTTTTTCAAATTCCCGCACTGTTTCTAAGGTCCCAGCTCTCACTCCCGAACTAAACAGCTGACCTGCAAGGTAAGTAAGTTAATCAGTACTTGCTTTCTTTCTTGCTTGGATGAGCGCGGCTCCCAACAACACGTGGGTTAGCACTGCTGCCTCACGGCGCCGAGGGCCCGGGTTCGATCCCGGCCCTGGGTCACTGTCCGTGTGGAGTTTGCACATTCTCCCCCGTGTCTGCGTGGGTTTCGCCCCCACAACCCAAAGATGTGCAGGGTTAGGTGGATTGGCCGCGCTAAATTGCCCTTAATTGGAAAAATATTAATTGGGTCCTCTAAATTTATATATTTTTTTAAAAGATGCACTGCAGTCACTCGCTCCTTCGACAGCACCTTCCAAACCCGCCACCTCTACCGTCTAGGAGGATGAGGGCAGCAGCGGACGCACGGGGAACACCCCCGCCTGCAAGTTCTCTTCCCCCCCCCCAGCCCCCGAGCCGCTCGCCATCCCGACTCGGAAATATATCGGCCGTTCCTTCACTGTGGCTGGGCTCAAAATCCTGGGAACTCCCTCCCTTACAGCACGGTGGGTGTACCTACACCTCACGGGATTGCAGTGAGTTCAAGATGGCGGCTCACCCCCCCCCCCCCCCCCCCCTCGAGGGGCAATTAGGTGATGGGCTGGCTGAGCCCCGTGTGAAAATAAGATATATTTTTAAAATTTTGCATTTCTAAAGCCCAAACCTGAGGCCTAATTACCGTTCGATTGCCGTGTCTTTGTTCGCGGCTGTTCCTGACGTCTAGCCGTTCTCCTGGGCGTGTGATTTCTCAACTCGCAAAGCCAGCGGTGACGAGAGTTGCAAGGGGAGGAGGAACATCGTCCGCTCTCCGACGGCGAGCGCGAGCGCGAAAGGGCATTGTGGTGTTGAGTTGACTCGTTTTTCTGTTAGTCCTACAGGAAGGTTTGATGGGTGCGGAGCCTGACGAGCAAGGCTACGGCTGGGGCATGTAAGCGACCATGCGCCGACCGGCGGCTGGACCTTTCCCGCGTTCGACTTGTACAAGCACTGAACTTTCCATTACTTAGTCCTGTTCAGCAGTGGTTTTTTTTTTATTTAATGATCTGAGGCACTTTATGATTTAACCCCCACCCCCCACCCTGCCCACCCAGCTCCCTCCTTGAGGACTGAGGCCAGGGAGGGAACCGTTGCAACTGAACTTTAAATAGTTACACTCAAATGTCTAAAAAAAAAAACATTTGTTTGCGATTTGTATGTATATTTATTGCTGTGGAAATAACCAAAAAAAAATGTATAGAATAAATATTGGCACATGGAACGTGTGCGGGCTGTCTGTCGACATCGTGGCCTCCCCGCCGATCGTGCGACTAATCCATGTTCAGTAAGAGATGGCCGCCTTGTACGACCGCCCAGGGTTGAGCCAGGGCGGCCCAGGGGAGTGTGGGGACGAAGAGTTTTGGGGGTTGCACGCTCCGAGACAGCCATGAATGGCCTCGCCGTCTTGGACGTAGAATTTACAGTGAAGAAGGAGGCCGTTCGGCCCATCGAGTCTGCACCGGCCCTTTGGAAAGAGCACCCCCCCCCCCCCACTTAAGCCCACACCCTCCGCCCCGTACCCGTAACCCCACCCAATTCCTTTTGGGCGCTAAGGGGCAATTTGGCGCGGCCAATCCACCTAACCCGCACGTCTTTCCGGGGCTTGTGGGAGGAAACCGGAGCGCCCGGAGGAAACCCACGCAGACACGGGGGAGAACGTGCAGACTCCGCACAGACAGTGACCCGAGCCCGGGAATCGAACCCTGGAGCAGTGAAGCGACTGTTAACCGCTGTGCTACCGCGACGCCTAACCTAAAACAGTTTTCGAACATCTAAGACAATCCTTTAACACCCACGTTTCTAAGAACGCTCCCCCCCCCCGCCCCCCCCCCAAGGTGAATCTGCAAGCCAATCCTTTTTTTCTTAGCGTAAGAAGTTTCTGCAGGAAGGTGGGATTAGGAAGGGCGCTTGGTGTCCTCGGGCTGGGCACGGACAATATGGGCCGAATGGCCTCCTTCTGAGAGTCTTTGGAACTCTTTGCCAGAGAGCCGTGGGGGAGCAGAGTACTTGTGTACATTTAAGGCTGAGATGGATAGATTCTTGGTCAGTAAGGGAATCGAGGGGGGGGGAGGGGGGGGGAAGAGGAGAGAGGACAGGAAAGTGGACGTCAGGATTGTCAGATCAGCCACGATCCAGGCTGAAGGGGCTGAATGGCCTCCGCCTGTTTTCCTGAAGAGTGCAAAATGATCCCCTCTCTTTGATTGGATCTGCCTCGTCCTGTGGTTCCTGAAGTTCTCCGTCACGGGCTTTATCTGCTCCAACACCGGGCCTGTCGTGTTCTGACTAGGAGCAATGGCGATGGTTGGCCAAGCGTGACGCAATGACGTTCAAAGGACTGAGGGCGGTGATTTTTTTATCACGTGATTCGATAGTAACTTTCCCGAAAGGGGATTTGGATAAATACTTGTGGCGGGGGGATTATCTTCTTTTTAATACCCACCCCCCTCCCCACCCTTGGGCTGCTGCTGCTACTGACCTCCTCCTAACGCTCCGCGAGATAGTCTAGGAACGGTTGCCACCGCCTGAAGAACCCCTGCACAGACCCTCGCAAGGCAAACTTTATCCTCTCCAGCTTGATGAACCCAGCCATATCATTTATCCAGGCCTCCAGGCTGGGGGGCTTCGCGTCCTTCCATAATAGCAAGATCCTCCACCGGGCTACCAGGGACGCAAAGGCCAGGATACCGGCCTCTTTCGCCTCCTGCACTCCCGGCGCGTCCGTTACCCCAAATAGTGCCAACCCCCAGCTCGGCTTGACCCGGACTTTCAACACCTTGGGCATAGTCCTCGCGAAACCCCTCCAGAACCCATCCAGTGCCGGGCACGACCAGAACATGTGGGCGTGATTCGCCGGGCTTCCCGAGCACCTCCCACTTCTGTCCTCCACCCCAAAGAACCTACTCAGCCTCGCCCCTGTCATATGCGCTCTGTGAGTAACTTTGAATTGTATTAGGCTGAGCCTGGCGCAAGAGGAGGAAGTGTTAACCCTACTCAGGGCATCAGCCCACAGACCCTCATCTATCTCCTCCCCAAGCTCCTCCTCCCACTTGCCCTTTAACTCCTCCACCGAGGCCTCCTCCTCTTCCTTCAGCTCCTGGTAAATCGCCAAAACCTTGCCTTCTCCAACCCATACACCCGAAATCACCCTGTCCTGAATCCCACGTGCCGGAAGCAGCGGGAATTCCCTCACCTGCCGCCTCACAAACGCCCTCGCTTGCATGTACCTGAAAGCATTTCCCGGGGGTAACCCAAACTTCTCCTCCAGCGCCCCGAGGCTCGCAAACGTCCCATCTATAAACAGGTCCCCCGTTCTTCTGATCCCTGCCCGATGCCAGCTCCGAAACCCCCCATCCATCCTTCCCGGGACGAACCGATGATTCTCCCGAATCGGGGACCAAACCGAGGCTCCCACCTCGCCCCGTGTCGCCTCCACTGCCCCCAGATCTTCAACGTCGCCGCCACCACCGGACTCGTGGTGTACCTTGTCGGCGAGAGTGGCAGTGGTGCCGTCGCCAGTGCCCTCAGGCTCGTGCCCACACACAACGCCATCTCCAACCTCTTCTACGCCGCCCCCTCTCCCTCCATTACCCACTTACGGATCATCGCCACATTGGCAGCCCAATAATAGCCGCACAAATTCGGCAGCGCCAGCCCTCCCTGTCCCTACTACGCTCCAGAAATACCCTCTTTACCCTCGGGGTCTTATTTGCCCACACGAAACCCATGATGCTCCTACCTACCCGTTTGAAAAAGGCCTTGGGAATCATAATGGGAACGCACTGGAACACAAAGAGAAACCTCGGGAGGACCACCATTTTAACCGACTGCACCCTGCCCGCTAGCGAGAGTGGCAGCACATCCCATCTTTTGAAATCCTCCTCCATCTGCTCCACCAACCATGTCAAATTGAGCTTGTGCAGGGCCCCCCAACTCCCAGCCACTTGGATCCCTAAGTACCGAAAGTTCCTTTCCGCCCTCTTCAACGGTAGGTCGACTATCCCCTTTCCCTCGTCCCCTGGATGCACCACAAAGAGCTCACTCTTCCCTACATTGAGCTTATACCCCGAGAAGTCCCCAAACTCCCTTAGGATCTGCATGACCTCCACCATCCCCTCCACTGGATCCGCCACATACAGCAACAGGTCGTCCGCATATAGCGGCACCCGATGTTCCTCTCCCCCTCGGACCAGTCCCCTCCATTTCCTGGACTCCCTTAATGCCATGGCCAGAGGCTCAATTGCCAATGCAAACAACAAGGGGGACAGGGGGCACCCCTGCCTCGTCCCTCGGTACAGCCGAAAGTACTCCGACCTCTGCCGATTCGTAGCCACACTCCCCACCGGGGCTCTATATAGCAACCTGACCCAGCTGATGAACCCCTCCCCGAACCCAAACCTCCGCAGCACTTCCCAAAGATACTCCCACTCCACTCGGTCGAAGGCCTTCTCCGCATCCATAGCTGCCACTACCTCCGCTTCTCCCTCCACCGAGGGCATCATAATCACATTGAGGAGCCTCCGCACATTGGTGTTTAGCTGCCAGCCCTTTACAGATCCCGCCTGGTCCTCATGAATCACCCCCGGGACACAGTCCTCAATTCTCGTGGCCAGCACTTTTGCCAGCAACTTAGCATCCACATTGAGGAACGAGATCGGTCTATATGACCCACATTGCAGTGGGTCCTTGTCCCACTTCAGGATCAGAGAGATCAGCGCCCTGGACATTGTCGGGGGCAAGGTCCCCCCCTCCCTTGCCTTATTGAAGGTCCTCACGAGCCACGGGCCTAGCAGGTCCACGTATTTCCTGTAAAACGCGACCGGGAACCCATCTGGCCCCGGGGCCTTCCCCGCCTGCATGCTCCCCAATCCTTTAGCCAGCTCCTCCAGCCCAATTGGGGCCCCCAAACCAGCCACCTCCTGCTCCTCCACCCTTGGGAACCTCAGCTGATCCAAAATTTGTCGCATCCCCTCTTCCCCCGCTGGGGCTCAGATCTGTATAGATCCCCATAAAAGTCCCTAAATACCTTGTTTATTCTCACCACACTCCGCACCGTATTCCCCCCGCTATCCTTAACTCCACCTATCTCCCTCGCTGCCTCCCTCTTACGAAGCTGATGTGCCAGCATCCGACTCGCCTTCTCCCCATACTCGTATGTCTCCCCCTGCGCTTTCCTCCACTGTGCCTCTGCTTTCTCTGGTCAACAGGTCGAATTCCGTCTGGAGGTTCCGTCGCTCCCTAAGTAGTCCCTCCTCGGGGGCCTCTGCATAACTCCTGTCCACCCTTAAAATCTCCCCCACCAACCTCTCCCTCTCCCTCCCCTCTCTCTTCTCCCTGTGGGCCCTAATGGAGATTAGCTCTCCCCTGACCACTGCCTTCAGCGCCTCCCAGACTACCCCCACCCGCACCTCCCCGTTGTCGTTGGCCTCCAAGTATCTTTCAATGCACCCCCGCACACGCACTCCTTGGCCGCAGCCGGCCTCTTACCCGTCTTGGACCTAGAGCGATCCAGTGCTGGGTCCAGCACAGTGTTGAAATCCCCCCCCCCCCCCCCCCCATTATCAAGCTTCCTACCTCCAGATCCGGAACCCAACCCAGCTGGCGGGGGGATTATCAGGGGTGCAAGGGGGATTGGTCGCTTCTTCAAGGAGACATCACCGTCTCGATGGGCTGAATGCTCCAACTATGCTACGAGAAGCTGGATGCTCTATTTAATCTCCTACTCTTTCCCCACACTCTTAAAACTGGCATATAACAAAGAACAACACCGCACAGGAACAGGCCCTTCGGCCCTCCAAGCCTGTACCGGTCATGATACCCACCCTTGGCCAAACCCTCGGCACTTCCTTGTGCCGTGTCCCTCTATACCCGTCCTGTCCATGTGTTTGTCAAGATGCCTTTTGAACGGCGTTAATGTATCTGCTTCCACAGCCTCCCCTGGCAACGCGTTCCAGGCCCTCACCACCCTCTGTGTAAAAAACCTGCCTCGCACATCTCCTCTAAACTGTGCCCCACGGACCTTAAACCTCTGCCCCCTGGTGACTGACCCTCCACCCTGGGAAAGAGTGCCTGCCCATCCACTCTATCCTTGCCCCTCATAATCTTGTAGACCCCTCACCCTCCATCATTCTAATGAAAACAGTCCGAGTCTATTCAGTCTCTCCACATAACTAACACCCTCCAGACCAGGCAACCTCCTGGTAAACCTCCTCTGCACCCTCTCCAAAGCCCCCACATCCTTCTGGTAGTGTGGCGACCAGAATTGTGCGCAGTATTCGAAGTGCGGCCTAACCAAGGATCCCGATAACTAACATGACTTGCCAGTTTTTATACTCGATGCCCCGTCCAACGGAGGCAAGCATTCCGTCTGCTTTCTTGACGACCTTGTCCGCTTGGGTTGCCACTTTCAAAGATCTGTGGACCTGCACGCTCGGAGCTCTGAGACTTTCTATTCCTCTGCAGTGTCACCTTAAAGATGGGATCAGAACCATAGAATCATGCCAGTGCGGCAAGAGGCCATTCCGCCCGTACCAGCCCTCTGCAAGGGGCAATTTATCACGGGGTATCCGTCTAACCTGCACAACTTTGGACTGTGGGAGGAAACCGGAGCACCCGGAGGAAACCCGCGCAGACCGGGGGGGGGGGGGGAACATGCAAACTCCACACAGACAGTCACTCGAGGCCAGATTCGAACCCGGGTCCCGGGCGTCGCGAGGCAGCGGCGCTAACCACTGTAAGGGCGAGTGAGCATTTTAAAAAAAAAAAAAAAATCCCGTACAGGGTTTGCAGTGTTTTCCTGCTATTCCAATATAATAATTTTGCCATTGAGCTCCTCGCCTGCGCTCCAGCACTCGTCCCTCACTCGTCCGGCTTGCTCGTCGCTCTAATCTGCCGAGACGGCAACATCACCGGACAAGCAATCCCGAGGCCCCAGGTTAGTGTTCCGAGGGGGGGGGGGGGGACAGGGGTTCGAACCCCAACCCGGCGGCTGGCGGCATTTAAATTCAACGAATAAAATCTGGAATTATGAAGCTCGGTCTCGGTAACGGCGGCCGTGACAACGATCATCGATTGTCATTTATTTTATTTTTAAAATCTGTTTCACTTAACGTGAAAGAAATCTGCCGTCCTTAGCCCGGTCTGGCCTACATGTGACTCCAGACCGCCCCCAGCCCCACACACCAATGTGGTCGATTCTTAACCGCCCCCCCCCCCCCTCTGAAATGGGCCGAGCGAGACACTTGTGTTGTATCAGTAAAATCTCAGATACCTCGACCATAGAACATAGAACATAGAACAATACAGCGCAGTACAGGCCCTTCGGCCCACGATGTTGCACCGAAACAAAAGCCATCTAACCTACACTATGCCATTATCATCCATATGCTTATCCAATAAACTTTTAAATGCCCTCAATGTTGGCGAGTTCACTACTGTAGCAGGTAGGGCATTCCGCGGCCTCACTACTCTTTGCGTAAAGAACCTACCTCTGACCTCTGTCCTATATCTATTTCCCCTCAGTTTAAAGCTATGTCCCCTCGTGCCAGCCATTTCCATCCGCGGGAGAAGGCTCTCACTGTCCACCCTATCTAACCCCCTGATCATTTTGTATGCCTCTATTAAGTCTCCTCTTAACCTTCTTCTCTCTAACGAAAACAACCTCAAGTCCGTCAGCCTTTCCTCATAAGATTTCCCTCCATACCAGGCAACATCCTGGTAAATCTCCTCTGCACCCGCTCCAAAGCCTCCACATCCTTCCTATAATGCGGTGACCAGAACTGTACACAATACTCCAAATGCGGCCGGACCAGAGTTCTGTACAGCTGCAACATGACCTCCCGACTCCGGAACTCAATCCCTCTACCAATAAAGGCCAACACTCCATAGGCCTTCTTCACAACCCTATCAACCTGGGTGGCAACTTTTAGGGATCTATGTACATGGACACCTAGATCCCTCTGCTCAGCCACACTTTCAAGAACTTTACCATTAGCCAAATATTCCGCATTCCTGTTATTCCTTCCAAAGTGAATCACCTCACACTTCTCTACATTAAACTCCATTTGCCACCTCTCAGCCCAGCTCTGCAGCTTATCTATATCCCTCTGTAACCTGCTACATCCTTCCACACTATCGACAACACCACCGACTTTAGTATCGTCTGCAAATTTACTCACCCACCCTTCTGCGCCTTCCTCTAGGTCATTGATAAAAATGACAAACAGCAACAGCCCCAGAACAGATCCTTGTGGTACTCCACTTGTGACTGTACTCCATTCTGAACATTTCCCATCAACCACCACCCTCTGTCTTCTTTCAGCTAGCCAATTTCTGATCCACATCTCTAAATCACCCTCAATCCCCAGCCTCCGTATTTTTTGCAATAGCCTACCGTGGGGAACCTTATCAAACGCTTTGCTGAAACCCATATACACCACATCAACTGCTCTACCCTCGTCTACCTGTTCAGTCACCTTCTCAAAGAACTCAATAAGGTTTGTGAGGCATGACCTACCCTTCACAAAGCCATGCTGACTATCCCTGATCATATTATTCCTATCTAGATGATTATAAATCTTGTCCCTTATAATCCCCTCCAAGACTTTACCCACTACAGACGTGAGGCTCACCGGTCTATAGTTGCCGGGGTTGTCTGTGCTCCCCTTTTTGAACAAAGGGACCACATTTGCTGTCCTCCAGTCCTCTGGCACTATTCCTGTAGCCAATGATGACATAAAAATCAAAGCCAAAGGTCCAGCAATCTCTTCCCTGGCCTCCCATAGAATCCTAGGATAAATCCCATCAGGTCCCGGGGACTTATCTATTTTCAGCCTGTCCAGAATTGCCAACACCTCTTCCCTACGTACCTCAATGCCATCTATTCTATTAGCCTGGGGCTCAGCATTCTCCTCCACAACATTATCTTTTTCCTGAGTGAATACTGACGAAAAATATTCATTTAGTATCTCGCCTATCTCTTCAGACTCCACACACAATTTCCCATCCCTGTCCTTGACTGGTCCTACTCTTTCCCTAGTCATTCGCTTATTCCTGACATACCTATAGAAAGCTTTTGGGTTTTCCTTGATCCTACCTGCCAAATACTTCTCATGTCCCCTCCTTGCTCGTCTTAGCTCTCTCTTTAGATCCTTCCTCGCTACCTTGTAACTATCCATCGCCCCAACCGGAACTTCACACTTCATCTTCACATAGGCCTTCTTCTTCCTCTTAACAAGAGATTCCACTTCCCTGGTAAACCACGGTTCCCTCGCTCGACGCCTTCCTCCCTGTCTGACCGGTACATACTTATCAAGAACACGCAGTAGCTGATCCTTGAACAAGCCCCACTTATCCAGTGTGCCCAACACTTGCAGCCTACTTCTCCACCTTATCCCCCCCAAGTCACGTCTAATGGCATCATAATTGCCCTTCCCCCAGCTATAACTCTTGCCCTGCGGTGTATACTTATCCCTTTCCATCATTAACGTAAACGTCACCGAATTGTGGTCACTGTCCCCAAAGTGCTCTCCTACCTCCAAATCCAACACCTGGCCTGGTTCATTACCCAAAACCAAATCCAACGTGGCCTCGCCTCTTGTTGGCCTGTCAACATATTGTTTCAGGAAACCCTCCTGCACACACTGTACAAAAAAACGACCCATCTATTGTACTTGAACTATATATTTTCCAGTCAATATTTGGAAAGTTAAAGTCTCCCATAATAACTACCCTGTTACTTTCGCTCATATCCAGAATCATCTTCGCCATCCTTTCCTCTACATCCCTAGAACTATTAGGAGGCCTATAAAAAAACTCCCAACAGGGTGACCTCTCCTTTCCTGTTTCTAACTTCAGCCAATACTACCTCGGAAGAAGAGTCCCCATCTAGCATCCTCTCCGCCACCGTAATACTGCTCTTGACTAGCAGCGCCACACCTCCCCCTCTTTTGCCTCCTTCTCTGAGCTTACTAAAACACCTAAACCCCGGAACCTGCAACATCCATTCCTGTCCCTGCTCTATCCATGTCTCCGAAATGGCCACAACATCGAAGTCCCAGGTACCAACCCACGCTGCCAGTTCCCCTACCTTGTTTCGTATACTCCTGGCATTGAAGTAGACACACTTCAAACCACCTACCTGAACGCTGGCCCCCTCCTGCGACGTCAAATCTGTGCTCCTGACCTCTATACTCTCATTCTCCCTTACCCTAAAACTACAATCCAGGTTCCCATGCCCCTGCTGCATTAGTTTAAACCCCCCCAAAGAGCACTAACAAATCTCCCCCCCAGGATATTTGTGCCCCTCAGGTTCAGATGTAGACCATCCTGTCTGTAGAGGTCCCATCTTCCCCAGAAAGAGCCCCAGTTATCCAAAAATCTGAAACCCTCCCGCCTGCACCATCCCTGTAGCCACGTGTTTAAATGCTCTCTCTCCCTATTCCTCATCTCACTATCACGTGGCACGGGCAACAACCCAGAGATAACAACTCTGTTTGTTCTAGTTCTGAGCTTCCATCCTAGCTCCCTGAAAGCCTGCCTGACATCCTTGTCCCCTTTCCTACCTATGTCGTTGGTGCCAATGTGGACCACGACTTGGGGCTGCTCCCCCTCCCCCCTAAGGACCCGGAAAACACGATCCGAGACATCACGTACCCTTGCACCTGGGAGGCAACATACCAAACGTGAGTCTCTCTCGCTCCCACAAAATCTCCTATCTGTGCCCCTGACTATAGAGTCCCCAATTACTAATGCTCTGCTCCTCTCCCCCCTTCCCTTCTGAGCAACAGGGACAGACTCCGTGCCAGAGGCCCGTACCCCATGGCTTACCCCTGGTAAGTCGTCCCCCCCACAAGTATCCAAAGCGGTATACTTGTTTCTCAGGGGAACGACCGCAGGGGATCCCTGCACTGACTGTTTTTTCCCAGTCCCTCTTACAGTTACCCACCTATCTCCAATCTTTGGTGTAACTAATTCCCTGAAGCTGCTATCTATGACCCCTTCTGCCTCCCGAATGATCCGAAGTTCTTCCAACTCCAGCTCCAGTTCCCTAACTCGGTCTTGGAGGAGCTGGAGATGGCAGCACTTCCTGCAGGTAAAATCAGCAGGGACACTAACTGCATCCCTCACCTCAAACATCCTGCAGGAGGAACATTGCACTCCCTTCCCTGCCATTCCTCTAACTTTCTACCAAGATCTGGCTAACAACTAAATTAAATTTTTATAAAAAATAATAATAATATAATAAAAATATGGTACTTACCTCAGACCAATGGGTTTTATTATTAGGTTAGAGGAGGAGGGCGGGTGGGAGACACTACAGGTGTAGTGTCTCGGGTTTCCTCTCCACCAGAATTTATTGGTGAGGGTCTTCCCAGACGTCCGCGGGTCGACTTCCTGATCCCGCCTAAAAAACTAATTTAAAAAAAAAGAAAAATTCTCAGCTCCTGCTGAAACTGACTCACCAGCTGTTCTCCCGCCGAAATCGACTGGCCTGCCCCTGCAAAGAGAAGTGCTTTTAAAGGTTGACTTACCTCCCAGCAACCTCCTTCCGCAATGCTCCCGCTGAAACTGACTAACCAGCTGCTCTCACGCCGCCGAAATCGACTGGCCTGCCCCTGCAAAGAGAAGTGCTTTTAAAGGTTGACTTACCTCCCAGCACCCTCCTTCCGCAATGCTCCCGCTGAAACTGACTAACCAGCTGCTCTCACGCCGCCAAAATCGACTGGCCTGCCCCTGCAAAGAGAAGTGCTTTTAAAGGTTGACTTACCTCCCAGCAACCTCCTTCCGCAATGCTCCCTCTGAAACTGACTAACCAGCTGCTCTCACGCCGCCGAAATCGACTGGCCTGCCCCTGCAAAGAGAAGTGCTTTTAAAGGTTGACTTACCTCCCAGCAACCTCCTTCCGCAATGCTCCCGCTGAAACTGACTAACCAGCTGCTCTCACGCCGCTAAAATCGACTGGCCTGCCCCTGCAAAGAGAAGTGCTTTTAAAGGTTGACTTACCTCCCAGCAACCTCCTTCCGCAATGCTCCCTCTGAAACTGACTAACCAGCTGCTCTCACGCCGCCGAAATCGACTGGCCTGCCCCTGCAAAGAGAAGTGCTTTTAAAGGTTGACTTACCTCCCAGCAACCTCCTTCCGCAATGCTCCCGCTGAAACTGACTAACCAGCTGCTCTCACGCCGCCAAAATCGACTGGCCTGCCCCTGCAAAGAGAAGTGCTTTTAAAGGTTGACTTACCTCCCAGCAACCTCCTTCCGCAATGCTCCCGCTGAAACTGACTAACCAGCTGCTCTCACGCCGCCAAAATCGACTGGCCTGCCCCTGCAAAGAGAAGTGCTTTTAAAGGTTGACTTACCTCCCAGCAACCTCCTTCCGCAATGCTCCCGCTGAAACTGACTAACCAGCTGCTCTCACGCCGCCGAAATCGACTGGCCTGCCCCTGCAAAGAGAAGTGCTTTTAAAGGTTGACTTACCTCCCAGCACCCTCCTTCCGCAATGCTCCCTCTGAAACTGACTAACCAGCTGCTCTCACGCCGCCGAAATCGACTGGCCTGCCCCTGCAAAGAGAAGTGCTTTTAAAGGTTGACTTACCTCCCAGCAACCTCCTTCCGCAATGCTCCCGCTGAAACTGACTAACCAGCTGCTCTCACGCCGCCGAAATCGACTGGCCTGCCCCTGCAAAGAGAAGTGCTTTTAAAGGTTGACTTACCTCCCAGCAACCTCCTTCCGCAATGCTCCCGCTGAAACTGACTAACCAGCTGCTCTCACGCCGCCGAAATCGACTGGCCTGCCCCTGCAAAGAGAAGTGCTTTTAAAGGTTGACTTACCTCCCAGCAACCTCCTTCCGCAATGCTCCCTCTGAAACTGACTAACCAGCTGCTCTCACGCCGCCGAAATCGACTGGCCTGCCCCTGCAAAGAGAAGTGCTTTTAAAGGTTGACTTACCTCCCAGCAACCTCCTTCCGCAATGCTCCCGCTGAAACTGACTAACCAGCTGCTCTCACGCCGCTGAAAGTGTATTAATCAAAGATGTCTTTAGCAGCAAGCAAACAAAGGACAACAAGGCTCTAAAATTAAATCACGTTTATTCAATACAATAACATTAACCCTTGAATTAGCCCGATAATATTCACCAAAACGTTCCCACGATTCGTTATACCACCCGTGTCGATGAACTCGGCTGCGCCGTGCGTCTGAGTCTCTGAGTCTTGTGTTCCTCCGGGCCGTCGTCGCGAATAATAATCTTTATCAGTATCACAAGTGGGCTCACATTAACACTGCAATGAGGTTACTGTGAAAATCCCCTCGTCGCCACATTCTGGCGCCTGTTCGGGGACGCGGAGGGAGAATTCAGAATGTCCAATTCACCCAACAAGCACGTCTTTCGGGGACTTGTGGGAGGAAACCGGAGCGCCCGGAGGAAACCCACGCAGACGCGGGGGGGGGGAGAACGTGCAGACTCCGCACAGACAGTGACCCGAGCCCGGGAATCGAACCCGGGGCCCTGGAGCTGTGAAGCAACAGTGCTAACCGCTGCGCTACCGTGCTGCCCCTGGGGTGCATTGTTTGCCTTGTTTACTCACAACAAACGGGCCGTGAATATTGCTGATTATGTCTTTATGGGTGATTGATTCACTCAACCGTTTTAATGGAGCCAATTGTCTCTTGGTGGGCGATTGGTGGGGCAGGTCCCAACATGTCCTGGCAGCTTGTCTGGAGTTTCAGTTGGCCACGAGTTGACCACTTAACGTGAAAGAAATCTGCCGTCCTTAGCCCGGTCTGGCCTACATGTGACTCCAGACCGCCCCCAGCCCCACACACCAATGTGGTCGATTCTTAACCGCCCCCCCCCCCTCTGAAATGGGCCGAGCGAGACACTTGTGTTGTATCAGTAAAATCTCAGATACCTCGACCAGTGTATTAATCAAAGATGTCTTTAGCAGCAAGCAAACAAAGGACAACAAGGCTCTAAAATTAAATCATGTTTATTCAATACAATAACAACCCTTGAATTAGCCCGATAATATTCACCAAAACGTTCCCATGATTCGTTATACCACCCGTGTCGATGAACTCGGCTGCGCCGTGCGTCTGAGTCTCTGAGTCTTGTGTTCCTCCGGGCCGTCGTCGCGAATAATAATCTTTATCAGTATCACAAGTGGGCTCACATTAACACTGCAATGAGGTTACTGTGAAAATCCCCTCGTCGCCACATTCTGGCGCCTGTTCGGGGACACGGAGGGAGAATTCAGAATGTCCAATTCACCCAACAAGCACGTCTTTCGGGGACTTGTGGGAGGAAACCGGAGCGCCTGGAGGAAACCCACGCAGACGCGGGGGGGGAGAACGTGCAGACTCCGCACAGACAGTGACCCGAGCCCGGGAATCGAACCCGGGGCCCTGGAGCTGTGAAGCAACAGTGCTAACCGCTGCGCTACCGTGCTGCCCCTGGGGTGCATTGTTTGCCTTGTTTACTCACAACAAACGGGCCGTGAATATTGCTGATTATGTCTTTATGGGTGATTGATTCACTCAACCGTTTTAATGGAGCCAATTGTCTCTTGGTGGGCGATTGGTGGGGCAGGTCCCAACATGTCCTGGCAGCTTGTCTGGAGTTTCAGTTGGCCACGAGTTCAAATTTCCACCGGGCTGTCAATACTCTCGAGACAAAGTGGTCATATCTAATTGGCTTTAATCAGCTACCCAGCAGCGATGATACAGAAAGTGAAGGCTGCTGGGACGGCATCGGTTCTTATACCCCGTCTGTCAGGGCGGGGCTATGTACATTAGCCAATGGTAGACCCCTAGGTCTAGCCAATGGTCATTCACCTCTCAGGTACTGCAATACCTGGTATTACCACAGTGGCATGATCTCAAATGTCCGAAGATCCACCTTTCATCAGGCCTCGTTTGCGACCAGGCCAGGTCAGATAACCATGCTCCGTCCAAGGGAGCAATCAGACCTGGGCAACAAATACTGGGCCTGGTCCAGTGACGCTCCCCACATCCCCACAGGAAAAAAGACATTCATTGGCCAGCCCCTCTCTGTCTCTCTTTGTCTCTCTCTCTCTCTCATAGAAACATCTAAAATTCTAACAGGATTAGACGGGGTAGATTCAGAAAGAATGTCCCCGATGGTGGGGGGAGTCCAGAACTAGGGGTTCATAGTTTGAGGATAATCATAGAATAGAATTTACAGTGCAGAAGGAGGCCATTCGGCCCATCGGGTCTGCACCGGCCCTTGGAAAGGGCACCCTAGCTAAGCTCACACCCCCACCCTCCCCGCAACCCAGTAACTCTATCTACCCTTTTTGGACACTTTTAAAAATATATATATTTTATTCAAGTTTTTTGGCCAAACATAACAATACGTAGTGTTTCTTTTACACAACAATAAAGCAATATAAATAACCGTGGCCAGTTTTAAACAAATAAATAAGTAATATATAAACAAAAACAAAAAACAAAACTAAATGGCAACTGCCTTGTCCAAAATAAATACTCTCCAAAAATACAATCCAATATACAATTACATATACCAAATACCTATACATATTATACATATACAATATCATCTCTGAGAGTCCGTCCGATTCCTCCCCCCCCCCCCACCCCCACCTCCCCCCCCCCCCCCACCTCCCCCCCCCCCCCCCAACCCCCACCTCCCCCCCCCCCCCCCACCTCCCCCCCCCCCCCCCCCCCCCCCCCCCCGGGTTGCTGCTGTTATCTACTTCTTTTCCATTCCCTCTATCTTTCTGTGAGGTAGTCGACGAGCGGTTGCCACCACCTGGTGAACCCCTGAGCCGAACCGTTTAGTACGAACTTAATCCGTTCCAGCTTTATAAACCCCGCCATGTCGTTTATCCAGGTCTCCACCCCCGGGGGCTTGGCTTCTTTCCACATTAGCAGTATCCTGCGCCGGGCTACTAGGGACGCAAAGGCCAACACGTCAGCCTCTCTCGCCTCCTGCACTCCCGGCTCTTGCGCAACCCCAAATATAGCCAACCCCCAGCTTGGCTCGACCCGGACCCCCACCACCTTCGAAAGCACCTTTGCCACCCCCACCCAGAACCCCTGTAGTGCCGGGCATGACCAGAACATGTGGGTGTGATTCGCTGGGCTTCTCGAGCATCTCGCACACCTATCCTCTACCCCAAAAAATTTACTGAGCCGTGCTCCAGTCATATGCGCCCTGTGTAACACCTTAAATTGTATCAGTCTTAGCCTGGCACACGAGGACGATGAGTTTACCCTGCTTAGGGCATCTGCCCACAGCCCCTCCTCAATCTCCTCCCCCAGTTCTTCTTCCCATTTCCCTTTCAGCTCATCTACCATGATCTCCCCCTCGTCCCTCATCTCCCTGTATATGTCCGCCACCTTACTGTCCCCCACCCATGTCTCTGAGATCACTCTATCCTGCACTTCCTGCGTCGGGAGCTGCGGGAATTCCCTCACCTGTTGCCTCGCGAAAGCCCTCAGTTGCATATACCGAAATGCATTCCCTTGGGGCAACCCATATTTCTCCGTCAGCGCTCCCAGACTCGCAAACGTCACATCTACAAATAAATCTCTTAATTGTACTACCCCCGCTCTTTGCCATGCTCCAAATCCCCCATCCATTCTCCCCGGAACGAACCTATGATTGTTTCTTATCGGGGACCGCACCGAAGCTCCCATCCCTCCCCTATGCCGCCTCCACTGCCCCAAATTTTCAATGTAGCCACCACCACCGGGCTTGTGGTGCATTTCTTTGGTGAGAACGGCAACGGCGCCGTCACCATTGCTTGCAGGCTAGTCCCCCTGCAGGACGCCCTCTCCAATCTCTTCCTCGCCGCTCCCTCCTCTTCTCCCATCCACTTACACACCATTGAAACATTGGCGGCCCAGTAGTACTCACTTAGGCTTGGTAGTGCCAGCCCCCCCACTGTCCCTACTACGCTGCAAGAATCCCCGCCTCATTCGCGGGGTCTTCCCAGCCCACACAAAACTCATAATGCTCTTCTCAATTCTTTCGAAAAAAGCCTTCGTGATCACCACCGGGAGGCACTGGAACACAAAAAGGAATCTCGGGAGGACCACCATTTTAACCGCCTGCACCCTACCTGCCAATGACAGGGACACCATGTCCCATCTCTTGAAATCCTCCTCCATCTGTTCCACCAACCGTGTTAAATTAAGCCTATGTAATGTACCCCAATTCTTGGCTATCTGGATCCCCAGGTACCGGAAGTCCCTTGTTACCTTCCTCAGCGGTAAATCCTCTATTTCTCTGCTCTGCTCCCCTGGATGCACCACAAACAACTCACTTTTCCCCATGTTCAGTTTATACCCTGAAAAATCCCCAAACTCCCCAAGTATCCGCATTATCTCTGGCATCCCCTCCGCCGGGTCCGCCACATATAGCAACAAATCATCCGCTTACAGAGATACCCGGTGTTCTTCTCCCCCCCCTAAGTACTCCCCTCCACTTCCTGGAACCCCTCAGTGCCATGGCCAGGGGTTCAATCGCCAGTGCAAACAATAATGGGGACAGAGGACATCCCTGCCTCGTCCCTCTATGAAGCCGAAAATAGTCAGACCCCCGTCCATTCGTGACCACGCTCGCCATCAGGGCCCTATACAGCAACTGTACCCACCTGATATACCCGTCCCCAAAGCCAAATCTCCTCAACACCTCCCACAAATAATCCCACTACACTCTATCAAATGCTTTCTCGACATCCATCGCCACCACTATCTCCGCTTCCCCCTCTGGTGGGGGCATCATCATTACCCCTAACAGCCTCCGTATATTTGTATTCAGCTGTCTCCCCTTCACAAACCCAGTTTGGTCCTCATGTACCACCCCCGGGACACAATCCTCTATCCTCATTGCCATTACCTTGGCCAGAATCTTAGCATCCACATTCAGGAGGGAAATGGGCCTGTATGACCCGCATTGCAGCGGGTCTTTTTCCTTCTTTAGGAGGAGCGATATCGTTGCCTCTGACATAGTCGGGGGCAGCTGCCCCCTTTCCCTCGCCTCATTAAAGGTTCTCATCAGTAGCGGGGCCAGCAAGTCCAAATATTTCCGATAGAATTCAACTGGGAATCCGTCTGGTCCCGGGGCCTTCCCCGCCTGCATGCTTCCAATCCCTTTCACTACTTCCTCCGTCTCAATCTGTTCTCCCAGCCCCACTCTCTCCTGTTCCTCCACCTTAGGAAATTCCAGCTGATCCAGAAAGCACATCATTCTCTCCTTCCCGTCCGGGGGCTGCGCTTCATATAATCTTTCATAAAATGCCTTGAACACTCCATTCACTCTCTCCGCTCCCCGCTCCATCTCTCCCTCCTCATCTCTCACCCCCCCTATCTCCCTCGCTGCTCCCCTTTTCCTCAGTTGGTGGGCCAGCAACCTGCTCGCCTTCTCCCCATATTCGTACTGTACACCCTGTGCCTTCCTCCATTGTGCCTCTGCATTACCCGTAGTCAACAAGTCAAATTCTACATGTAGCCTTTGCCTTTCCCTGTACAGTCCCTCCTCCGGTGCCTCCGCGTATTGTCTGTCCACCCTCAGCAGTTCTTTCAACAACCGCTCCCTTTCCCTACCCTCCTGCTTTCCTTTATGTGCCCTAATAGATATCAGCTCCCCTCTAACCACTGCCTTCAGCGCCTCCCAGACCACTCCCACCTGTACCTCCCCATTATCATTAATTTCCAAGTACCTTTCAATACACCCCCTCACCCTTAAACACACCCCCTCTTCTGCCAATAATCCCATGTCCATTCTCCAGGGTGGAAGCTGTTGTTTTTCTTCCCCTATCTGCAGGTCCACCCAGTGTGGAGCATGATCCGAGATGGCTATAGCCGTGTACTCCGTCCCCGTCACCTTCGGGATCAGTGCCCTTCCCAAAACAAAAAAATCTATTCGTGAAAATACTTTATGTACATAGGAGAAAAACGAAAACTCCTTACTCCTAGGTCTACTAAATCTCCAGGGATCTACTCCTCCCATCTGCACCATAAAATCCTTAAGCACCCTAGCTGCAGCCGGCCTCCTTCCGGTCCTGGACCTCGATCTGTCCAGCCCTGGGCCCAGCACCGTATTAAAGTCTCCACCCATTACCAACTTCCCCACTTCTAGGTCCGGGATTCGTCCTAACATACGCCTCATAAAATTGGCATCATCCCAGTTCGGGGCATATACGTTCACTAATACCACCGCCTCCCCTTGCAATTTGCCACTCACCATCACATATCTGCCCCCGCTATCCGCCACTATAGTCTTTGCCTCAAACATTACCCGCTTCCCCACTAGTATGGCCACCCCACTGTTTTTTGCATCTAGCCCCGAATGAAACACCGGCCCCACCCATCCTTTGCGAAGTCTAACCTGGTCTGTCAGCTTCAGATGCGTCTCCTGAAGCATAACCACATCTGCCTTAAGTCTCTTTAGGTGTGCGAGTACCCGTGCCCTCTTAATCGGCCCGTTCAGCCCTCTCACATTCCACGTGATCAACCGGGTTGGGGGGCTCTTCCCCCCCCCCCCCCCCTTGACGACTAGCCATTTCCTTTTTCAATCCAGCTCCTTACCCGGTTCCCACGTAGCTGTATCCCCCCCCAGGCGGCGCCCCCCCGCCCCGACCCCCCCCCCCTCCCATACCAGCTCCTCCTTCTCCCCAGCAGCAGCAACCCAGTTAACCGCCCCCCCCCCCCCCCCCCCCCCCCCCCCCCCCCCGCTAGATCCCAAGTGGTGTTTCCCTAGATGTGTGACCCACAGTCTTGCCGGTTGCAACATTCCGAATTTGACCTTCCTTTTATGCAACACCGCCTTGGCCCGATTAAAGCTTGCCCTCCTTCTCGCCACCTCCGCACTCCAATCTTGATCCACGCGGATCACATCTGCGTTAAGTCTCTTTAGGTGTGCGAGTACCCGTGCCCTCTTAATCGGCCCGATCAGCCCTCTCACATTCCACGTGATCAACCGGGTTGGGGGGCTCTTTACCCCCCGCCCCCCCACCCCTGACGGCTAGCCATTTCCTTTTTCATCCAGCTCCTTACCCGGTTCCCACGTAGCTGTATCCCCCCAGGCGGCGCCCCCCCCGCCCCGACCCCCCCCCTCCCATACCAGCTCCCCCTTCGCCCCAGCAGCAGCAACCCAGTTAACCGCCCCCCCCCGCTAGATCCCAAGCTAGCGTAATTGCACCCCCCATTGTTGCTCCCAGAAGTCAGCAAACTCTGGCCGACCTCGGCTTCCCCCCCGTGACCTCGGCTCACACTGTGCGAGGCCCCCTCCTTCCTGCTTCCCTGTTCCCGCCATGATTACCATAGCGCGGGAACAAAGCCCGTGCTTCCCCTTTTGGCCCCGCCCCCAATAGCCGGCGCCCTCAGCTCCTCATCCTCCCTCACCCCCTCCCCCACGACATGGGGAAGAGAGAGAAGTTACAGGGTCGCAGGTTTAACAATCTGGGAAGTCTTCTCTTCCCCCTTTTCCCCCCTTCAACCCACAAATTCACCCCCCCACTTTAGTCCCAAACGTTCTTTTTCTGGCCCGCTCACTCCAGCTTCTCCTCGACAATAAATGTCCACGCCTTGTCTGCCGTTTCGAAATAGTGGTGTTTCCCTAGATGTGTGACCCACAGTCTTGCCGGTTGCAACATTCCGAATTTGACCTTCCTTTTATGCAACACCGCCTTGGCCCGATTAAAGCTCACCCTCCTTCTCGCCACCTCCGCACTCCAATCTTGATACACGCGGATCACATCTGCCTTAAGTCTCTTTAGGTGTGCGAGTACCCGTGCCCTCTTAATCGGCCCGATCAGCCCTCTCACATTCCACGTGATCAACCGGGTTGGGGGGCTCTTTACCCCCCGCCCCCCCACCCCTGACGGCTAGCCATTTCCTTTTTCATCCAGCTCCTTACCCGGTTCCCACGTAGCTGTATCCCCCCAGGCGGCGCCCCCCCCGCCCCGACCCCCCCCCTCCCATACCAGCTCCCCCTTCGCCCCAGCAGCAGCAACCCAGTTAACCGCCCCCCCCCGCTAGATCCCAAGCTAGCGTAATTGCACCCCCCATTGTTGCTCCCAGAAGTCAGCAAACTCTGGCCGACCTCGGCTTCCCCCCGTGACCTCGGCTCACACTGTGCGAGGCCACCTCCTTCCTGCTTCCCTGTTCCCGCCATGATTACCATAGCGCGGGAACAAAGCCCGTGCTTCCCCTTTTGGCCCCGCCCCCAATAGCCGGCGCCCTCAGCTCCTCATCCTCCCTCACCCCCTCCCCCACGACATGGGGAAGAGAGAGAAGTTACAGGGTCGCAGGTTTAACAATCTGGGAAGTCTTCTCTTCCCCCTTTTCCCCCCTTCAACCCACAAATTCACCCCCCCACTTTAGTCCCAAACGTTCTTTTTCTGGCCCGCTCACTCCAGCTTCTCCTCGACAATAAATGTCCACGCCTCATCTGCCGTTTCGAAATAGTGGTGTTTCCCTAGATGTGTGACCCACAGTCTTGCCGGTTGCAACATTCCGAATTTGACCTTCCTTTTATGCAACACCGCCTTGGCCCGATTAAAGCTCACCCTCCTTCTCGCCACCTCCGCACTCCAATCTTGATACACGCGGATCACATCTGCCTTAAGTCTCTTTAGGTGTGCGAATACCCGTGCCCTCTTAATCGGCCTGTTCAGCCCTCTCACATTCCACGTGATCAACCGGGTTGGGGGGCTCTTTACCTCCCCCGCCCTTGACGACTAGCCATTTCCTTTTTCAATCCAGCTCCTTACCCGGTTCCCACGTAGCTGTATCCCCCCCCAGGCGGCGCCCCCCCCGCCCCGACCCCCCCCTCCCATACCAGCTCCCCCTTCTCCCCAGCAGCAGCAACCCAGTTAACCGCACCCCCCCCCCCCGCTAGATCCCAAGCTAGCGTAATTGCACCCCCATGTTGCTCCCAGAAGTCAGTAAACTCTGGCCGACCTCGGCTTCCCCCCGTGACCTCGGCTCACACTGTGCGAGGCCCCCTCCTTCCTGCTTCCCTGTTACATAGAACATAGAAAATACAGCACAGAACAGGCCCTTCGGCCCACGATGTTGTGCCGAACCTTTGTCCTAGATTAATCATAGATTATCATTGAATTTACAGTGCAGAAGGAGGCCACTCGGCCCTTTGAGTCTGCACCGGCTCTTAGAAAGAGCACCCTACCCAAACTCAACACCTCCACCCAACACCAAGGGCAATTTGGACATTAAGGGCAATTTATCATTGGCCAATTCACCTAACCCGCACATCTTTGGACTGTGGGAGGAAACCGGAGCACCCGGAGGAAACCCATGCAGACACGGGGAGGACGTGCAGACTCCGCACAGACAATGACCCAAGCCGGAATCGAACCTGGGACCATGGAGCTGTGAAGCAATTGTGCTATCCACAATGCTACCGTGCTGCCCTTAAGAACAAATAAATCTACACTATATCATTTTACCGTAATCCATGTACCTATCCAATAGCTGCTTGAAGGTCCCTAATGTTTCCGACTCAACTACTTCCACAGGCAGTGCATTCCATGCCCCCACTACTCTCTGGGTAAAGAACCTACCTCTGATATCCCTCCTATATCTTCCACCTTTCACCTTAAATTTATGTCCCCTTGTAATGGTGTGTTCCACCCGGGGAAAAAGTCTCTGACTGTCTACTCTATCTATTCCCCTGATCATCTTATAAACCTCTATCAAGTCGCCCCTCATCCTTCTCCGTTCTAATGAGAAAAGGCCTAGCACCCTCAACCTTTCCTCGTAAGACCTACTCTCCATTCCAGGCAACATCCTGGTAAATCTTCTTTGCACCTTTTCCAGAGCTTCCACATCCTTCCTAAAATGAGGCGACCAGAACTGTACACAGTACTCCAAATATGGCCTTACCAAAGTTTTGTACAGCTGCATCATCACCTCACGGCTCTTAAATTCAATCCCTCTGTTAATGAACGCGAGCACACCATAGGCCTTCTTCACAGCTCTATCCACTTGAGTGGCAACTTTCAAAGATGTATGAACATAGATCCCAAGATCTCTCTGCTCCTCCACATTGCCAAGAACTCTACCGTTAACCCTGTATTCCGCATTCATATTTGTCCTTCCAAAATGGACAACCTCACACTTTTCAGGGTTAAACTCCATCTGCCACTTCTCAGCCCAGCTCTGCATCCTATCTATGTCTCTTTGCAGCCGACAACAGCCCTCCTTACTATCCACAACTCCACCAATCTTTGTATCGTCTGCAAATTTACTGACCCACCCTTCAACTCCCTCATCCAAGTCATTAATGAAAATCACAAACAGCAGAGGACCCAGAACTGATCCCTGCGGTACGCCACTGGTAACTGGGATCCAGGCTGAATATTTGCCATCCACCACCACTCTCTGACTTCTATCGGTTAGCCAGTTTGTTATCCAACTGGCCAAATTTCCCACTATCTCATGCCTCCTTACTTTCTGCATAAGCCTACCATGGGGAACTTTATCAAATGCCTTACTAAAATCCATGTACACTACATCCACTGCTTTACCTTCATCCACATGCTTGGTCACCTCCTCAAAGAATTCAATAAGATTTGTTAGGCAAGACCTACCCCTCACAAATCCGTGCTGACTATCCCTAATCAAGCAGTGTCTTTCCAGATGCTCAGAAATCCTATCCTTCAGTACCCTTTCCATTACTTTGCCTACCACCGAAGTAAGACTAACTGGCCTGTAATTCCCAGGGTTATCCCTAGTTCCTTTTTTGAACAGGGGCACGACATTCGCCACTCTCCAATCCCCTGGTACCACCCCTGTTGACAGTGAGGATGAAAAGATAATTGCCAACGGCTCTGCAATTTCATCTCTTGCTTCCCATAGAATCCTTGGATATATCCCGTCAGGCCCGGGGGACTTGTCTATCCTCAAGTTTTTCAAAATGCCCAACACATCTTCCTTCCTAACAAGTATTTCCTCGAGCTTACCAATCTGTTTCACACTGTCCTCTCCAACAATATCGCCCCTCTCATTTGTAAATACAGAAGAAAAGTACTCATTCAAGACCTCTCCTATCTCTTCAGACTCAATACACAATCTCCCGCTACTGTCCTTGATTGGACCTACCCTCGCTCTAGTCATTCTCATATTTCTCACATATGTGTAAAAGGCCTTAGGGTTTTCCTTGATCCTACCCGCCAAAGATTGTTCATGCCCTCTCTTAGCTCTCCTAATCCCTTTCTTCAGTTCCCTCCTGGCTATCTTGTATCCCTCCAATGCCCTGTCTGAACCTTGTTTCCTCAGCCTTACATAAGTCACCTTTTTCCTCTTAACAAGACATTCAACCTCTCTTGTCAACCATGGTTCCCTCACTCGACCATCTCTTCCCTGCCTGACAGGGACATACATATCAAGGACACGTAGCACCTGTTCCTTGAACAAGTTCCGCATTTCACTTGTGTCCTTCCCTGCCAGTCTATGTTCCCAACTTATGCACTTCAATTCTTGTCTGACAACATTGTATTTACCCTTCCCCCAATTGTAAACCTTGCCCTGTTGCACGTACCTATCCCTCTCCATTACTAAAGTGAAAGTCACAGAATTGTGGTCACTATCTCCAAAATGCTCCCCCACTAACAAATCTATCACTTGCCCTGGTTCATTACCAAGTACTAAATCCAATATTGCCCCTCCTCTGGTCGGACAATCTACATACTGTGTTAGAAAAGCTTCCTGGACACACTGCACAAACACCACCCCATCCAAACTATTTGATCTAAAGAGTTTCCACTCAATATTTGGGAAGTTAAAGTCACCCATGACTACTACCCTGTGACTTCTGCACCTTTCCAAAATCTGTTTCCCAATCTGTTCCTCCACATCTCTGCTACTATTGGGGGGCCTATAGAAAACTCCTAACAAGGTGACTGCTCCTTTCCTATTTCTGACTTCAACCCATACTACCTCAATAGGGTGATACTCCTCGAACTGCCTTTCTGCAGCTGTTATACTATCTCTAATTAATAATGCCACCCCCCCACCTCTTTTACCACCCTCCCTAATCTTATTGAAACATCTATAACCAGGGACCTCCAACAACCATTTCTGCCCCTCTTCTATCCAAGTTTCCGTGATGGCCACCACATCGTAGTCACAAGTACCGATCCATGCCTTAAGTTCACCCACCTTATTCCTGATGCTTCTTGCGTTGAAGTATACACACTTCAACCCATCTCCGTGCCTGCAAATACTCTCCTTTGTCAGTGTTCCCTTCCCCACTGCCTCATTACACGCTTTGGCGTCCTGAATATCGGCTACCTTAGTTGCTGGACTACAAATCCGGTTCCCATTCCCCTGCCAAATTAGTTTAAACCCTCCCGAAGAGTACTAGCAAACCTCCCTCCCAGGATATTGGTGCCCCTCTGGTTCAGATGCAACCCGTCCTGCTTGTACAGGTCCCACCTTCCCCAGAATGCGCTCCAATTATCCAAATACCTGAAGCCCTCCCTCCTACACCATTCCTGCAGCCACGTGTTCAACTGCACTCTCTCCCTATTCCTAGCCTCGCTATCACGTGGCACCGGCAACAAACCAGAGATGACACCTCTGTCTGTCCTGGCTTTTAACTTCCAGCCTCACCCCCTAAGCTCGTTTATTACCTCCACACCCCTTTTCCTACCTATGTCGTTGGTACCAATGTGCACCACGACTTCTGGCTGCTCACCCTCCCCCTTAAGGATCCTGAAGACACGATCCGAGATATCCCTGACCCTGGCACCCGGGAGGCAACATACCTTCCGGGAGTCTCGCTCGCGACCACAGAATCTCCTATCTATTCCCCTAACCATTGAATCTCCTACAACTATTGCTTTGTTCCCGCCATGATTACCATAGCGCGGGAACAAAGCCCGCGCTTCCCCTTTTGGCCCCGCCCCCAATAGCCGGCGCCCTCAGCTCCTCATCCTCCCTCACCCCCTCCCCCACGACATGGGGAAGAGAGAGAAGTTACAGGGTCGCAGGTTTAACAATCTGGGAAGTCTTCTCTTCCCCCTTTTCCCCCCTTCAACCCACAAATTCACCCCCCCACTTTTGTCCCAAACGTTCTTTTTCTGGCCCGCTCACTCCAGCTTCTCCTCGACAATAAATGTCCACGCCTTGTCTGCCGTTTCGAAATAGTGGTGTTTCCCTAGATGTGTGACCCACAGTCTTGCCGGTTGCAACATTCCGAATTTGACCTTCCTTTTATGCAACACCGCCTTGGCCCGATTAAAGCTTGCCCTCCTTCTCGCCACCTCCGCACTCCAATCTTGATACACACGGATCACATCTGCCTTAAGTCTCTTTAGGTGTGCGAGTACTCGTGCCCTCTTAATCGGCCCGTTCAGCCCTCTCACATTCCACGTGATCAACCGGGTTGGGGGGCTCTTTCCCCCCCCCCCTTGACGACTAGCCATTTCCTTTTTCAATCCAGCTCCTTACCCGGTTCCCACGTAGCTGTATCCCCCCCCAGGCGGCGCCCCCCCGCCCCGACCCCCCCCCTCCCATACCAGCTCCTCCTTCTCCCCAGCAGCACCAACCCAGTTAACCGCCCCCCCCCGCCCCCCCCCCGCTAGATCCCAAGCTAGCGTAATTGCACCCCCCATGTTGCTCCCAGAAGTCAGCAAACTCTGGCCGACCTCGGCTTCCCCCCGTGACCTCGGCTCACACTGTGCGAGGCCCCCTCCTTCCTGCTTCCCTGTTCCTGTTTCTGGCCCGCTCACTCCAGCTTCTCCTCGACAATAAATGTCCACGCCTCATCTGCCGTTTCGAAATAGTGGTGTTTCCCTAGATGTGTGACCCACAGTCTTGCCGGTTGCAACATTCCGAATTTGACCTTCCTTTTATGCAACACCGCCTTGGCCCGATTAAAGCTCACCCTCCTTCTCGCCACCTCCGCACTCCAATCTTGATACACGCGGATCACATCTGCCTTAAGTCTCTTTAGGTGTGCGAATACCCGTGCCCTCTTAATCGGCCTGTTCAGCCCTCTCACATTCCACGTGATCAACCGGGTTGGGGGGCTCTTTACCTCCCCCGCCCTTGACGACTAGCCATTTCCTTTTTCAATCCAGCTCCTTACCCGGTTCCCACGTAGCTGTATCCCCCCCCAGGCGGCGCCCCCCCCGCCCCGACCCCCCCCTCCCATACCAGCTCCCCCTTCTCCCCAGCAGCAGCAACCCAGTTAACCGCACCCCCCCCCCCGCTAGATCCCAAGCTAGCGTAATTGCACCCCCATGTTGCTCCCAGAAGTCAGCAAACTCTGGCCGACCTCGGCTTCCCCCCGTGACCTCGGCTCACACTGTGCGAGGCCCCCTCCTTCCTGCTTCCCTGTTACATAGAACATAGAAAATACAGCACAGAACAGGCCCTTCGGCCCACGATGTTGTGCCGAACCTTTGTCCTAGATTAATCATAGATTATCATTGAATTTACAGTGCAGAAGGAGGCCACTCGGCCCTTTGAGTCTGCACCGGCTCTTAGAAAGAGCACCCTACCCAAACTCAACACCTCCACCCAACACCAAGGGCAATTTGGACATTAAGGGCAATTTATCATTGGCCAATTCACCTAACCCGCACATCTTTGGACTGTGGGAGGAAACCGGAGCACCCGGAGGAAACCCATGCAGACACGGGGAGGACGTGCAGACTCCGCACAGACAATGACCCAAGCCGGAATCGAACCTGGGACCATGGAGCTGTGAAGCAATTGTGCTATCCACAATGCTACCGTGCTGCCCTTAAGAACAAATAAATCTACACTATATCATTTTACCGTAATCCATGTACCTATCCAATAGCTGCTTGAAGGTCCCTAATGTTTCCGACTCAACTACTTCCACAGGCAGTGCATTCCATGCCCCCACTACTCTCTGGGTAAAGAACCTACCTCTGATATCCCTCCTATATCTTCCACCTTTCACCTTAAATTTATGTCCCCTTGTAATGGTGTGTTCCACCCGGGGAAAAAGTCTCTGACTGTCTACTCTATCTATTCCCCTGATCATCTTATAAACCTCTATCAAGTCGCCCCTCATCCTTCTCCGTTCTAATGAGAAAAGGCCTAGCACCCTCAACCTTTCCTCGTAAGACCTACTCTCCATTCCAGGCAACATCCTGGTAAATCTTCTTTGCACCTTTTCCAGAGCTTCCACATCCTTCCTAAAATGAGGCGACCAGAACTGTACACAGTACTCCAAATATGGCCTTACCAAAGTTTTGTACAGCTGCATCATCACCTCACGGCTCTTAAATTCAATCCCTCTGTTAATGAACGCGAGCACACCATAGGCCTTCTTCACAGCTCTATCCACTTGAGTGGCAACTTTCAAAGATGTATGAACATAGATCCCAAGATCTCTCTGCTCCTCCACATTGCCAAGAACTCTACCGTTAACCCTGTATTCCGCATTCATATTTGTCCTTCCAAAATGGACAACCTCACACTTTTCAGGGTTAAACTCCATCTGCCACTTCTCAGCCCAGCTCTGCATCCTATCTATGTCTCTTTGCAGCCGACAACAGCCCTCCTTACTATCCACAACTCCACCAATCTTTGTATCGTCTGCAAATTTACTGACCCACCCTTCAACTCCCTCATCCAAGTCATTAATGAAAATCACAAACAGCAGAGGACCCAGAACTGATCCCTGCGGTACGCCACTGGTAACTGGGATCCAGGCTGAATATTTGCCATCCACCACCACTCTCTGACTTCTATCGGTTAGCCAGTTTGTTATCCAACTGGCCAAATTTCCCACTATCTCATGCCTCCTTACTTTCTGCATAAGCCTACCATGGGGAACTTTATCAAATGCCTTACTAAAATCCATGTACACTACATCCACTGCTTTACCTTCATCCACATGCTTGGTCACCTCCTCAAAGAATTCAATAAGATTTGTTAGGCAAGACCTACCCCTCACAAATCCGTGCTGACTATCCCTAATCAAGCAGTGTCTTTCCAGATGCTCAGAAATCCTATCCTTCAGTACCCTTTCCATTACTTTGCCTACCACCGAAGTAAGACTAACTGGCCTGTAATTCCCAGGGTTATCCCTAGTTCCTTTTTTGAACAGGGGCACGACATTCGCCACTCTCCAATCCCCTGGTACCACCCCTGTTGACAGTGAGGATGAAAAGATAATTGCCAACGGCTCTGCAATTTCATCTCTTGCTTCCCATAGAATCCTTGGATATATCCCGTCAGGCCCGGGGGACTTGTCTATCCTCAAGTTTTTCAAAATGCCCAACACATCTTCCTTCCTAACAAGTATTTCCTCGAGCTTACCAATCTGTTTCACACTGTCCTCTCCAACAATATCGCCCCTCTCATTTGTAAATACAGAAGAAAAGTACTCATTCAAGACCTCTCCTATCTCTTCAGACTCAATACACAATCTCCCGCTACTGTCCTTGATTGGACCTACCCTCGCTCTAGTCATTCTCATATTTCTCACATATGTGTAAAAGGCCTTAGGGTTTTCCTTGATCCTACCCGCCAAAGATTGTTCATGCCCTCTCTTAGCTCTCCTAATCCCTTTCTTCAGTTCCCTCCTGGCTATCTTGTATCCCTCCAATGCCCTGTCTGAACCTTGTTTCCTCAGCCTTACATAAGTCACCTTTTTCCTCTTAACAAGACATTCAACCTCTCTTGTCAACCATGGTTCCCTCACTCGACCATCTCTTCCCTGCCTGACAGGGACATACATATCAAGGACACGTAGCACCTGTTCCTTGAACAAGTTCCGCATTTCACTTGTGTCCTTCCCTGCCAGTCTATGTTCCCAACTTATGCACTTCAATTCTTGTCTGACAACATTGTATTTACCCTTCCCCCAATTGTAAACCTTGCCCTGTTGCACGTACCTATCCCTCTCCATTACTAAAGTGAAAGTCACAGAATTGTGGTCACTATCTCCAAAATGCTCCCCCACTAACAAATCTATCACTTGCCCTGGTTCATTACCAAGTACTAAATCCAATATTGCCCCTCCTCTGGTCGGACAATCTACATACTGTGTTAGAAAAGCTTCCTGGACACACTGCACAAACACCACCCCATCCAAACTATTTGATCTAAAGAGTTTCCACTCAATATTTGGGAAGTTAAAGTCACCCATGACTACTACCCTGTGACTTCTGCACCTTTCCAAAATCTGTTTCCCAATCTGTTCCTCCACATCTCTGCTACTATTGGGGGGCCTATAGAAAACTCCTAACAAGGTGACTGCTCCTTTCCTATTTCTGACTTCAACCCATACTACCTCAATAGGGTGATACTCCTCGAACTGCCTTTCTGCAGCTGTTATACTATCTCTAATTAATAATGCCACCCCCCCACCTCTTTTACCACCCTCCCTAATCTTATTGAAACATCTATAACCAGGGACCTCCAACAACCATTTCTGCCCCTCTTCTATCCAAGTTTCCGTGATGGCCACCACATCGTAGTCACAAGTACCGATCCATGCCTTAAGTTCACCCACCTTATTCCTGATGCTTCTTGCGTTGAAGTATACACACTTCAACCCATCTCCGTGCCTGCAAATACTCTCCTTTGTCAGTGTTCCCTTCCCCACTGCCTCATTACACGCTTTGGCGTCCTGAATATCGGCTACCTTAGTTGCTGGACTACAAATCCGGTTCCCATTCCCCTGCCAAATTAGTTTAAACCCTCCCGAAGAGTACTAGCAAACCTCCCTCCCAGGATATTGGTGCCCCTCTGGTTCAGATGCAACCCGTCCTGCTTGTACAGGTCCCACCTTCCCCAGAATGCGCTCCAATTATCCAAATACCTGAAGCCCTCCCTCCTACACCATTCCTGCAGCCACGTGTTCAACTGCACTCTCTCCCTATTCCTAGCCTCGCTATCACGTGGCACCGGCAACAAACCAGAGATGACACCTCTGTCTGTCCTGGCTTTTAACTTCCAGCCTCACCCCCTAAGCTCGTTTATTACCTCCACACCCCTTTTCCTACCTATGTCGTTGGTACCAATGTGCACCACGACTTCTGGCTGCTCCCCCTCCCCCTTAAGGATCCTGAAGACACGATCCGAGATATCCCTGACCCTGGCACCCGGGAGGCAACATACCTTCCGGGAGTCTCGCTCGCGACCACAGAATCTCCTATCTATTCCCCTAACCATTGAATCTCCTACAACTATTGCTTTGTTCCCGCCATGATTACCATAGCGCGGGAACAAAGCCCGCGCTTCCCCTTTTGGCCCCGCCCCCAATAGCCGGCGCCCTCAGCTCCTCATCCTCCCTCACCCCCTCCCCCACGACATGGGGAAGAGAGAGAAGTTACAGGGTCGCAGGTTTAACAATCTGGGAAGTCTTCTCTTCCCCCTTTTCCCCCCTTCAACCCACAAATTCACCCCCCCACTTTTGTCCCAAACGTTCTTTTTCTGGCCCGCTCACTCCAGCTTCTCCTCGACAATAAATGTCCACGCCTTGTCTGCCGTTTCGAAATAGTGGTGTTTCCCTAGATGTGTGACCCACAGTCTTGCCGGTTGCAACATTCCGAATTTGACCTTCCTTTTATGCAACACCGCCTTGGCCCGATTAAAGCTTGCCCTCCTTCTCGCCACCTCCGCACTCCAATCTTGATACACACGGATCACATCTGCCTTAAGTCTCTTTAGGTGTGCGAGTACTCGTGCCCTCTTAATCGGCCCGTTCAGCCCTCTCACATTCCACGTGATCAACCGGGTTGGGGGGCTCTTTCCCCCCCCCCCTTGACGACTAGCCATTTCCTTTTTCAATCCAGCTCCTTACCCGGTTCCCACGTAGCTGTATCCCCCCCCAGGCGGCGCCCCCCCGCCCCGACCCCCCCCCTCCCATACCAGCTCCTCCTTCTCCCCAGCAGCACCAACCCAGTTAACCGCCCCCCCCCGCCCCCCCCCCGCTAGATCCCAAGCTAGCGTAATTGCACCCCCCATGTTGCTCCCAGAAGTCAGCAAACTCTGGCCGACCTCGGCTTCCCCCCGTGACCTCGGCTCACACTGTGCGAGGCCCCCTCCTTCCTGCTTCCCTGTTCCTGTTTCTGGCCCGCTCACTCCAGCTTCTCCTCGACAATAAATGTCCACGCCTCATCTGCCGTTTCGAAATAGTGGTGTTTCCCTAGATGTGTGACCCACAGTCTTGCCGGTTGCAACATTCCGAATTTGACCTTCCTTTTATGCAACACCGCCTTGGCCCGATTAAAGCTCACCCTCCTTCTCGCCACCTCCGCACTCCAATCTTGATACACGCGGATCACATCTGCCTTAAGTCTCTTTAGGTGTGCGAATACCCGTGCCCTCTTAATCGGCCTGTTCAGCCCTCTCACATTCCACGTGATCAACCGGGTTGGGGGGCTCTTTACCTCCCCCGCCCTTGACGACTAGCCATTTCCTTTTTCAATCCAGCTCCTTACCCGGTTCCCACGTAGCTGTATCCCCCCCCAGGCGGCGCCCCCCCCGCCCCGACCCCCCCCTCCCATACCAGCTCCCCCTTCTCCCCAGCAGCAGCAACCCAGTTAACCGCACCCCCCCCCCCGCTAGATCCCAAGCTAGCGTAATTGCACCCCCATGTTGCTCCCAGAAGTCAGCAAACTCTGGCCGACCTCGGCTTCCCCCCGTGACCTCGGCTCACACTGTGCGAGGCCCCCTCCTTCCTGCTTCCCTGTTACATAGAACATAGAAAATACAGCACAGAACAGGCCCTTCGGCCCACGATGTTGTGCCGAACCTTTGTCCTAGATTAATCATAGATTATCATTGAATTTACAGTGCAGAAGGAGGCCACTCGGCCCTTTGAGTCTGCACCGGCTCTTAGAAAGAGCACCCTACCCAAACTCAACACCTCCACCCAACACCAAGGGCAATTTGGACATTAAGGGCAATTTATCATTGGCCAATTCACCTAACCCGCACATCTTTGGACTGTGGGAGGAAACCGGAGCACCCGGAGGAAACCCATGCAGACACGGGGAGGACGTGCAGACTCCGCACAGACAATGACCCAAGCCGGAATCGAACCTGGGACCATGGAGCTGTGAAGCAATTGTGCTATCCACAATGCTACCGTGCTGCCCTTAAGAACAAATAAATCTACACTATATCATTTTACCGTAATCCATGTACCTATCCAATAGCTGCTTGAAGGTCCCTAATGTTTCCGACTCAACTACTTCCACAGGCAGTGCATTCCATGCCCCCACTACTCTCTGGGTAAAGAACCTACCTCTGATATCCCTCCTATATCTTCCACCTTTCACCTTAAATTTATGTCCCCTTGTAATGGTGTGTTCCACCCGGGGAAAAAGTCTCTGACTGTCTACTCTATCTATTCCCCTGATCATCTTATAAACCTCTATCAAGTCGCCCCTCATCCTTCTCCGTTCTAATGAGAAAAGGCCTAGCACCCTCAACCTTTCCTCGTAAGACCTACTCTCCATTCCAGGCAACATCCTGGTAAATCTTCTTTGCACCTTTTCCAGAGCTTCCACATCCTTCCTAAAATGAGGCGACCAGAACTGTACACAGTACTCCAAATATGGCCTTACCAAAGTTTTGTACAGCTGCATCATCACCTCACGGCTCTTAAATTCAATCCCTCTGTTAATGAACGCGAGCACACCATAGGCCTTCTTCACAGCTCTATCCACTTGAGTGGCAACTTTCAAAGATGTATGAACATAGATCCCAAGATCTCTCTGCTCCTCCACATTGCCAAGAACTCTACCGTTAACCCTGTATTCCGCATTCATATTTGTCCTTCCAAAATGGACAACCTCACACTTTTCAGGGTTAAACTCCATCTGCCACTTCTCAGCCCAGCTCTGCATCCTATCTATGTCTCTTTGCAGCCGACAACAGCCCTCCTTACTATCCACAACTCCACCAATCTTTGTATCGTCTGCAAATTTACTGACCCACCCTTCAACTCCCTCATCCAAGTCATTAATGAAAATCACAAACAGCAGAGGACCCAGAACTGATCCCTGCGGTACGCCACTGGTAACTGGGATCCAGGCTGAATATTTGCCATCCACCACCACTCTCTGACTTCTATCGGTTAGCCAGTTTGTTATCCAACTGGCCAAATTTCCCACTATCTCATGCCTCCTTACTTTCTGCATAAGCCTACCATGGGGAACTTTATCAAATGCCTTACTAAAATCCATGTACACTACATCCACTGCTTTACCTTCATCCACATGCTTGGTCACCTCCTCAAAGAATTCAATAAGATTTGTTAGGCAAGACCTACCCCTCACAAATCCGTGCTGACTATCCCTAATCAAGCAGTGTCTTTCCAGATGCTCAGAAATCCTATCCTTCAGTACCCTTTCCATTACTTTGCCTACCACCGAAGTAAGACTAACTGGCCTGTAATTCCCAGGGTTATCCCTAGTTCCTTTTTTGAACAGGGGCACGACATTCGCCACTCTCCAATCCCCTGGTACCACCCCTGTTGACAGTGAGGATGAAAAGATAATTGCCAACGGCTCTGCAATTTCATCTCTTGCTTCCCATAGAATCCTTGGATATATCCCGTCAGGCCCGGGGGACTTGTCTATCCTCAAGTTTTTCAAAATGCCCAACACATCTTCCTTCCTAACAAGTATTTCCTCGAGCTTACCAATCTGTTTCACACTGTCCTCTCCAACAATATCGCCCCTCTCATTTGTAAATACAGAAGAAAAGTACTCATTCAAGACCTCTCCTATCTCTTCAGACTCAATACACAATCTCCCGCTACTGTCCTTGATTGGACCTACCCTCGCTCTAGTCATTCTCATATTTCTCACATATGTGTAAAAGGCCTTAGGGTTTTCCTTGATCCTACCCGCCAAAGATTGTTCATGCCCTCTCTTAGCTCTCCTAATCCCTTTCTTCAGTTCCCTCCTGGCTATCTTGTATCCCTCCAATGCCCTGTCTGAACCTTGTTTCCTCAGCCTTACATAAGTCACCTTTTTCCTCTTAACAAGACATTCAACCTCTCTTGTCAACCATGGTTCCCTCACTCGACCATCTCTTCCCTGCCTGACAGGGACATACATATCAAGGACACGTAGCACCTGTTCCTTGAACAAGTTCCGCATTTCACTTGTGTCCTTCCCTGCCAGTCTATGTTCCCAACTTATGCACTTCAATTCTTGTCTGACAACATTGTATTTACCCTTCCCCCAATTGTAAACCTTGCCCTGTTGCACGTACCTATCCCTCTCCATTACTAAAGTGAAAGTCACAGAATTGTGGTCACTATCTCCAAAATGCTCCCCCACTAACAAATCTATCACTTGCCCTGGTTCATTACCAAGTACTAAATCCAATATTGCCCCTCCTCTGGTCGGACAATCTACATACTGTGTTAGAAAAGCTTCCTGGACACACTGCACAAACACCACCCCATCCAAACTATTTGATCTAAAGAGTTTCCACTCAATATTTGGGAAGTTAAAGTCACCCATGACTACTACCCTGTGACTTCTGCACCTTTCCAAAATCTGTTTCCCAATCTGTTCCTCCACATCTCTGCTACTATTGGGGGGCCTATAGAAAACTCCTAACAAGGTGACTGCTCCTTTCCTATTTCTGACTTCAACCCATACTACCTCAATAGGGTGATACTCCTCGAACTGCCTTTCTGCAGCTGTTATACTATCTCTAATTAATAATGCCACCCCCCCACCTCTTTTACCACCCTCCCTAATCTTATTGAAACATCTATAACCAGGGACCTCCAACAACCATTTCTGCCCCTCTTCTATCCAAGTTTCCGTGATGGCCACCACATCGTAGTCACAAGTACCGATCCATGCCTTAAGTTCACCCACCTTATTCCTGATGCTTCTTGCGTTGAAGTATACACACTTCAACCCATCTCCGTGCCTGCAAATACTCTCCTTTGTCAGTGTTCCCTTCCCCACTGCCTCATTACACGCTTTGGCGTCCTGAATATCGGCTACCTTAGTTGCTGGACTACAAATCCGGTTCCCATTCCCCTGCCAAATTAGTTTAAACCCTCCCGAAGAGTACTAGCAAACCTCCCTCCCAGGATATTGGTGCCCCTCTGGTTCAGATGCAACCCGTCCTGCTTGTACAGGTCCCACCTTCCCCAGAATGCGCTCCAATTATCCAAATACCTGAAGCCCTCCCTCCTACACCATTCCTGCAGCCACGTGTTCAACTGCACTCTCTCCCTATTCCTAGCCTCGCTATCACGTGGCACCGGCAACAAACCAGAGATGACACCTCTGTCTGTCCTGGCTTTTAACTTCCAGCCTCACCCCCTAAGCTCGTTTATTACCTCCACACCCCTTTTCCTACCTATGTCGTTGGTACCAATGTGCACCACGACTTCTGGCTGCTCACCCTCCCCCTTAAGGATCCTGAAGACACGATCCGAGATATCCCTGACCCTGGCACCCGGGAGGCAACATACCTTCCGGGAGTCTCGCTCGCGACCACAGAATCTCCTATCTATTCCCCTAACCATTGAATCTCCTACAACTATTGCTTTGTTCCCGCCATGATTACCATAGCGCGGGAACAAAGCCCGCGCTTCCCCTTTTGGCCCCGCCCCCAATAGCCGGCGCCCTCAGCTCCTCATCCTCCCTCACCCCCTCCCCCACGACATGGGGAAGAGAGAGAAGTTACAGGGTCGCAGGTTTAACAATCTGGGAAGTCTTCTCTTCCCCCTTTTCCCCCCTTCAACCCACAAATTCACCCCCCCACTTTTGTCCCAAACGTTCTTTTTCTGGCCCGCTCACTCCAGCTTCTCCTCGACAATAAATGTCCACGCCTTGTCTGCCGTTTCGAAATAGTGGTGTTTCCCTAGATGTGTGACCCACAGTCTTGCCGGTTGCAACATTCCGAATTTGACCTTCCTTTTATGCAACACCGCCTTGGCCCGATTAAAGCTTGCCCTCCTTCTCGCCACCTCCGCACTCCAATCTTGATACACACGGATCACATCTGCCTTAAGTCTCTTTAGGTGTGCGAGTACTCGTGCCCTCTTAATCGGCCCGTTCAGCCCTCTCACATTCCACGTGATCAACCGGGTTGGGGGGCTCTTTCCCCCCCCCCCTTGACGACTAGCCATTTCCTTTTTCAATCCAGCTCCTTACCCGGTTCCCACGTAGCTGTATCCCCCCCCAGGCGGCGCCCCCCCGCCCCGACCCCCCCCCTCCCATACCAGCTCCTCCTTCTCCCCAGCAGCACCAACCCAGTTAACCGCCCCCCCCCGCCCCCCCCCCGCTAGATCCCAAGCTAGCGTAATTGCACCCCCCATGTTGCTCCCAGAAGTCAGCAAACTCTGGCCGACCTCGGCTTCCCCCCGTGACCTCGGCTCACACTGTGCGAGGCCCCCTCCTTCCTGCTTCCCTGTTCCTGTTTCTGGCCCGCTCACTCCAGCTTCTCCTCGACAATAAATGTCCACGCCTCATCTGCCGTTTCGAAATAGTGGTGTTTCCCTAGATGTGTGACCCACAGTCTTGCCGGTTGCAACATTCCGAATTTGACCTTCCTTTTATGCAACACCGCCTTGGCCCGATTAAAGCTCACCCTCCTTCTCGCCACCTCCGCACTCCAATCTTGATACACGCGGATCACATCTGCCTTAAGTCTCTTTAGGTGTGCGAATACCCGTGCCCTCTTAATCGGCCTGTTCAGCCCTCTCACATTCCACGTGATCAACCGGGTTGGGGGGCTCTTTACCTCCCCCGCCCTTGACGACTAGCCATTTCCTTTTTCAATCCAGCTCCTTACCCGGTTCCCACGTAGCTGTATCCCCCCCCAGGCGGCGCCCCCCCCGCCCCGACCCCCCCCTCCCATACCAGCTCCCCCTTCTCCCCAGCAGCAGCAACCCAGTTAACCGCACCCCCCCCCCCGCTAGATCCCAAGCTAGCGTAATTGCACCCCCATGTTGCTCCCAGAAGTCAGCAAACTCTGGCCGACCTCGGCTTCCCCCCGTGACCTCGGCTCACACTGTGCGAGGCCCCCTCCTTCCTGCTTCCCTGTTACATAGAACATAGAAAATACAGCACAGAACAGGCCCTTCGGCCCACGATGTTGTGCCGAACCTTTGTCCTAGATTAATCATAGATTATCATTGAATTTACAGTGCAGAAGGAGGCCACTCGGCCCTTTGAGTCTGCACCGGCTCTTAGAAAGAGCACCCTACCCAAACTCAACACCTCCACCCAACACCAAGGGCAATTTGGACATTAAGGGCAATTTATCATTGGCCAATTCACCTAACCCGCACATCTTTGGACTGTGGGAGGAAACCGGAGCACCCGGAGGAAACCCATGCAGACACGGGGAGGACGTGCAGACTCCGCACAGACAATGACCCAAGCCGGAATCGAACCTGGGACCATGGAGCTGTGAAGCAATTGTGCTATCCACAATGCTACCGTGCTGCCCTTAAGAACAAATAAATCTACACTATATCATTTTACCGTAATCCATGTACCTATCCAATAGCTGCTTGAAGGTCCCTAATGTTTCCGACTCAACTACTTCCACAGGCAGTGCATTCCATGCCCCCACTACTCTCTGGGTAAAGAACCTACCTCTGATATCCCTCCTATATCTTCCACCTTTCACCTTAAATTTATGTCCCCTTGTAATGGTGTGTTCCACCCGGGGAAAAAGTCTCTGACTGTCTACTCTATCTATTCCCCTGATCATCTTATAAACCTCTATCAAGTCGCCCCTCATCCTTCTCCGTTCTAATGAGAAAAGGCCTAGCACCCTCAACCTTTCCTCGTAAGACCTACTCTCCATTCCAGGCAACATCCTGGTAAATCTTCTTTGCACCTTTTCCAGAGCTTCCACATCCTTCCTAAAATGAGGCGACCAGAACTGTACACAGTACTCCAAATATGGCCTTACCAAAGTTTTGTACAGCTGCATCATCACCTCACGGCTCTTAAATTCAATCCCTCTGTTAATGAACGCGAGCACACCATAGGCCTTCTTCACAGCTCTATCCACTTGAGTGGCAACTTTCAAAGATGTATGAACATAGATCCCAAGATCTCTCTGCTCCTCCACATTGCCAAGAACTCTACCGTTAACCCTGTATTCCGCATTCATATTTGTCCTTCCAAAATGGACAACCTCACACTTTTCAGGGTTAAACTCCATCTGCCACTTCTCAGCCCAGCTCTGCATCCTATCTATGTCTCTTTGCAGCCGACAACAGCCCTCCTTACTATCCACAACTCCACCAATCTTTGTATCGTCTGCAAATTTACTGACCCACCCTTCAACTCCCTCATCCAAGTCATTAATGAAAATCACAAACAGCAGAGGACCCAGAACTGATCCCTGCGGTACGCCACTGGTAACTGGGATCCAGGCTGAATATTTGCCATCCACCACCACTCTCTGACTTCTATCGGTTAGCCAGTTTGTTATCCAACTGGCCAAATTTCCCACTATCTCATGCCTCCTTACTTTCTGCATAAGCCTACCATGGGGAACTTTATCAAATGCCTTACTAAAATCCATGTACACTACATCCACTGCTTTACCTTCATCCACATGCTTGGTCACCTCCTCAAAGAATTCAATAAGATTTGTTAGGCAAGACCTACCCCTCACAAATCCGTGCTGACTATCCCTAATCAAGCAGTGTCTTTCCAGATGCTCAGAAATCCTATCCTTCAGTACCCTTTCCATTACTTTGCCTACCACCGAAGTAAGACTAACTGGCCTGTAATTCCCAGGGTTATCCCTAGTTCCTTTTTTGAACAGGGGCACGACATTCGCCACTCTCCAATCCCCTGGTACCACCCCTGTTGACAGTGAGGATGAAAAGATAATTGCCAACGGCTCTGCAATTTCATCTCTTGCTTCCCATAGAATCCTTGGATATATCCCGTCAGGCCCGGGGGACTTGTCTATCCTCAAGTTTTTCAAAATGCCCAACACATCTTCCTTCCTAACAAGTATTTCCTCGAGCTTACCAATCTGTTTCACACTGTCCTCTCCAACAATATCGCCCCTCTCATTTGTAAATACAGAAGAAAAGTACTCATTCAAGACCTCTCCTATCTCTTCAGACTCAATACACAATCTCCCGCTACTGTCCTTGATTGGACCTACCCTCGCTCTAGTCATTCTCATATTTCTCACATATGTGTAAAAGGCCTTAGGGTTTTCCTTGATCCTACCCGCCAAAGATTGTTCATGCCCTCTCTTAGCTCTCCTAATCCCTTTCTTCAGTTCCCTCCTGGCTATCTTGTATCCCTCCAATGCCCTGTCTGAACCTTGTTTCCTCAGCCTTACATAAGTCACCTTTTTCCTCTTAACAAGACATTCAACCTCTCTTGTCAACCATGGTTCCCTCACTCGACCATCTCTTCCCTGCCTGACAGGGACATACATATCAAGGACACGTAGCACCTGTTCCTTGAACAAGTTCCGCATTTCACTTGTGTCCTTCCCTGCCAGTCTATGTTCCCAACTTATGCACTTCAATTCTTGTCTGACAACATTGTATTTACCCTTCCCCCAATTGTAAACCTTGCCCTGTTGCACGTACCTATCCCTCTCCATTACTAAAGTGAAAGTCACAGAATTGTGGTCACTATCTCCAAAATGCTCCCCCACTAACAAATCTATCACTTGCCCTGGTTCATTACCAAGTACTAAATCCAATATTGCCCCTCCTCTGGTCGGACAATCTACATACTGTGTTAGAAAAGCTTCCTGGACACACTGCACAAACACCACCCCATCCAAACTATTTGATCTAAAGAGTTTCCACTCAATATTTGGGAAGTTAAAGTCACCCATGACTACTACCCTGTGACTTCTGCACCTTTCCAAAATCTGTTTCCCAATCTGTTCCTCCACATCTCTGCTACTATTGGGGGGCCTATAGAAAACTCCTAACAAGGTGACTGCTCCTTTCCTATTTCTGACTTCAACCCATACTACCTCAATAGGGTGATACTCCTCGAACTGCCTTTCTGCAGCTGTTATACTATCTCTAATTAATAATGCCACCCCCCCACCTCTTTTACCACCCTCCCTAATCTTATTGAAACATCTATAACCAGGGACCTCCAACAACCATTTCTGCCCCTCTTCTATCCAAGTTTCCGTGATGGCCACCACATCGTAGTCCCAAGTACCGATCCATACCTTAAGTTCACCCACCTTATTCCTGATGCTTCTTGCGTTGAAGTATACACACTTCAACCCATCTCCGTGCCTGCAAATACTCTCCTTTGTCAGTGTTCCCTTCCCCACTGCCTCATTACACGCTTTGGCGTCCTGAATATCGGCTACCTTAGTTGCTGGACTACAAATCCGGTTCCCATTCCCCTGCCAAATTAGTTTAAACCCTCCCGAAGAGTACTAGCAAACCTCCCTCCCAGGATATTGGTGCCCCTCTGGTTCAGATGCAACCCGTCCTGCTTGTACAGGTCCCACCTTCCCCAGAATGCGCTCCAATTATCCAAATACCTGAAGCCCTCCCTCCTACACCATTCCTGCAGCCACGTGTTCAACTGCACTCTCTCCCTATTCCTAGCCTCGCTATCACGTGGCACCGGCAACAAACCAGAGATGACAACTCTGTCTGTCCTGGCTTTCAACTTCCAGTTTAACTCCCTAAACTTGTTTATTACCTGCACACACCCCTTTTCCTACCTATGTCGTTGGTACCAATGTGCACCACGACTTCTGGCTGCTCACCCTCCCCCTTAAGGATCCTGAAGACACGATCCGAGACATCCCTGGCCCTGGCACCCGGGAGGCAACATACCTTCCGGGAGTCTCGCTCGCGACCACAGAATCTCCTATCTATTCCCCTAACCATTGAATCTCCTACAACTATTGCTTTGTTCCCGCCATGATTACCATAGCGCGGGAACAAAGCCCGCGCTTCCCCTTTTGGCCCCGCCCCCAATAGCCGGCGCCCTCAGCTCCTCATCCTCCCTCACCCCCTCCCCCACGACATGGGGAAGAGAGAGAAGTTACAGGGTCGCAGGTTTAACAATCTGGGAAGTCTTCTCTTCTCCCTTTTCCCCCCTTCAACCCACAAATTCACCCCCCCACTTTTGTCCCAAACGTTCTTTTTCTGGCCCGCTCACTCCAGCTTCTCCTCGACAATAAATGTCCACGCCTCGTCTGCCGTTTCGAAATAGTGGTGTTTCCCTAGATGTGTGACCCACAGTCTTGCCGGTTGCAACATTCCGAATTTGACCTTCCTTTTATGCAACACCGCCTTGGCCCGATTAAAGCTCACCCTCCTTCTCGCCACCTCCGCACTCCAATCTTGATACACACGGATCACATCTGCCTTAAGTCTCTTTAGGTGTGCGAGTACTCGTGCCCTCTTAATCGACCCGTTCAGCCCTCTCACATTCCACGTGATCAACCTGGTTGGGGGGCTCTTTACCCCCCCTCCCTTGACGACTAGCCATTTCCTTTTTCAATCCAGCTCCTCACCCGGTTCCCACGTAGCCGTATCTCCCCCCAACGGCGCCCTCCCGCCCCGACCACCCCACCCCCTACCAGCTCCCCCTTCTCCCCAGCAGCAGCAACCCAGTTAACCGCCCCCCCCCCGCTAGATCCCAAGCTAGCGTAATTGCACCCCCCCATGTTGCTCCCAGAAGTCAGCAAACTCTGGCCGACCTCGGCTTCCCCCCGTGACCTCGGCTCACACTGTGCGAGGCCCCCTCCTTCCTGCTTCCCTGTTCCTGCCATGATTACCATAGCGCGGGAACAAAGCCCGCGCTTCCCCTTTTGGTCCCGCCCCCCAATGGCCGGTGCCCGCAGCTCCTCATCCTCCCTCACCCCCTCCCCCACGACATGGGGAAGAGAGAGAAGTTACAGGGTCGCAGGTTTAACAATCTGGGAAGTCTTCTCTTCCCCCTTTTCCCCCCTTCAACCCACAAATTCACCCCCCCACTTTTGTCCCAAACGTTCTTTTTCTGGCCCGCTCACTCCAGCTTCTCCTCGACAATAAATGTCCACGCCTCATCTGCCGTTTCGAAATAGTGGTGTTTCCCTAGATGTGTGACCCACAGTCTTGCCGGTTGCAACATTCCGAATTTGACCTTCCTTTTTTTTAAAAATAATATTTTATTGAAAATTTTTGGTCAACCAACACAGTACATTGTGCATCCTTTACACAACATTGTAACAATACAGATAATAATGACCTTTTTTAAATTTAAACAAAAACAACAACAAATAAATAAATATTAAATAACAAAAAATAAAAACTAGCCCTAATTGGCAACTGCCTTGTCTCAGGCCACACCCCCCCCCCCCCCCCCCCAAGTCCTGGGCCGCTGCTGCTGCCTTCTTTGTTCTCCCCTATCTATCTTTCCGCAAGATATTCGACGAACGGTTGCCACCGCCTAGTAAACCCTTGAGCCGACCCCCTTAGGACGAACTTAATCCGCTCTAACTTTATGAACCCCGCCATATCATTTATCCAGGTCTCCACCCCCGGGGGCTTGGCTTCTTTCCACATTAGCAATATTCTGCGCCGGGCTACTAGGGACGCAAAGGCCAAAACATCGGCCTCTTTCGCCTCCTGCACTCCCGGCTCTTGTGCAACCCCAAATATAGCCAACCCCCAGCTTGGTTCGACCCGGACTCCTACTACTTTCGAAAGCACCTTTGTCACCCCCATCCAAAACCCCTGTAGTGCCGGGCATGACCAAAACATATGGGTATGATTCGCTGGGCTTCTCGAGCACCTCGCACACCTATCCTCCACCCCAAAAAATTTACTGAGCCGTGTTCCAGTCATATGTGCCCTGTGTAATACCTTAAACTGAATCAGGCTTAGCCTGGCTCACGAGGACGACGAGTTTACCCTGTTTAGGGCATCTGCCCACATCCCCTCCTCAATCTCCTCCCCTAGCTCTTCTTCCCATTTCCCTTTTAGTTCATCCATCATAGTCTCCCCTTCGTCTCTCATTTCCCTATATATATCCGACACCTTACCGTCCCCCACCCATTTCTTTGAGATGACTCTGTCCTGCACCTCTTGTGTCGGGAGCTGCGGGAATTCCCTCACCTGCTGCCTCGCAAAAGCCCTCAATTGCATGTACCTGAATGCATTCCCTTGGGGCAACCCATATTTCTCGGTCAGCGCTCCCAGACTCGCAAACTTCCCATCCACAAATAGATCTTTCAATTGCGTTATACCTGCTCTTTGCCACATTCCATATCCCCCATCCATTCCCCCCGGGGCAAACCTATGGTTGTTTCTTATCGGGGACCCCCCCAGTGCTCCGGTCTTTCCCCTATGTCGTCTCCACTGTCCCCAAATCTTCAGTGTAGCTACCACCACCGGACTCGTGGTATAGTTCCTTGGTGAGAACGGAAATGGGGCTGTCACCATAGCCTGCAGGCTGGTCCCCCTACAGGACGCCCTCTCTAATCTCTTCCACGCCGCTCCTTCCTCCTCTCCCATCCACTTACTCACCATTGAAATATTAGCGGCCCAATAATACTCACTTAGGCTCGGTAGTGCCAGCCCCCCCCTATCCCTACTACGCTGTAAGAATCCCTTCCTCACTCTCGGAGTCTTCCCGGCCCAAACAAAACCCATGATACTCTTTTCTATCCTTTTGAAAAAAGCCTTCGTGATCACCACCGGGAGACACTGAAACACAAAAAGGAATCTCGGGAGGACCACCACCTTAACTGCCTGCACCCTCCCTGCCATTGACAATGCTACCATATCCCATCTCTTGAAATCTTCCTCCATCTGTTCCACCAACCGCGTCAAATTTAGCCTGTGCAATGTGCCCCAATTCTTAGCTATCTGGATCCCCAGGTAACGAAAGTCTCTTGTTACCTTCCTCAACGGTAGGTCTTCTATTTCTCTACTCTGCTCCCCTGGATGCACCACAAACAGCTCACTCTTTCCCATGTTCAATTTATACCCTGAAAAATCCCCAAACTCCCCAAGTATCCGCATTATTTCTGGCATCCCCTCCGCTGGATCCGCCACATATAGTAGCAGATCATCCGCATATAAAGATACCCGGTGTTCTTCTCCTCCCCTAAGTATTCCCCTCCATCCCTTGGAACCTCTCAGCGCTATCGCCAGGGGCTCAATCGCCAGTGCAAACAGTAATGGGGACAGAGGACATCCCTGCCTTGTCCCTCTATGGAGCCGAAAATATGCCGATCCCCGTCCATTCGTGACCACACTCGCCACTGGGGCCCTATACAACAGCTGCACCCATCTAACATACCCCTCTCCGAACCCAAATCTCCTCAACACCTCCCACAGATAATCCCACTCCACTCTATCAAATGCTTTCTCGGCATCCATCGCCACTACTATCTCCGTTTCACCCTCTGGTGGGGCCATCATCATTACCCCTAACAACCTCCGTATGTTCGTGTTCAGCTGTCTCCCCTTCACAAACCCAGTTTGGTCCTCATGAACCACCCCCGGGACACATTCCTCTATTCTCATTGCCATTACCTTGGCCAAGACCTTGGCATCTACATTGAGGAGGGAGATTGGTCTGTAGGACCCGCATTGTAGCGGATCCTTTTCCTTCTTTAAAAGAAGCGATATCGTTGCTTCTGACATAGTCGGGGGCAGTTGTCCCCTTTCCTTTGCCTCGTTGAAGGTCCTCGTCAGTAGCGGGGCGAGCAAGTCCAAATATTTTCTGTAAAATTCAACTGGGAATCCGTCCGGTCCTGGGGCCTTTCCCGTCTGCATGTTCCTAATTCCTTTCACCACTTCTTCTACCGTGATCTGTGCTCCCAATCCCATCCTTTCCTGCTCTTCCACCTTGGGAATTTCCAGCCGATCCAAAAACTCCATCATTCTCTCCCTCCCATCCGGGGGTTGAGCTTCATACAATTTTTTATAAAATGTCTTAAACACTTCATTCACTCTCTCCGCTCCCCGCTCCGTCTCTCCATCTTCGTCTCTCACCCCCCCATTTCCCTCGCTGCTCCCCTTTTCCTCAATTGGTGTGCCAGCAATCTGCTCGCCTTCTCTCCATATTCATACTGTACACCCTGCGCCTTCCTCCATTGTGCCTCTGCAGTGCCTGTGGTCAGCAAGTCAAATTCCACATGCAGCCTTTGCCTTTCCCTATACAGTCCCTCCTCCGGTGCTTCCGCATACTGTCTGTCCACCCTCAAAAGTTCTTGCAACAACCGCTCCCGTTCCTTACTCTCCTGCTTCCCTTTATGTGTCCTTATTGATATCAGCTCCCCCCTAACCACCGCCTTCAACGCCTCCCAGACCACTCCCACCTGAACCTCCCCATTGTCATTGAGTTCCAAGTACTTTTCAATGCATCCCCTCACCCTTAAGCACACCCCCTCATCCGCCATTAGTCCCATATCCATTCTCCAGGGTGGACGCCCTCTTGTTTCCTCCCCTATCTCCAAGTCTACCCAGTGTGGGGCATGATCCGAAATGGCTATAGCCGTATATTCCGTTCCCCTCACCCTCGGGATCAATGCCCTACCCAACACAAAAAAGTCTATGCGTGAATAGACTTTATGGACATAGGAGAAAAACGAGAACTCCTTACTCCTGGGTCTACTGAATCTCCACGGGTCCACCCCTCCCATCTGCTCCATAAAATCCTTAAGCACCTTGGCTGCTGCCGGCCTCCTACCAGTCCTGGACTTCGACCTATCCAGCCTTGGTTCCAACACCGTGTTAAAGTCTCCCCCCATTATCAGCTTTCCGGTCTCTAGGTCTGGGATGCGTCCTAGCATTCGCCTCATAAAATTGGCATTGTCCCAATTCGGGGCATACACGTTTACCAACACCACCATCTCTCCCTGTAATTTGCCACTCACCATCACGTATCTGCCCCCGTTATCCGCCACTATAGTCTTTGCCTCGAACATTACCCGCTTCCCCACTAATATAGCCACCCCCCTGTTTTTCGCATCCAGCCCCGAATGGAACACCTGCCCTACCCATCCTTTGCGCAACCTAACCTGATCTATCAGTTTCAGGTGCGTTTCCTGTAACATGACCACATCTGCTTTAAGTTTCTTAAGGTGTGCGAGTACTCGTGCCCTCTTTATCGGCCCGTTAAGCCCCCTCACGTTCCACGTGATCAGCCGAGTTGGGGGGCTTCCCACCCCCCCCCCCCTTGCCGGTTAGCCATCATCTTTTTCCAGCTTCTCGCCCAGTTCCCACGCGGCTGTATTTCTCCCAGACGGTGCCCCCCCGCCCATCCTTTCCCGCACCCACTCCCCCCTTTCCCCAGCAGCAGCAACCCAGTAATTCCCCCCTCCCCCCCCCCCGCTAGACCCCCCGCTAGCGTAATTACTCCCCCCATGTTGCTCCCAGAAGTCAGCAAACTCTGGCTGACCTCGGCTTCCCCCCGTGATCACGGCTCGCCCCGTGCGGCGCCCCCTCCTTCCTGCTTCTCTATTCCCGCCATAATTATCATAGCGCGGGAACCAAGCCCGCGCCTCTCCCTCGGTCCCGCCTCCCATGGCCAACGCCCCATCTCCTCTCCCTCCCCACCTCCCCCCATCACCACCTGTGGGAGAAAGAAAAGTTACCATACCGCAGGATTAATCATACAATCCCTCTTCGCCCCCCCCCCCCCCCCCCCCCCCCCCCCACTCGTCCCACCATTTTGTCCAAACGTTCATTTTCGTAGTCCAATCATTCCAATTTTTCTTCTACAATAAAAGTCCACGCTTCATCCGCCGTCTCAAAGTAGTGGTGCCTCCCTTGATATGTGACCCACAGTCTTGCCGGTTGCAGCATTCCAAACTTTATCTTTTTTTTGTGAAGTACCGCTTTGGCCCGATTAAAGCTCGCCCTCCTTCTCGCCACCTCCGCACTCCAATCTTGATAGACGCGGATCACCGCGTTCTCCCATTTACTACACCGAGTTTTCTTTGCCCATCTAAGGACCATTTCTCTATCCTTAAAACGGAGAAATCTCACCACTATGGCTCTGGGAGCTTCTCCTGCTCTCGGTCCTCGCACCATAACTCGGTATGCTCCCTCCACCTCCAACGGACCCGTCGGGGCCTCCACTCCCATTAACGAGTGCAGCATCGTGCTCACATATGCCCCGACGTCCGCCCCCTCCACACCTTCAGGAAGGCCAAGAATCCTCAAGTTGTTCCTCCTTGCGTTATTTTCCAGTGCCTCCAACCTCTCCACAGATCGTTTCTGGTGTGCCTCCTGTATCTCCGACTTCACCACCAGGCCCTGTATGTCGTTCTCATTCTCTGCTGCTTTCGCCTTCACGACCCGAAGCTCCTGCTCCTGGGTCTTTTGTTCCTCTTTCAGCCCTTCAATCGCCTGTAATATCGGGGCCAACAACTCTTTCTTCATTTCCTTTTTTATCTCCTCCACGCAGCGTTTCAAAAACTCTTGTTGTTCAGGGCCCCATATGAAACTGCCACCTTCCGACGCCATCTTGGTTTCTGCTTGCCTTCCTTGCCGTTGTTCCAAAGGATCCGCTGCAATCCGGCCACTTTCCTCTCCTTTTTCCATCCGTGTCCAGGGGGAACACCCTTCTGGTTTACCGCACGGTGTTTTCAGCCGTTAAAATTGCCGTTGGGGCTCCTATCAAGAGCCCAAAAGTCCGTTTCACAGGGAGCTGCCGAAACGTGCGACTCAGCTGGTCATCGCCGCACCCGGAAGTGAATTTGACCTTCCTTTTATGCAACACCGCCTTGGCCCGATTAAAGCTTGCCCTCCTTCTCGCCACCTCCGCACTCCAATCTTGATACACGCGGATCACCGCATTCTCCCACCTACTGTTCCGAGTTTTCTTGGCCCATCTGAGGACCATCTCTCTGTCCTTGTATCGGAGAAATCTCACCACTATGGCTCGAGGAATTTCTCCAGCCCTCGGTCTTCGCGCCATAACTTGATAGGCTCCCTCCACCTCCAGCGGACCCGTCGGGGCCTCCGATCCCATTAACGAATGCAGCATTGTGCTCACATATGCCTCGACGTCCGCCCCTTCTACACCTTCGGGAAGACCAAGAATCCTTAAGTTCTTCCTCCTCGCATTGTTCTCCGGCACCTCCAGCCTTTCCACACATCTTTTGTGTTGTGCCTCGTGGATCTCCGTTTTCACCACCAGGCCCTGTATGTCGTCCTCATTCTCAGCAGCCTTTGCCTTCACGACCCGAAGCTCCTGTTCCTGGGTCTTTTGCTCCCCCTTTAGCCCCTCAATCGCTTGTAATATCGGGGCCAACAGCTCCTTCTTCATCTCCTTTTTGAGTTCATCTACGCAACGCCGCAGGAACTCTTGTTGGTCAGGGCCCCATATTAAACTGCCTTCTTCCGACGCCATCTTGCTTTGTGCTTGCCTCCCTGGCCGCTGCTCTAGAGGATCCACCGCAATCCAGCCACTTTCCTCTCTTTTTTCCATCCGTGTCCAGGGGGGATTCCCTTCTGGATTACCGCACAGTGTTATTTGCCATTAAAATTGCCGATGGGGCTCCTATTAAGAGCCCAAAAGTCCGTTCCACCGGGAGCTGCCGAAACGTGTGACTTAGCTGGTCATCGCCGCACCCGGAAGTCCCTTTTTGGACACTTAAGGGACAGTTTAGCGCGGCCAGTCCACCTAACCTGCACATCTTTGGACTGTGGGAGGAAACCGGAGCACCCGGAGGAAACCCACGCACACACGGGGGGAGAACGTCCGCACAGACAGTGACCCAAGCCGGGAATCGAACCTGGGACCCTGGAGCTGTGAAGCAATTGTGCTAACCACTATGATAATAAAAAATGTAAACCTTTTAGGACTGAGGTGAGGAGAAATTTCTTCACCCAGCGAGAGGGGTGAATCTGCGGAATTCACTCCCACAGAAAGTAGTTGAGGCCAAAACGGCGTGTAATTTCGAGAAGGAATTAGATCGAGTTCTTGGGGGGCTAAAGGGTTCAAATGACCAGGGGGCAGCACGGTAGCGCAGTGGTTAGCTCTATGGCTTCACAGCTCCAGGGTCCAAGGTTCGATTCCTGCTTGGGTCTGTGTGGAGTCTGCACGTTCTCCCCGTGTCTGCGTGGGTTTCCTCCGGTGTGCTCCGGTTTCCCTCCCACAAGTCCCGAAAGACGTGCTTGTTGGGTGAATTGGACATTCTGAATTCTCCCTCTGTGTACCCGAACAGGCGCCGGAATGTGGCGACGAGGGGATTTTCACAGTAACTTCATTGCACTGTTAATCTAAGCCGACTAGTGACAATAAAGATTATTATGATCTGAGGGGAAGGCGGGATCAGGGTATTGAACTTGATTACCAGCCCACGATTGTAATGAATGGCGGAGCGGGCTCGAGGGGCCGAATAGCCTACCCCTGCTTTTATTTCCACGTTTCTAATGCATAAGTCTCAAAATCCACATCCTCATCTTTTTTTTTAAATTTAGGGTACCCAATTATTTTTTTCCAATTAAGGGGGAATTTAGCGCGGCCAATCCACCCACCCTGCACATTTTTGGGTTGTGGGGGCGAAACCCACGCAGACACGGGGGAGAACGTGCAAACTCCGCACGGACAGAGCCGGGATCGAACCTGGGACCTCGGATCCGTGAGGCAGCTGTGCTAACCACCTAGGCCACCGTGCTGCCCGATCCACATCCTCATCTGCAGATCTTTTACATAACCCTGCTCCCCCCCCCCCCCCCCCCCCCCCCCGGCTCCCCCGGCTCCCCGGTTCCGTGAAAATCCCAGCGCATGGAGCGAGTGGAATCTGTCGAGATATACCAAGCGAGACAGGGCCAATCACTCGCATCCGAAGACCAGCCTTCGGAAAAGCAAGAACCAGGGCCACCCCGAGCTTCTGCTGACTGATTGCTCCCCGAGACCCATGGTGTAAAGATCCTGGCATGGATAGAGGATTAGCGGACTGGCAGAAGGCAGAGAGTGGGGATAAAGGGGCCTTTTTCAGGATGGCAGCCGGAGACTAGTGGTGTGCCTCAGGGGTCTGTGCTGGGACAATATACATCAACGATCTGGAAGAAGGAACTGAAGGCACTGTTGCTAAGTTTGCAGATGATGCAAAGGTAGAATTGAGGAAGCAGGGGGGCTGCAGAAGGACTTGGGCAGGCGAGAAGGTGGGCAAAGAAGTGGCAGATGGAATACAAGGTGGGAAAGTGTGAGGTTCTGCACTTTGGAAGGAGGAATCTAGGCATAGACTATTTTCTAAATGGGGAAATGCTGAGGAAATCAGGAGCACAAAGGGACTTGGGAGCCCTTGTTCACGATTCTCTTAAGGTTAACGTGCAGGTTCAGTCGGCAGTTAGGAAGGCAAATGCAATGTTAGCATTCATGTTGAGAGGGCCAGAATACAAGAGCAGGTGTGTACTTCTGAGGCTGTATAAGGCTCTGGTCAGACCCCGTTTGGAGTATTGTGAGCAGTTTTGGGCCCCGTATCTAAGGAAGGATGTGCTGGGGCCTTGGAGAGGGTCCAGAGGAAGTTCACAAGAATGATCCCTGGAATGAAGAGCTTGTCGTGTGAGGAACGGTTGAGGACTCTGGGTCTGTACTCGCTGGAGTTTTAGAAGGATGAGGGGGGATCTTATTGAAACTTACAGGATACTGCGAGGCCTGGATAGAGTGGACG
>NC_092730.1:17032160-17127437 GCF_047496885.1 Scyliorhinus torazame | reverse complement strand
GAGCCAGCTCCGCCGTTTAATGAGATCACGGCCGCTCCCAAATCTGAATCCCCCTTCCCCCCTGCCGCTCCCCCCCCCCTCCCCCCCCCCGATAACGTATCACCCCAGAGAACCCACTCCCTCCCTTCCTCGTAAACCACCCCTCGGCCACGCTTGGGCGGAGAGCAGGGAGGTCCTCCCCTGCTGAGGGTCCCTGCTGAGAGTACGTCAGCGTTGACGGAGCAGAGGGGGCCATCCCGTTCGTCAGCAGGATTTCCTGTCGGCAGTCGGTAAGGGAAAGACAGTACGGGGCGATCGAGCAAACAGAACAGAGACTACGCCTCCCCCCCCCCCCCCCCCCCAGGGGCAACCAAAACCCTCAGGTGCATTAATCCAACCTCTACGAGGCCGTCGGATTTCAGATAATCCTGACAGACCAGCGGTGAAACCGAGAACCCCAAAACACAGACGCCTCTGCCTTCAACAACGGGTGGACCCCACGCATCTGCCCCTCTCCCGGCAGCTTTCTATTGGCTTCCATTCAGGTCGTCACAAGTCTCGTTAATTGAGGGGGAATTTAAAAAAACAAACACTTGTTTATCACAGTCAGGGAATTGAGATTCACACGGGGTCCACATTAGAGCACGTTGGCGCAGTCGGTCAGCCCCGCTGCCTCACAGCGCCAGGGTCCCAGGTTCGATTCCGGGCTTGGGTCACTGTCTGCGCGGAGTCTGCCCGTTCTCCCCCGTGTCTGCGTGGGTTTCCTCCGGGCGCTCCGGTTTCCTCCCACAAGTCCCCGAAAGACGTGCTTGTGAGGTGATTTGGCCATTTTCAATTCTCCCTCTGTGTACCCGAACAGGCGCCGGAGTGTGGCGACTGGGGGATTTTCACAGTCACTTCATTGCAGTGTTAATGTAAGGCTACTTGTGGCACTAATAAAGATTATTAACATTGTGTATCCAGTGCAAATGCCTCTATCCTCCAGCACAACCTACTCCCAACTCCCTGATCACAGGGTCATGTGATGGGTTTACAACACCACCTAGTGGTCGGAGGTCGTGCACGACATTACGTACAAACTTGCCTTATGCATATTATCACACCCGGGGGGGTGTCTAGATTCACGGGGGTGGGCGGTGGGGTGAGGGGGGCTGGGGAGGGGTGTGTGGCGGGGTGGGGTGGGGGGGTCCCTCGGCGTTGCGATAAAACAACAATGCCCACATTCGGGGAACAATGCGGATCCAGTGGGCTGTTTAGCGCAGGGCTAAATCGCTGGCTTTGAAAGCAGACCAAGGCAGGCCAGCAGCACGGTTCGATTCCCGTACCAGCCTCCCCGAACAGGCGCCGGAATGTGGCCACTAGGGGGCTTTTCACAGTAACTTCATTTGAAGCCTACTTGTGACAATAAGCGATTTTCATTTTTTTAATTTCAGTGGCTCAAAGCGAATGATGTCAACTTTCTCACCGGTCCAAGAATCCGGCCCCCCCCCGCCTTCACAGCCCGCCCCCCCCCCCCCCCCCCTCACAACCCGTCCCCCCCCAAACCCCGCCCTCCCACCAGAAATCTTGGTGGTGGAGACTTTTTCAGCAGCCAATCAGCGTCGAGATTGCATCAGGAAGTCAGATTGTAAGCAACCACTTCAATGAATAGGCGTTTTTGTCTCCAGTTACACAATCGCCGTGTCAGCTCGCGAGGAAGTACAAATACTCCCAGCCTGACCTTCAGAAGTACGGGAGTGCCGGAGTTGTCCGAATCACAGGTTAGTGCAGAGGTGGCCCCTTTCTGAATCTCGCTCAGCAGGCTGCGTTTGGCTGGGGCCCTCCCGTTTACACAATTGCTGTCGGCATTATTTAAAAGGAGGGTTCGCGTGTGCAGCTCTTTCTCCTGTGGCGTACGTCCGCAATCATGGCCCTCGACAATGGTAAACGGGCCAGCGGGAAATGTCGGCTGTGTTGCCTGTGCTGTATCGTTTCGACTCGGAGTGTGACTCGAGCTGCCCGCAAGACTTAAACACTACCGCGCACCCGAGGAGGATTTCCAGCTCATGGGGGCGGGGGGGGGGCTGCGCTCACCCACATTTCTGCCCCCACCCCCAGAGTGCGAGGGCGGGAAGCCACGCTGATACACCGATCGATCGGGGCCTGCGCAGCCATTGCCCCTCTGAACAATTGCTTGGATGAAATCCGAGCTTACCTGTTGTCCAAAGCTGCGGTTCCGATCACGGATTCCCGGCAACCCTCGCCCCCCCCCCCCCCCCCCCAACGTGTCCCCCCCCCCCAACGTGTCCCCCCCCACCCACCCCCACCCCCCTCACACTCTCCCAATGCCTGTGAACTTCTCAGGTGCCAAAAGGAATTCTTTTATTTTTCTTCTATTGATTACAATTTGAAAGTCATTTAAAAGGCAGACATTATCTTTCTTTGCTTAGGCAGCCAGCTCGAAAGTAACTTTTAAAAGGTCAAAGTCTGGCAATGAAACATGAAGAGAGAGAGAGAGAGAGCTAATCTTCAGCTAAACTCAAACTCAAAGTCAAAAACACTACCCCAAAAACACTCCTACAAAATACTTCTTAAATCATCTAATCACACCCCAATATAATCCTAATTGGTTTGCGTTAGACTCAAACACATTTGATTTGATAGCAAGCCGTCCATCTTCAATGTGCAACATGATTTTTTAATTGTTTCATGTCTGACAATTTGTGCATGTTATGGAATGCGATATTCTGCTTAATCTTTACCAACAAAAACTGGTCTTCTGCTGACTTAGCTGTTATCTGCATTGTGAACAATGGTGCCTTCATGTTGCTATGGTGCCTGCTTCGTCCTTGATCTGATATCTGGTACAGCTAGTCTCTTACGTGGGACCTTGTCAAAAAACTTCTGAAAGTCCCAATATACCACATCCACTGGCTCCCCCTCATCAACCCTCCTAGTTACATCCTCGAAGAATTCCAGTAGCTTTGTCAAGCACGGTTTTCTTTTTGTAAATCCATGCTGACTCTGTGAAAGGGAACGGGGAGAGAGGGGGAGAGTGGCTTTTAAGATTTTAAGGATCAGCCACGATCAAACAAAAGAAAGAAATCATTGACAAGGTCCCTCATGGTAGACTAGTACAAAAGGTGAAGTCACACGGGATCAGGGGTGAACTGGCAAGGTGGATACAGAACTGGCTAGGCCATAGAAGGCAGAGGGTAGCAATGGAGGGATGCTTTTCTAATTGGAGGGCTGTGACCAGTGGTGTTCCACAGGGATCAGTGCTGGGACCTTTGCTCTTTGTAGTATATATAAATGATTTGGAGGAAAATGTAACTGGTCTGATTAGTAAGTTTGCAGACGACACAAAGGTTGGTGGAATTGCGGATAGCGATGAGGACTGTCTGAGGATACAGCAGGATTTAGATTGTCTGGAGACTTGGGCGGAGAGATGGCAGATGGAGTTTAACCTGGACAAATGTGAGGTAATGCATTTTGGAAGGGCTAATGCAGGTAGGGAATATACAGTGAATGGTAGAACCCTCAGGAGTATTGAAAGTCAAAGAGATCTAGGAGTACAGGTCCACAGATCACTGAAAGGGGCTACACAGGTGGAGAAGGTAGTCAAGAAGGCATATGGCATGCTTGCCTTCATTGGCCGGGGCATTGAGTATAAGAATTGGCAAGTCATGTTGCAGCTGTATAGAACCTTAGTTAGGCCACACTTGGAGTATAGTGTTCAATTCTGGTCGCCACACTACCAGAAGGATGTGGAGGCTTTAGAGAGGGTGCAGAAGAGATTTACCAGAATGTTGCCTGGTATGGAGGGCATAAGCTATGAGGAGCGATTGAATAAACTCGGTTTGTTCTCACTGGAACGAAGGAGGTTGAGGGGCGACCTGATAGAGGTATACAAAATTATGAGGGGCATAGACAGAGTGGATAGTCAGAGGCTTTTCCCCAGGGTAGAGGGGTCAATTACTAGGGGGCATAGGTTTAAGGTGAGAGGGGCAAGGTTTAGAGTAGATGTACGAGGCAAGTTTTTTACGCAGAGGGTAGTGGGTGCCTGGAACTCACTACCGGAGGAGGTAGTGGAGGCAGGGACGATAGGGACATTTAAGGGGCATCTTGACAAATATATGAATAGGATGGGAATAGAAGGATACGGACCCAGGAAGTGTAGAAGATTGTAGTTTAGTCGGGCAGTATGGTCGGCACGGGCTTGGAGGGCCGAAGGGCCTGTTCCTGTGCTGTACATTTCTTTGTTCTTTGTTTTGTATCCCCTTGTGTTTATTTGTTTGTCTTATTTGTTTGCCCACCAGGATTTGAAAGTCAGACGCTGAGACCTGACACCATGAAGCTATTGGCAGCTGTGTTGTCCTGCTGTTCCTTGTCCGTCCTGGTGGTGGCGACGGAGGACACACATCGCCCTTGTGGTAAGTCGCCTTGAGACCGCACTCCAGCAGACACCAAGGAACGGGAGCGGAGGTAGAGGTCGGGGTGTGGTGATGTGCATCGCTGTAGATGCACAAGGGGTTAATGTAGATACAGGCGGACTAAATAAACACTAGAGGGAGCACCAGAGACATCCAGCCATTCAACCAATAGGTCAGTAAGATAGGACACGACCAATGGGCAGTCAAGACACACCCAGAGGTGACACTACCACAAGGGGGCGACCCATATAAAAGGACAGGGCACACGTGCTCTTTCTCTTTTCCACAGGCGACACTCAGAGAGACAGGGGCAGATCAGGAAGCATCACACCCACCACGTGGCTTAGAGCAGACTGGTTAGTTCGACTGAGTTACTATCGCAAGATCAGCAGGAGAGTCGAACTGACGTAGGAGAATTGTTGGCTGTTCAATAAATGTGTTAAACCTATCTCCAAGTCTGAACCTTCCTTTGTCAGAGCAGACATCAAGGAAGCAACTTATGGTACACGAAGAAGCAGAACACAACAGGGGCGGGGGGTGACCTCGGAGTGGACCACTCTTGGGAGGACCACCCCTGTCCCCGATTCCCCCACCAGCGGAGAGAGTGGGGAGGCGTTGGCGCAATGGCAGTGTCACTGACTCATAATCCGGAGCAACAGGCCAATGCTCGGGGAACACGGGTTCGAATCCCACCTTGGCCAATGCTGAAATTAATAATAATAATACAGATTTTTAAAATTTCGAGCACCCAATTCTTTTTTGTTTTCCGTTCGTCTGGGTCACTGTCCGTCTGTGTGGAGTTTGCACATTCTCCCCGTGTCTGCGTGGGTCTCGCCCCCACAACCCAAAGATGTGCAGGGTAGGTGGATTGGCCGCGCTAAATTGCTCCCTTAATTGGGGAAAAACAAAAAAGAATTGGGTACTCTAAATTTATTTTTTAAAGTTAGGATTCTATTCATTGGAGTTTAGACGAGCGGGAGGGGATCACATAGAAACTTACAAAATTCTAACAGGATTAGACGGGGAGATTCAGAAAGAATGTCCCCGATGGTGGGGGGAGTCCAGAACTAGGGGGTCATAGTTTGAGGGTCAGGGGTAAACCTTTTAGGACTGAGGTGAGGAGAAATTTCTTCACCCAGAGAGAGAGCGGGTGAATCTGTGGAATTCGCTCCCACAGAAAGTAGTGGAGGCCAAAATGTTGTCATTTCAAAAAAGAATTAGATATAGTTATTGGGGGCTAAAGGGATCGAGGGATATGGGGGGAGGCGGGATCAGGGCATAGAACTATTTTATAAAAATAAATTCAGAGTACCCAATTAATTTTTTTCCAATTAAGGGGGCAATTTAGCGCGGCCAATCCACCTGACCCTGCACATCTTTGGGTTGTGGGGGCGAAACCCACGCAGACACGGGGAGAATGTGCAAACTCCACACGGACAGTGACCCAGAGCTGGGATCGAACCTGGGACCTCGGCGCCGTGAGGCAGCAGTGCTAACCCACTGCGCCACCCGTGCCGCCCCTCAGGGTGTCGAACTTGATGCTCGGCCATGATCAGAATGAACGGGGGGGGAGCAGGCTCGAAGGGCCGAATGGTCTCCTCCTGCTCCTATTTGCGATGTATGTTTCCATGTGTACACACCACGCCCAACCCAAGGTATGTTTTCCCCTGTGCAAAGCTAGGGGGTCACGAGTTCAAGGTGAGAGGGGGAAAAGTTTCAGGAGATGTGCGTGGGGAAGTTCTTCACGCAGGGGGTGGTGGGTGCCTGGAACGCATTGCCGGCGGAGGTGGTAGAGGCGGGGAACGATAGCGTCATTCAAGATGTATCTAGACAGATACATGAATGGGCAGGGAGCAGAGGGATACAGATCCTTAGAAACTAGGTGACCGTTTTAGATAGAGGATCCGGATCGGCGCAGGCTTGAAGGGCCGAAGGGCCTGTTCCTGGGCTGTAATTTTTCTTTGTTCTTTGTTAACACCACGATTGGTGCGATGGGGTAAAGTTCCAGCGAGTTCCGTCGGCTCAGTTCGCTGGATTCGTGATGTGGAGCGGCAGCCAAAGGTTTACAAATAAACTAAAATATCGGGGGTTCGGTCCAGTATCCTCGTCGCTGTTGGGGCCTGATCTGTCTGGGATACTTGCTACAACATGGCAGAGGGAGAGGGGGTGTTGAGGAGCGGGGGGGTGGAGTGAGGAGGAGGCAGAGGCTGATGTGCTGTGTAGACTCCGGTATAGGCTAGTTGGGCTCAATGAATGGTCTGCATAGCTAGATATCCAGTAGCGCGTAACTCCACGCCGGAGAGTGTAAAATGTGTCCAACAATTCCTCTAATGCGGTCAGGCTGCCCGGTAACAGACCCGTTTTCTCTGCTTTGTATCTAACAGACCTACCAAAGCTCCTGGAAGGTCAAGAGTATCTTGTGAGTATCAACATCGCGCCTCAGGCCTCCCTGCGTTTGGGCGAGAGGCATCAAATCTTCAGCCGTGTGTCTATTCCGCTGGGGCATGGTGGGGGTCAAACCGCGGCCCACTGGCTGGTGGAGGCACCCGGGGCCCCCGCAGGAAACTGGCAGCCAATCGTGTAATCACAGAAAGGGGGATGGGTGGTCCCGCAGTCAGATTATCCCCCGAAGGCACAGGCGGGAAAGCACATTTGGGTGGTTCATCTTCCACACCACACCACGAATGCATCGATATTATTCACCTCGACCACGCCCCGTGGGAGCGAGTTCCACATTCTCCCAATTCCCCTGTGGGAGCGAGTCCCACATTCTCCCCCACTCCCCGTGAGAGCGAGTTCCACATTCTCCCCCACGCCCTGTGGGAGCGAGTCCCACATTCTCCCCACTCCCTGTGGGAGCGAGTCCCACATTCTCCCCACTCTCTTTGAGAGCGAGTTCCACATTCTCCCCCACTCCCCGTGGGAGCGAGTCCCACATTCTCCCCCACTCCCTGTGGGAGCGAGTTCCACATTCTCCCCCACTCCCCGTGGGAGCGAGTCCCACATTCTCCCCCACTCCCTGTGGAGCGAGTCCCACATTGTCCCCACTCCCTGTGGGAGCGAGTCCCACACTCTCCCCACTCTCTTTGAGAGCGAGTTCCACATTCTCCCCCACTCCCCCGTGGGAGTGAGTCCCACATTCTCCCCACTCTCTTTGAGAGCGAATTCCACATTCTCCCCCACTCCCCTGTGGGAGCGAGTTTCACATTCTCCCCCCACTCCCTGTGGGAGCGAGTCCCACATTCTCCCCCACTCCCTGTGGGAGCGAGTCCCACATTCTCCCCACTCCCTGTGGGAGCGAGTTCCACATTCTCCCCACGCCCTGTGGGAGCGACTCCCCACATTCTCCCACACTCCCTGTGGGAGCGAGTTCCACATTCTCCCACCACTCCCCGTGGGAGCGAGTTCCACATTCTCCCCCCATTCCCCGTGGGAGCGAGTCCCACATTCTCCCCCACTCCCTGTGAGAGCGAGTTCCACATTCTCCCCCACTCCCCGTGGGAGCGAGTCCCACATTCTCCCCCACTCCCTGTGGGAGTGAGTCCCACCTTCTCCCCCCACTCCCCGTGGGAGCGAGTCCCACATTCTCCCCCACTCCCCGTGGGAGCGAGTCCCACATTCTCCCCCACTCCCTGTGGGAGTGAGTCCCACCTTCTCCCCCACTCCCCGTGGGAGCGAGTCCCACATTCTCCCCACTCCCCGTGGGAGCGAGTCCCACATTCTCCCCCACTCCCCGTGGGAGTGAGTTCCACATTCTCCCCCACTCCCTGTGGGAGCGAGTCCCACATTCTCCCCACTCCCCGTGGGAGCGAGTTCCACATTCTCCCCCACTCCCTGTGGGAGCGAGTTCCACATTCTCCCCCACTCCCTGTGGGAGTGAGTTCCACATTCTCCCCCACTCCCTGTGGGAGCGAGTTCCACATTCTCCCCCACTCCCTGTGGGAGCGAGTCCCACATTCTCCCCCACTCCCCGTGGGAGCGAGTCCCACATTCTCCCACTCCCCGTGGGAGTGAGTTCCACATTCTCCCCACTCCCTGTGGAGCGAGTCCCACATTCTCCCCCACTCCACTGTGGGAGCGAGTCCCACATTCTCCCCCACTCCCTGTGTGAGCGAGTCCCACATTCTCCCCACTCCTTGTGGGAGCGAGTTCCACATTCTCCCCACTCCCCGTGGGAGCGAGTCCCACATTCTCCCCCACTCCCTGTGGGAGCGAGTCCCACATTCTCCCCCACTCCCTGTGGGAGCGAGTCCCACATTCTCCCCCGCTCCCTGTGGGAGCGAGTCCCACATTCTCCCCCACTCCCTGTGGAGCGAATCTCACATACTCCCCCACTCCCTGTGGAGCGAGTCCCACATTCCCCCCCACTCCCCGTGGGAGCGAGTCCCACATTCTCCCCCACTCCCTGTGGGAGTGAGTTCCACATTCTCCCCACTCCCTGTGGGAGCGAAGTCCCACATTCTCCCCACTCCCTGTGGGAGCGAGTTCCACATTCTCCCCCCACTCCCTGTGGGAGCGAGTTCCACATTCTCCCCACTCCCTGTGGGAGCGAGTCCCACATTCTCCCCCACTCCCTGTGAGAGCGAGTTCCACATTCTCCCCCACTCCCTGTGGGAGCGAGTTCCAAATTCTCTCCCACTCTCCCCGTGGTAGCGAGTCCCACATTCTCCCCACTCCCTGTGGGGAGCGAGTTCCACATTTTCCCCACTCCCTGTGGGAGCGAGTTCCACATTCTCCCCCACTCCCTGTGGGAGCGAGTCCCACATTCTCCCCACTCCCCCGTGAGAGCGAGTTCCACATTCTCCCCAACTCCCCGTGGGAGCGAGTTCCACATTCTCCCCACTCCCCGTGGGAGCGAGTCCCACATTCTCCCCACTCCCCGTGGGATGCGAGTCCCACATTCTCCCCACTCCCTGTGGGAGTGAGTCCCACATTCTCTCCCACTCCCCGTGGGAGCGAGTCCCACATTCTCCCCACTCCCCTGTGGGAGCGAGTCCCACATTCTCCCCCCACTCCCTGTGGGAGCGGGTCCCACATTCTCCCCCACTCCCTGTGGGAGCGGGTCCCACATTCTCCCCACTCCCTGTGGAGAGAGTCCCACATTCTCCCCCACTCGCTGTGGGAGCGAGTTCCACATTCTCCCCCACTCCCTGTGGGAGTGAGTCCCACATTCTCCCCACTCCCTGTGGGAGTGAGTTCCACATTCTCCCCACTCCCTGTGGAGCGAGTCCCACATTCTCCCCCACTCCCTGTGGGAGCGAGTTCCACATTCTCCCCATTCCCTGTGGGAGCAAGTCCCACATTCTCCCCACTCCCTGTGGGAGCGAGTCCCACATTCTCCCCACTCCCTGTGGGAGCGGGTCCCACATTCTCCCCACTCCCTGTGGGAGCGAGTCCCACATTCTACCCACTCCCCGTGGGAGCAAGTCCCACATTCTCCCCACTCCCTGTGGGAGCGAGTTCCACATTCTCCCCACTCCCTGTGGGAGCGAGTCCCACATTCTCCCCACACTCCGGGGGAGCGAGTTCCACATTCTCCCCACTCCCCGTGGGAGCGAGTCCCACATTCTCCCCCACTCCCTGTGGGAGCGAGTTCCACATTCCCCCCACTCCCTGTGGGAGTAAGTCCCACAGTCTCCCCCACTTCCCGTGGGAGCGAATCTCACATACTCCCCCACTCCCTGTGGAGCGAGTCCCACATTCTCCCCCCACTCCCCGTGGGAGCGAGTTCCACATTCTCCCCACTCCCTGTGGGAGCGAGTCCCACATTCTCCCCACTCCCTGTGGGAGCGAGTTCCACATTCTCCCCACTCCCTGTGAGAGCGAGTCCCACATTCTCCCCCACTCCCTGTGGGAGCGAGTCCCACATTCTCCCCCACTCCCTGTGGGAGCGAGTTCCACATTCTCCCACTCCCCGTGGGAGCGAGTCCCACATTCTCCCCACTCCCTGTGGGAGCGAGTTCCACATTCTCCCCCAATCCCTGTGGGAGTGAGTTTCACATTCTTCTCCCACTCCCCTGTGGGAGCGAGTCCCACATTCTCCCCACTTCCTGTGGGAGCGAGTCCCACATTCTCCCCCACTCCCTGTGGGAGCAAGTCCCACATTCTCCCCCCACTCCCCGTGAGAGCGAGTTCCACATTCTCCCCCACTCCCTGTGGGAGCGAGTTCCACATTCTCTCCCACTCCCCGTGGGAGCGAGTCGCACATTCTCCCCACTCCCTGTGGGAGCGAGTTCCACATTTTCCCCACTCCCTGTGGAGCGAGTTCCACATTCTCCCCCACTCCCCGTGGGAGCGAGTTCCACATTCTCCCCCACTCCCCGTGGGAGCGAGTCCCCACATTCTCCTCCACTCCCCGTGAGAGCGAGTTCCACATTCTCCCCCACTCCCTGTGGGAGCGAGTCCCACATTCTCCTCCACTCCCCGTGTGAGCGAGTCCCACATTCTCCCCCACTCCCTGTGGAGCGAGTTCCACATTCTCCCCCCACTCCCTGTGGGAGCGAGTTCCACATTCTCCCCACTCCCTGTGGGAGCAAGTCCCACATTCTCCCCACTCCCCATGGGAGCGAGTTCCACATTCTCCCCACTCCCTGTGGGAGCGAGTTCCACATTCTCCCCACTCCTGTGGGAGCGAGTTCCACATTCTCCCCACTCCCTGTGGGAGCGAGTCCCACATTCTCCCCCACTCCCTGTGGGAGCGAGTTCCACATTCTCCCCCACTCCCTGTGGGAGCAAGTCCCACATTCTCCCCACTCCCTGTGGGAGCGAGTCCCACATTCTCCCCACTCCCTGTGGGAGCGAGTCCCACATTCTCCCCCAGTCCCCTGTGGAGCGAGTTCCACATTCTCCCCACTCCCTGTGGGAGCGAGTCCCACATTCTCCCCCACTCCCTGTGGGAGCGAGTTCCACATTCTCCCCAGTCCCTGTGGGAGCGAGTCCCACATTCTCCCCCACTCCCCGTGGGAGCGAGTTCCACATTCTCCCCACTCCCTGTGGGAGCGAGTCCCACATTCTGCCCCCACTCCCTGTGGGAGCGAGTTCCACATTCTCTCCCAGTCCCTGTGGGAGCGAGTTCCACATTCTCCCCCACTCCCTGTGGGAGCGAGTTCCACATTCTCCCCCAGTCCCTGTGGGAGCGAGTTCCACATTCTCCCCACTCCCTGTGGGAGCGAGTCCCACATTCTCCCCCATCCCTGTGGCGAGCGAGTTCCACATTCTCTCCCACTCCCCATGGGAGCGAGTCCCACATTCTCCCCACTCCCTGTGGGAGCGAGTTCCACATTTTCCCCACTCCCTGTGGGAGCGAGTCCCACATTCTCCCCCACTCCCTGTGGGAGCGAGTTCCACATTCTCCCCATTCCCTGTGGGAGCAAGTCCCACATTCTCCCCACTCCCTGTGGGAGCGAGTCCCACATTCTCCCCACTCCCTGTGGGAGCGGGTCCCACATTCTCCCCACTCCCTGTGGGAGCGAGTCCCACATTCTACCCACTCCCCGTGGGAGCAAGTCCCACATTCTCCCCACTCCCTGTGGGAGCGAGTTCCACATTCTCCCCACTCCCTGTGGGAGCGAGTCCCACATTCTCCCCACACTCCGGGGGAGCGAGTTCCACATTCTCCCCACTCCCCGTGGGAGCGAGTCCCACATTCTCCCCCACTCCCTGTGGGAGCGAGTTCACATTCCCCCCACTCCCTGTGGGAGTAAGTCCCACAGTCTCCCCCACTTCCCGTGGGAGCGAATCTCACATACTCCCCCACTCCCTGTGGAGCGAGTCCCACATTCTCCCCCACTCCCCGTGGGAGCGAGTTCCACATTCTCCCCACTCCCTGTGGGAGCGAGTCCCACATTCTCCCCACTCCCTGTGGGAGCGAGTTCCACATTCTCCCCACTCCCTGTGAGAGCGAGTCCCACATTCTCCCCCACTCCCTGTGGGAGCGAGTCCCACATTCTCCCCCCACTCCCTGTGGGAGCGAGTTCCACATTCTCCCCCACTCCCGTGGGAGCGAGTCCCACATTCTCCCCACTCCTGTGGGAGCGAGTTCCACATTCTCCCCCAATCCCTGTGGGAGTGAGTTTCACATTCTTCTCCCACTCCCTGTGGGGAGCGAGTCCCACATTCTCCCCCACTTCCTGTGGGAGCGAGTCCCACATTCTCCCCCACTCCCTGTGGGAGCAAGTCCCACATTCTCCCCCCACTCCCCGTGAGAGCGAGTTCCACATTCTCCCCCACTCCCTGTGGGAGCGAGTTCCACATTCTCTCCCACTCCCCGTGGGAGCGAGTCGCACATTCTCCCCACTCCCTGTGGGAGCGAGTTCCACATTTTCCCCACTCCCTGTGGGAGCGAGTTCCACATTCTCCCCCACTCCCCGTGGGAGCGAGTTCCACATTCTCCCCCACTCCCCGTGGGAGCGAGTCCCACATTCTCCTCCACTCCCCGTGAGAGCGAGTTCCACATTCTCCCCACTCCCTGTGGGAGCGAGTCCCCACATTCTCCTCCACTCCCCGTGTGAGCGAGTCCCACATTCTCCCCCACTCCCTGTGGGAGCGAGTTCCACATTCTCCCCCCACTCCCTGTGGGAGCGAGTTCCACATTCTCCCCACTCCCTGTGGGAGCAAGTCCCACATTCTCCCCACTCCCCATGGGAGCGAGTTCCCACATTCTCCCCACTCCCTGTGGGAGCGAGTTCCACATTCTCCCCACTCCCCGTGGGAGCGAGTTCCACATTCTCCCCACTCCCTGTGGGAGCGAGTCCCACATTCTCCCCCCACTCCCTGTGGGAGCGAGTTCCACATTCTCTCCCAGTCCCTGTGGGAGCGAGTTCCACATTCTCCCCACCTCCCTGTGGGAGCGAGTTCCACATTCTCCCCCAGTCCCTGTGGGAGCGAGTTCCACATTCTCCCCACTCCCTGTGGGAGCGAGTCCCACATTCTCCCCCACTCCCTGTGGGAGCGAGTTCCACATTCTCTCCCACTCCCCATGGGAGCGAGTCCCCACATTCTCCCCACTCCCTGTGGAGCGAGTTCCACATTTTCCCCACTCCCTGTGGGAGCGAGTCCCACATTCTCCCCCACTCCCCGTGGGAGCGAGTTCCACATTCTCCCCCACTCCCTGTGAGAGCGAGTTCCACATTCTCCCCACTCCCTGTGGGAGCGAGTTCCACATTCTCCCCCACTCCCTGTGGGAGCGAGTTCCACATTCTCCCCACTCCCTGTGGGAGCGAGTTCCACATTCTCCCCACTCCCTGTGGGAGCGAGTCCCAACATTCTCCCCCCACTCCCCGTGGGAGCGAGTTCCACATTCTCCCCCACACCCTGTGGGAGCGAGTCCCACATTCTCCCCCACTCCCTGTGGGAGCGAGTTCCACATTCTCCCCACTCCCTGTGGGAGCGAGTTCCACATTCTCCCCACTCCCCCGTGGGAGCGAGTTCCACATTCTCCCCCACACCCTGTGGGAGCGAGTCCCACATTCTCCCCCACTCCCCGTGGGAGCGAGTTCCACATTCTCCCCCACACCCTGTGGGAGCGAGTCCCACATTCTCCCCCACTCCCTGTGGGAGCGAGTTCCACATTCTCCCCACACCCTGTGGGAGCGAGTCCCACATTCTCCCCCACTCCCCGTGGGAGCGAGTTCCACATTCTCCCCCACACCCTGTGGGAGCGAGTCCCACATTCTCCCCCACTCCCTGTGGGAGCGAGTCCCACATTCTCCCCCACTCCCTGTGGGAGCGTGTTCCACATTCTCCCCACTCCCTGTGGGAGCGAGTCCCACATTCTCCCCACTCCCTGTGTGAGCGAGTCCCACATTCTCCCCACTCCCTGTGGGAGCGAGTCCCACATTCTCCCCACTCCCTGGGGAGCGAGTTCCACATTCTCCCCCCACTTCCTGTGGGAGCGAGTCCCACATTCTCCCCCACTCCCTGTGGGAGCGAGTCCCACATTCTCCCCCACTCCCTGTGGGAGCGAGTTCCACATTCTACCCACTTCCTGTGGGAGCGAGTCCCACATTCTCCCCACTCTCCGTGGGAGCGAGTTCCACATTCTCCCCACTCCCTGTTGGAGCGAGTCCCACATTCTCCCCCCACTCCCTGTGGGAGCGAGTTCCACATTCTCCCCCACTCCCTGTGGGAGCGAGTTCCACATTCTCCCCACTCCCTGTGGGAGCGAGTTTCACATTCTCCCCCACTCCCCGTGGGAGCGAGTCCCACATTCTCCCCCACTCCCTGTGGGAGCGAGTCCCACATTTTCCCCACTCCCTGTGGAAGCGAGTTCCACATTCTCCCCCACTCCCCGTGAGAGCGAGTTCCACATTCTCCCCCACTCCCTGTGGGAGCGAGTCCCACATTCTCCCCACTCCCTGTGGGAGCGAGTCCCACATTCTCCCCACTCCCTGTGGAAGCGAGTTCCACATTCTCTCCCACTCCCCGTGGGAGCGAGTCCCACATTCTCCCCCACTCCCTGTGGGAGCGAGTCCCACATTCTCCCCCACTCCCTGTGGGAGCGAGTCCCACATTCTCCCCCACTCCCCGTGAGAGCGAGATCCACATTCTCCCCACTCCCTGTGGGAGCGAGTCCCACATTCTCCCCCACTCCCTGTGGGAGCGAGTCCCACATTCTCCCCCACTCCCTGTGGGAGCGAGTCCCACATTCTCCCCACTCTCCGTGGAGCGAGTTCCACATTCTCCCCACTCCCTGTTGGAGCGAGTCCCACATTCCTCCCCACTCCCTGTGGGAGCGAGTCCCACATTCTCCCCACTCCCCGTGGGAGCGAGTTCCACATTCTCCCCCACTCCCTGTGGGAGCGAGTTCCACATTCTCCCCACTCCCTGTGGGAGCGAGTTCCACATTCTCCCCCACTCCCTGTGGGAGCGAGTTTCACATTCTCCCCCACTCCCCGTGGGAGCGAGTCCCACATTCTCCCCCACTCCCTGTGGGAGCGAGTCCCACATTTTCCCCACTCCCTGTGAAGCGAGTTCCACATTCTCCCCCCACTCCCCGTGAGAGCGAGTTCCACATTCTCCCCACTCCCCGTGGGAGCGAGTCCCACATTCTCCCCCACTCCCTGTGGGAGCGAGTCCCACATTCTCCCCACTCCCTGTGGGAGCGAGTTCCACATTCTCCCCACTCCCTGTGGGAGCGAGTTCCACATTCTCCCCACTCCCTGTGGGAGCGAGTTCCACATTCTCCCCACTCCCTGTGGGAGCGAGTCCCACATTCTCCCCACTCCCTGTGGGAGCGGAGTTCCACATTCTCCCCACTCCCTGTGGGAGCGAGTTCCACATTCTCCCCACTCCCTGTGGGAGCGAGTCCCACATTCTCCCCACTCCCTGTGGGAGCGAGTTCCACATTCTCCCCGCTCCCTGTGGGAGCGAGTTCCACATTCTCCCCACTCCCTGTGGGAGCGAGTCCCACATTCTCCCCACTCCCTGTGGGAGCGAGTCCCGCATTCTCCCCACTCCCTGTGGGAGTGAGTCCCACATTCTCCCCCCACTCCCTGTGGGAGCAAGTCCCACATTCCCCCCACTCCCCGTGAGAGCGAGTTCCACATTTCCCCCACTTCCTGTGGGAGTGAGTCCCACATTCTCCCGCACTCCCTGTGGAAGCGAGTCCCACATTCCCCCCCACTCCCCGTGAGAGCGAGTTCCACATTCTCCCCCGCTCCCTGTGGGAGCGAGTCCCCACATTCTCCCCACTCCCTGTGGGAGCGAGTCCCACATTCTCCCCACTCCCCGAGGGAGCGAGTCCCACATTCTCCCCCACTCCCTGTGGGAGCGAGTCCCACATTCTCCTCCACTCCCCGTGTGAGCGAGTCCCACATTCTCCTCCACTCCCCGTGGGAGCGAGTTCCACATTCTCCCCACTCCCTGTGGGAGCGAGTCCCACATTCTCCCCCCACTCCCTGTGGGAGCGAGTTCCACATTCTCCCCACTCCCTGTGGAGCGAGTCCACATTCTCCCCCACTCCCTGTGGGAGCGAGTCCCACATTCTCCCCCACTCCCTGTGGGAACGAGTTCCACATTCTCCCCACTCCCTGTGGGAGCGAGTCCCACATTCTCCCCCACTCCCTGTGGGAGCGAGTTCCACATTCTCCCCACTCCCTGTGGGAGCGAGTTCCACATTCTCCCCACTCCCCGTGAGAGCTAGTTCCACGTTCTCCCCCACTCCCTGTGGGAGCAAGTCCCATCTTCTCCCCAGTCCCTGTGGGAGCGAGTCCCACATTATCCCCCACTCCCTGTGGGAGCGAGTCCCACATTCTCCCCCACTCCCCGTGAGAGCAAGTTCCACATTCTCCCCCACTCCCTGTGGGAGCAAGTCCCACATTCTCCCCAGTCCCTGTGGGAGCGAGTCCCACATTCTCCCCCACTCCCCGTGGGAGCGAGTCCCACATTCTCCCCACTCCCTGTGGGAGCAAGTCCCACATTCTCCCCCCAGTCCCCGTGAGAGCGAGTTCCACATTCTCCCCCCACTCCCTGTGGGAGCGAGTTCCACATTCTCTCCCACTCCCCGTGGGAGCGAGTCCCACATTCCCCCCACTCCCTGTGGGAGCAAGTCCCACATTCTCCCCCCAGTCCCCGTGAGAGCGAGTTCCACATTCTCCCCCACTCCCTGTGGGAGCGAGTTCCACATTCTCTCCCACTCCCCGTGGGAGCGAGTCCCACATTCTCCCCCACTCCCTGTGGAAGCGAGTCCCACATTCTCCCCCACTCCCTGTGGAAGCGAGTCCCACATTCTCCCCCACTCCCTGTGGGAGCGAGTTCCACATTCTCCCCCACTTGCTGTGGGAGCGAGTCCCGCATTCTCCCCACTCCCTGTGGGAGCGAGTCCCACACTTTCCCCACTCCCTGTGGGAGCGAGTCCCACATTCTCCCCCACTCCCTGTGGGAGCGAGTCCCACAGTCTCCCCCACTCCCTGTGGGAGCGAGTTCCACATTCTCCCCACTCCTGTGGGAGCGAGTCCCACATTCTCCCCACTCCCTGTGGGAGCGAGTCCCACATTCTCCCCACTCCCTGTGGGAGCGAGTCCCCACATTCTCCCCCACTCCCCGTGGGAGCGAGTCCCACATTCTCCCCACTCCCTGTGGGAGCGAGTCCCACATTCTACCCCACTCCCTGTGGGAGCGAGTTCCACATTCTCCCCCACTCCCGTGAGAGCTAGTTCCACATTCTCCCCACTCCCCGTGGGAGCGAGTCCCACATTCTCCCACACTCCCAGTGGGAGCGAGTCCCACATTCTCCCCACTCCCCGTGGGAGCGAGTTCCACATTCTCCCCCACTCCCCGTGGGAGCGAGTCCCACATTCTCCCCCCCCTCCCCGTGGGAACGAGTTCCACATTCTCCCCCCCCTCGCCGTGGGAGCGAGTCCCACAGTCTGGGGGGTGGGGGGGGGGGGGGGGGGGGCGGTCATGGGTTCGAATCCCCCCCCCCGCAGCTGGAGGAATGTAACTCCAATGAATAAAATCCGGAATTATATAAAAGTACCAACCTCTCCGGCCTTGAACGACTCCTCTCGATATTGTTTTAAAGGTTAATCCAATGAAAGGCCAGACGGAAAGCATGAGCTTCTCCTACGACGCTATTCAGAAGAGAGTTTATGTTGCGAGGGTGGCCTTCACGGGCAGTGCCATGGCGGACCCAGTGCTGGACTATTTGCTATACAATGAGGTGGGTACACAGGGCCCTCCCAGGGCCCGATTTTTAACTTTAAATTCTGATTGGTCTGACTCCGCTCCCCCACATCCTGGCCCGGGACCCACAAAGAGATATTGGGCGGAATTCTCCGCAATCGGCGCGATGTCCGCCGACCGGCGCCAAAAACGGCGCGAATCAGTCCGGCATCGCGCCGCCCCAAAGGTGCGGAATCCTCCCCATCTTGAGCGGCCGAGCCCTCACCTTGAGGGGCTAGGCCCGCGCCGGACTGATTTCCGCCCCGCCAGCTGGTGGGAAACTGACATTGCCGGGCGGCGCATGCGTGGGAGCGTCAGCGGCGGCTCACGGTATCCCCGCGCATGCACAGTGGAGGGGGTCTCTTCCGCCTCCGCCATGGTGGAGACCGTGGCGAAGGCGGAAGGAAAAGAGTGCCCCCCACGGCACAGGCCCGCCCGCGGATCGGTGGGCCCGATCGCGGGCCAGGCCACCGTGGGGGCACCCCCCCCGGGGCCAGATCGCCCCCCCCCCCCCCCAGGACCCCGGAGCCCGCCCGCGCCGCCTTGTCCCGCCGGGAAGAGAGGTGGTTTAATCCACGCCGGCGGGACAGGCATTCCGGCAGCGGGACTTCGGCCCATCGCGGGCCGGAGAATCGCCCGGGGGGGGGGGGGGGGGGGGGGCCGCCAACCGGCGCGGCGCGATTCCCGCCCCCGCCGAATATCCGGTTGCCGGAGAATTCGGCAACCGGCGGGGGCGGGATTCACGCCAGACCCCGGCGATTCCCCGACCCGGCCGGGGGGGTCGGAGAATCTCGCCCCTGTTTCTGGAACCCGCCCAATCACAGGACCAGGGATCACCTGATGGGAGCGATCTTAAGGACTGGGATATTTACCTTGAGGTGATCAAATGACAGCTACAGGCTGTGGTAGGCCACTGAACATACATTACATGCATTACGGTACACTGCCATTGTCCTCCAGTTATTACGGTAAATCCCGTTCTGCTGGCTCTGCCCAGCAGGCTCTGTATCTAGCACAATAAAGCCACAATACTTCACCATTCGCCGCGTGATCATTGAGGGTACATCACAGGCCCAACCTCCCTTTAAACTGCCCCCATTGTCATGATATCCACATCAGCTATCATGGTGCAATCACACACACACACTGATGGACAGGCAGTTGGACCAACCAGCACACAGATAACATCGCAGCCAATCACCAGTGAGAGCACACGCACTATAAAACAGGGAACACCACAGTTCCCGCTCATTCTACCAGGAGATAGCTCAGAGCACAGAGCTCACAGCGCGCCACTCAGACATACACCATGTGCTGAGTGCCTCTCTAAGATAGTGATAGGGCTGGGTCCACAGGTTAGCTGGTGAAGCACGTACCCAAGCCAGCAGTTAGTTGTTGCCGTTGTTTAGACAATAAAACAGAGTTGTACCATCTACAGCCGTGTTGGATCATTTGTGCATCGGAACACCCAACACGACATGATACCAGTAGTGGACGCAAACCAGCGACTGTGTGATCTACCTGCACCCTTTCAGAAATCCGCCATCCTGCGCCATGGACACCATCAGCCCGCTGCAGCCGCTCCGAATCGCTGGAAATCTTGGCGTAACCTGGAAGCTGTTTAAACAGCGCTTCCAGCTCCTCCTAGAAGCCACAGACAGGGAGAATGCATCGGACACCAGGAAGATCGCCCTTCTCCTCTCCACGGCAGGGCAACACGCCATCCACATCTACAACTCCCTGGCATTCGCGGAAGGCGAGGACAAAACAAAATATAAGACGGTGCTTCTGAAGTTCGAGGAACACTTCAGCGTGGAAGTTAATGAGAGCTTCGAGAGGTACCTCTTCCAGCAGCGCCTGCAGGGTAAGGATGAGCCTTTCCAATCTTACTTGACTCACCTCCGTATCCTCGCGCAGTCCTGCGGCTACGAGGCCACCTCCGACTCCATGATTCGGGATCAGATAGTTTTTGGGGTCACCTCGGGCACCCTACGCCAGCAGCTCCTCAAAATAAAGCGCCTCACTCTAGCCTCCGCCATCGAAGCCTGCGTCCTCCACGAAAACGCGACCAGCCGCTACTCCCAAATCCAGGCAGCCGAGTCGGCAAGGCACGGGGTCCTACGAGGCGGAGCGGGTCCAGTCGATCGAGTTCCTCCCGGCCCGCGGCCCGGACGAGGGCGGTCATTACGCGCGCTTTACGAGGCCTCCCGCGCTTGTACGCGCCAAAAGAGGGGACGTCGACGCAGAGGGACGGGATGCGCAGGCAGCGCTCTACGCAGGACCGCACCGCGCATGCGCGGTGGCGCAACGAACGCCATGACGTCACGACGTGCGGCAACTGTGGCTCCGCCCACTTAAAGCGGCAATGTCCGGCCAAAGCGCGACAATGCCTCCGCTGTGGCAGGATGGGCCACTATGCTGCCTGCTGTCGAGCAGCTCAACCTGCCAACTCCCAACAATTCCGCCAGCCTCGCAGGGACGTGAGGGCGATTCAGCCCCCCTACACTGAGTCATATCCAGATAGAATGCAGACCAGCGATACCGAAGACAGGGAGCCCTTCCGCGTTGCGGTAATCCACAAGAACCGGATGTCCCCAAGTCGGAACCACCAGCCGCTGCCAGTGCACAGCGTTAATCCGGGCGATGAATGGTGTGCCACCCTAACGGTCAACCGGTCACAGATCACATGTCGCCTGGACACTGGTGCCTCCGCCAATCTCCTCGCATGGTCAGCCTTCCAGACCTTGAAGGTTAAACCACCGATTCTGCCATCCCACTGCCAGCTGGTTGACTACAATGGAAACGTTATCCCGGCCATGGGATCCTGCCAGCTCGAGGTTGCACACAATTCATAGACAGCCACACTGTCCTTCGAGATCGTTGGATCCTCGAAGGACTCCCTGCTGGGCGCACAGGCGTGCAAGATTCTCCAGCTCGTTCAGCGGGTACACACTCTGTCTCCAGAAGGCACGTCCGATTTCCCGGATGCAGACTTTAGGGCACAGCTCCACTCGCTCCTCGCCCACAACCAGGAGGTTTTCGAGGGCACGGGCACACTGCCCTACACCTACAAAATACGGCTCAAACCGGACGCCACCCCCCGGTCATTCACGCACCTCGTAGAGTCCCAGCGCCACTCAAAGACCGCCTCAAGCAGCAGCTGCAGGACCTCCAGGACCAAGGGGTGCTATCCCGGGTCACGGAGCCCACGCCATGGGTCAGCTCCATGGTGTGCGTTAAAAAGCCCTCTGGCGAACTCCGGATCTGCATCGACCCGAAAGATCTGAACAACTACATCATGAGGGAACACTACCCCCATACCCAAACGGGAAGAGATCACGAGTGAAATGGCCCGGGCAAATATATTTACCAAGCTTGATGTCTCAAAGGGTTTTTGGCAGATTCAACTGGATCAGTCCAGCAGGAAGCTGTGCACCTTCAACACTCCCTTTGGCCGATACTGCTACAATAGGATGCCGTTTGGCATCATCTCGACATCCGAGGTGTTTCATCGCATCATGGAACAGATGATGGAGGGCATCGAAGGGGTGCGCGTCTATGTTGACGACGTCATCATCTGGTCCACCACACCACGGGAGCACATCAGTCGTCTCCAGCGTGTCTTCGCTCGGATACGAGAACACGGCCTGCGCCTCAACCGAGCCAAGTGTTCTTTTGGCCAAACTGAGCTGAAGTTTCTGGGGGACCACATATCCCGGCCAGGGGTGCGGCCGGATGCAGACAAAGTGGCAGCTATTGCAGCCATGCCGCAGCCGGCAGACAAGAAGGCAGTGCTGCGCTTTCTCGGGATGGTCAACTTCCTGGGGAAGTTCATTCCCAACCTTGCCTCCCACACAACGGCTCTTCGCCACCTGGTGAAGAAGACCACGGAGTTCCAGTGGCTGCCCGCACACCAGCAGGAATGGGAGGAGCTCAAGATTAAGCTCACCACAGCCCCGGTATTGGCGTTCTTCGACACTACTCGAGACACAAAGATCTCGACTGATGCCAGCCAGTCCGGCATTGGGGCGGTACTCCTGCAACGGGACGACACTGCATCATGGGCCCCGGTCGCCTACGGTCGCGGGCCATGACCCCCACAGAGCAGCGCTATGCGCAGATCGAGAAGGAGTGCCTAGGCCTGTTGACCGGCATCGACAAGTTTCACGATTATGTACATGGTCTTCCGCAGTTCACTGTGGAGACCGACCATCGCCCCCTGGTCGGCATCATTCAGAAGGACCTCAACGATATGACCCCTCGCCTCCAGTGCATTCTGCTCAAGCTCCGGAGGTACGACTTCCAACTGGTCTACACCCCGGGGAAGGATCTCATCATCGCAGACGCTCTGTCCAGGGCGGTCGACACACCGCCCGACTCGGAGGGGTTCGTTTGTCAGGTCGACGCACAAGTAGCCTTCACATCGGCCAATCTGCCGGCTACTGATGCACGTCTGGCCCACATTCGCCGTGAGACTGCGGCTGACCCCCTTCTACAGCGTGTAATGCGCCACATGACGGGAGGGTGGCTCAAAGGACAGTGCTCACAATTCTACAATGTCCGGGACGACTTGGCCGTCATTGACGGTGTCCTCCTAAAGTTGGACCGGATTGTGATCCCACACAACATGCACAGGCTGGTCCTCGAACAATTGCACGAAGGCCATCTCGGGGTTGAGAAGTGCAGGCGGAGGGCCCGAGAGGCGGTATACTAGCCGGGCATCAGCGACGACATCGCCAACATGATGCTCAACTGCCCCACCTGCCAGAGGTTTCAGCCGGCGCAACCTCCTGAGACGCTTCAGCCCCATGAGTTGGTCACGTCCCCCTGGGCGAAGATGGGTGTGGACCTTTTTCACGCGTTCGACAGGGACGTCCATATCGTCAAGCGGCTCCTCTGCAAGGCTGCTGATGCCGGATCGGATTTCTGCCTCGCCCTGCTGGCCTATCGCTCGGCCCCACTGTCCACGGGCCTCTCGCCAGCCCAGCTGTTGATGGGTCGCGCCCTCAGGACCACTGTGCCGTCCATTCTTGTCCCTACACCCGACCATGCTCCAGTACTGCAAAGGATGCGACAGCAGCGTGCTCAGCAGAAGGTGGCACATGACACTCGGGCAACTGATCTTCCTGCCCTGGCGCCTGGAGACAACGTCCGCATCCACCTACCGGAGGGTGGCTGGTCGGCAACCGCCGAGGTTCTCCGCCGCGTGGCTCCCCGCTCGTTCCTGGTTCGCCTGCCTGATGGCTCCATTCGCCGGCGTAATCGGCGGGCCCTTCGGCTGCTTCCGCCCTCGCTACGTGATCATGCACCGGTGCCACGCCCTCCTGTTGTTCCTGATGTCGACTTCGTGGAGCTTCCTGCCACTCTGCCTATTCCTCTCTCGCCCGTGGCCAGGCCCATTCCTCAGCCGGTGGATCCTGACCCACCCTTGAGGCGGTCAACCCGAATTCGTCGCCCACCTGAGAGACTTGACTTATGAGCCTGTTAGCACATTGGACTCACTGAATTGTTTGACAGTACTGTTAACGAGTTTCCTTTCTTGTCATTCATTGTTCCAGAAGTTTTCTCTTGTCGTTTGCGGATTGCATTTGTTCTGTTATTGGTACAACCTCGTTGTTCTGTTGCACCTGACACCTTCCTATGTATATAGTTTAGCTTCATGTACATGTTGTAAATATTGCACACACATACTCAGATGCACTCAGTACACATTTCTATTTATTATCATGTCGGCACATATCCTTTGTGAAAAGGGGGGGGATGTCATGATATCCACATCAGCATATCATGGTGCAATCACACACACACTGATGGACAGGCAGTTGGACCAACCAACACACACGCAACATCACAGCCAATCACCAGTGAGAGCATACGCACTATAAAACAGGGAACACCACAGATCCCGCTCATTCTACCAGAGATAGCTCAGAGCACAGAGCTCACAGCGTGCCACTCAGACATAGACCATGTGCTGAGTGCCTCACTAAGATACTGACAGGGCCGGGTCCACAGGTTAGCTGGTGAAGCACGTACCCAAGCCAGCAGTTAGTTGTTACCGTTGTTTAGACAATAAAACAGAGTTGTACCATCTACAGCCGTGTTGGATCATTTGTGCATCGGAACACCCAACACGACACCCATATGCTACTTCGGATAACACAGGCTGCTACTTGATGCAGTCTTAACTAAAGGATGCTCCAGACTCTGAATGAGTTCACCGTGTTTATTGAACGATTAGCACAGTTTTCATAGATTATCATAGAATTTACAGTGCAGAAGGAGGCCATTCGGCCCATCGGAGTCTGCACCGGCTCTTGGAAAGGGCCCCCCTACCCAAGGTCCACACCTCCACCCTATCCCCATAACCCAGTAACCCCAACCAACACTAAGGGCAATTTGGACACCAAGGGCAATTTATCACGGCCAATCCACCTAACTTGCCATCTTTGGACTGTGGGAGGAAACCGGAGTACCCGGAGGAAACCCACGCACACACGGGGGAGGATGTGCAGACTCCGCACAGACAGTGGCCCAAGGCCGGAATCGAACCTGGGACCCTGGAGCTGTGAAGCAATTGTGCTATCCACAATGCTACCGTGCAGCCCCAATTCTCAAATGAGTTCGACTCTCTGCTAATCTAACTGCAGGAACTCAGTCTAACTGTGCCAGCCTGCTCTAAGCCACGTGCTGGGGTGTGAGGCTGCTGATCAACCCTGTCTCACTCTCTAGATGTCGAAAGAGGCAGGACGTGAGTGCCTTATCCCTTTTATAGTGTTTATGGCATGCCCCCCTTGTGGTGATGCCACCTTTGAGTATCCTGACTGCCCATTGGTTGTGTCCTAATTCTGAGTGCTCATTGGTTGCATGTTTGCATATCATGACACCCATCAAACACTCCCAGGACAGGTACAGCACGGGGTTAGATACAGAGTAAAGCTCCCTCTACAACTGCCCCATCAAACACTCCCAGGACAGGTACAGCACGGGATTAGATACCGAGTAAAGCTCCCTCGACACTGTCCCCATCAAACACTCCCAGGACAGGTACAGCATGGGGTTAGATACAGAGTAAAGCTCCCTCGACACTGTCCCCATCAAACACTCCCTGGACAGGGACAGCACGGGGTTAGATACAGAGTAAAGCTCCCTCTACACTGTCCCCATCAAACACTCCCAGGACAGGTACAGCACGGGGTTAGATACAGAGTAAAGATCCCTCGACACTGTCCCCATCAAACACTCCCAGGACAAGTACAGCGCGGGGTTAGATACAGAGTAAAGCTCCCTCTACACTGTCCCCATCAAACACTCCCAGGACAGGTACAGCACGGGGTTAGATACAGAGTAAAGCTCCCTCTACACTGTCCTCATCAAACACTCCCAGGACAGGTACAGCATGGGGTTAGATACAGAGTAAAGCTCCCTCGACACTGTCCCCACCAAACACTCCCTGGACAGGGACAGCACGGGGTTAGATACAGAGTAAAGCTCTCTCTACACTGTCCCCATCAAACACTCCCAGGACAGGTACAGCACGGGGTTAGATACAGAGTAAAGCTCCCTCGACACTGTCCCCATCAAACACTCCCAGGACAAGTACAGCGCGGGGTTAGATACAGAGTAAAGCTCCCTCTACACTGTCCCCATCAAACACTCCCAGGACAGGTACAGCATGGGGTTAGGTACAGAGAAAAGCTCCCTCTACACTGTCCCCATCAAACACTCCCAGGACATGTACAGCACGGGGTTAGATACAGAGTAAAGCTCCCTCTACACTGTCCCATCAAGCACTCCCAGGACAGGTACAGCACAGGGTTAAATACAGAGTAAAGCTCCCTCTACACTGTCCCCATCAAACACTACCAGGACAGGTACAGCACGGGGTTAGATACAGAGTAAAGCTCCCTCTACACTGTCCCCATCAAACACTCCCAGGACAGGTACAGCATGGGGTTAGATACAGAGTAAAGCTCCCTCTACACTGTCCCCATCAAACACTCCCAGGACAGGTACAGCACGGGGTTAGATACAGAGTAAAGCTCCCTCTACACTGTCCCATCAAACACTCCCAGGACAGGTACAGCACGGGGTTAGATACAGAGTAAAGCTCCCTCTACACTGTCCCCATCAAACACTCCCAGGACAGGTACAGCACGGGGTTAGATACAGAGTAAAGCTCCCTCTACACTGTCCCATCAAACACTCCCAGGACAGGTACAGCACGGGGTTAGATACAGAGTAAAGCTCCCTCTACACTGTCCCCATCAAACACTCCCAGGACAGGTACACCACGGGGTTAGATACAGAGTAAAGCTCCCTCTACACTGTCCCATCAAACACACCCAGGACAGGTACAGCACGGGGTTAGATACAGAGTAAAGCTCCCTCTACACTGTCCCCATCAAACACTCCCAGGACAGGTACAGCACGGGGTTAGATACAGAGTAAAGCTCCCTCTACACTGTCCCCATCAAACACTCCTGGGACAGGTACAGCGCGGGGTTAGATACAGAGTAAAGCTCCCTCTACACTGTCCCCCATCACACACATCCAGGGCAGGTACAGCACGGGGATAGATACAGAGTAAAGCTCCCTCGACATTGTCCCCATCAAACACTCCCTGGACAGGTACAGCATGGGGTTAGATACAGAGTAAAGCTCCCTCTACACTGTCCCCATCAAACACTCCCAGGACAGGTACAGCGCGGGGTTAGATACAGAGTAAAGCTCCCTCTACACTGTCCCCATTCACACACTCCCAGGTCAGGTACAGCACGGGGATAGATACAGAGTAAAGCTCCCTCAACATTGTCCCCATCAAACACTCCCTGGACAGGTACAGCATGGGGTTAGATACAGAGTAAAGCTCCCTCTACACTGTCCCCATCAAACACTCCCAGGACAGGCACAGCAGGGGGTTAGATACAGAGTAAAGCTCCCTCTACACTGTCCCCATCAAACACTCCCAGGACAGGCACAGCACGGGGTTAGATACAGAGTAATACCCCTCTACACTGTCCCCCATCAAACACTCCCAGGACAGGTACAGCACGGGGTTAGATACAGAGTAAAGCTCCCTCTGCACTGTCCCCATCAAACACTCCCAGGACAGGTACAGCATGGGGTTAGATACAGAGTAAAGCTTCCTCTACACTGTCCCCTTCAAACACTCCCAGGACAGGTACAGCACGGGGTTAGATACAGAGTAAAACTCCCTCTACACTGTCCCCATCAAACACTCCCAGGGCAGGTACAGCACGGGGTTAGATACAGAGTAAAGCTCCCTCTACACTGTCCCCATCAAACACTCCCAGGACAGGTACAGCACGGGGTTAGATACAGAGTAAAGCTCCCTCTACACTGTCCCCATCAAACACTCCCAGGACAGGTACCGCACGGGGTTAGATACAGAGTAAAGCTCCCTCTACACTGTCCCCATCAAACACTCCCAGGACAGGTACAGCACGGGGTTAGATACAGAGTACAGCTCCCTCTACACTGTCCCATCAAACACTCCCAGGACAGGTACAGCACGTGGTTAGATACAGAGTAAAGCTCCCTCTACACTGCCCCCATCAAACACTCCCAGGACAGGTACAGCACGTGGTTAGATACAGAGTAAAGCTCCCTCTACACTGTCCCATCAAACACTCCCAGGACAGGTACAGCACAGGGTTAGATACAGAGTAACGCTCCCTCTACACTGCCCCCATCAAACACTCCCAGGACAGGTACAGCACGGGGTTAGATACAGAGTAAAGCTCCCTCTACACTGTCCCCATCAAACACTCCCAGGACAGGTACAGGACGGGGTTAGATACAGAGTAAAGTTCTGCCTTCACCTCTGTTTCAGGCTGTGATTTACCAGTTCTACCCTAAGAACGGGAGCTGTGTGAAGTACCCGCTCCATGATCCGTTCCGGTCGTTCGCAATTCCCAAGAATGCAACATTTGTCGGTCAGATATATTTTGGTGACTCCTTGGACCCCGGAGATAGACTGCTGGTCGACGTCTGGATGGGTGCATTTGGCTCTGGTAAGCATGGGGCTGGACCCCTATTTATTCTACGTTCCCGACCCGCTTCCCCCACCTTCCTCCTCCCGCTCTCGCTCTCTCTCTCTCTCTCTCTCTCCCTCTCTCTCAGATTGGAATAAACATTCACTGACCGCCCCCTCCAGTGCCTCATCCAGTCTCTGCGCCGACTGTGTGTGAGTGACGCCTCCCACTGCCGAGAAGCACGCAGCTGGGGGAAGGCCGGAGTTTCCTACCTTTGTTTCATCGGTGGTTTGAAATCGGAGATCGGGGGCTAGGCCGTGATTTCGCTCAGTGGCTGGAGGGGCAGAATGGACTCCTCTTGTCCCTGTGTCACACAGAATGAGTTTGATTGTTCCATTGGCTGACTTTCCCTTCCCCCATGAGGAATGGGTGTCGCTGGCTAAGACAGAGCATTGATCGCCCATCTCTAATTGCCCCTCGTGAAGGTGGCGGGTGAGCCGCCATCTTGACCCCGCTGCAATCCCGTACGGTGTAGGTACACCCACCATGCTGTTAGGGAGGGCGCTCCCAGGATTTTGACCCCAGCCACAGCGAAGGAACGGCCGATATATTTCCGAGTCGGGATGGCGAGCGGCTCGGGGGGGGGGGGGGGGGGGGGGGGACACGACTTGCAGGCGGGGGTGTTTCCCCGTGCGTCTGCTGCTGCCCTCGTCCTTCTAGACGGTAGAGGTGGCGGGTTTGGAAGGTGCTGTCGAAGGAGCGAGTGGCTGCGGCGCGTCTTGTAGACGGTGCACACGGCCGCCGCTGTGCGTCGGGGGGGGGGGGAGGGAGCGAATGTTTGTGGTTAGCGCGTCGATCGAGCGGGGCTGCTTTGTCCTGGACGGTGTCGAGCTTCTCGAGTGTCGTTGGGAGCCGCGCTCATCCAGGCGAGTGGAGAGTATTCCCTCACACTCCTGACTTGTGCCTTGTAGATGGTGGACAGGCTTTGGGGGGAGTCAGGAGATGAGTTACTCTCCGCAGGATTCCCAGCCTCTGACCTGCTCTGGTAGCCACAGTATTAATGTGGCTGGGCCCAGTTCAGTGTCTGATCAATGGTAACCCCCAGGATGTTGATTGTGGGGGATTCAGCGATGGGAATGTCAAGGGGCGATGGTTAGATCCTCTCTTGTAGGAGATGGTCATTGCCGGGCACTTGTGTGGTGTGAATGTAACTTGCCCCTTGTCAGCCCCGAGCCTGGATATTGTCCGGGTCTTGCTGCATTTGGACAGGGACTGATTCAGTATCTGAGGAGCCGCGAATGGTGCTGAACATTGTGCAGTCGTCCGCAAACATCCCCACTTCTGACCTTGTGATGGAGGGAAGGTCATTGATGAAGCAGCTGAAGATGGTTGGGGCCTAGGACACGACCCCGAGGAAACTCCCGCAGTGACGTCCTGGAGCTGAGATGATTGACCTTCAACCGCCACAACCATCTTCCTTTGTGCCGGGTCTGACTCCAACCAGCGGAGAGTTTCCCCCTGATTCCCACTGACTCCAGTGTAGCTCGGGCTCCGTGATGTCACACTCGGCCAAACGCTGCCTCGATGTCGAGGGCAGTCACTCTCGCCTCACCTCTGGCATTCAGCTCTTTTGTCCATGTTTGAACCAAGGCTGGAATGAGGTCAGGAGCTGAGTGACCCTGGCGGAACCCAAACTGAGCGTCCGGGAGCAGGTTATTGCTGAGTAAGTGCTGCTTGATAACACTGTTGGCGACTCCTTCCATCACTCTGCTGAAGATGGAGAGCAGACTGATAGGGCAGATATTGGCTGGTTGGATTTTTTGTTTATTGTCACGTGTACCGAGGTCCAGTGAAAAGTATTTTTCAGTGAGCAGCTCAACAGATCATTAAGTACATGGGAAGAAATGAAAATACATAATAGGGCAACACAAGGTACACAATGTAAATACATAAGCACTGGCATCGGATGAAGCATACAGGGTGTAGTGTTAATGAGGTCAGTCCATAAGAAGGTCGTTTAGGAGTCTGGTAACAGCGGGTAAGAAGCTGTTTATGAGTCTGTTCGTGCGTGTTCTCAGACTTCTGTATCTCCCGCCCGATGGAAGAAGTTGGAAGAGTGAGTAAGCCGGGTGGGAGGGGTCTTTGATTATGCTGCCCGCTTTCCCCAGGCAGCGGGAGGTGTAGATGGAGTCAATGGATGGGAGGCGGGGTTCGTGTGATGGACTGGGCGGTGTTCACGACTCTCTGAAGTTTCTTGCGGTCCTGGGCCGAGCAGTTGCCATACCAGGCTGCGATGCAGCCCGATAGGATGCGTTCTATGCTTTCTTCGATTCCCGGCTTGGGTCACTGTCTGTGCGGAGTCTGCACATCCCCCCCGTGTCTGCGTGGGTTTCCTCCGGGTGCTCCGGTTTCCTCCCACAGTCCAAAGATGTGCGGGTTAGGTGGATTGGCCGTGATAAATTGCCCTTAACGTCCAAAAAATGTTGGGTGGGGTTACTGGGTTACGGGAATAGGGTGGAGGTGTGGGTTTAAGTAGGATGCTCTTTCCAAGGGCCGGTGCAGACTCGATGGGCCGAATGGCCTCCTTCTGCACTGTAAATTCTATGATTCTATGACTATCTTGGATTCGACAAGTCCTCTTAATGAACACACAGTTCATTAAGAACATTTAAACTGCACTCATCTACAGCTAATCTAACTACTTATATAAACTATGATCTGCTCTCACTTACACTATCGGTACTTCTGACTCTCTCTAGCTAGCTCCTGCACACACTCTCTCACAAGGCTTAGCAGCACTGATTTATATAGTTCGAACTGTAGCTCCCTCCAGTGGCTACTCTAGACACTTCATTAACCCTTGCAGTTCTTACAATTCTTTTTCTTTACACATTTAGAGTACCCAATTATTTTTCTTTCCCAATTGAGGGGCAATTTAGCGCGGCCAATCCACCTAACTCTGCACATCTTTGGGTTGTGGGGGCGAAACCCACGCAGACACGGGGGAGAATGGGCAAACTCCACACGGACAGTGACCCAGAGCCGGGATTCGAACCACTCCACCAACAATGTTTTATTTCCTAGGGTACTACTCGATGACCTACACCACGCACGGTTGCTTCCCCGTGTCCAGCATATACGCCAGCAAGGAAATCGGCTTTAAGTTGGAATCGTGAGTAGTTTTGACTTTTTCGCTGTCTTTGCTTTCTACGCCTGCGTCCGCTACCCACTCCCCACCCCCCCCCCCCCCCAGCCCCCTCCTTCCCGCCCCCCCCCCCCCCCCATCCCTCACCCCACCTAATGTTGTGTCTCCTTCCCCTCCGCCTGGCTCTCACTGGGCTACGGGGAGCGGGTCTAGGCCGCTCGAGCGTGATCCGCCATCCAATGAGATCACGGCCGGTCTGATTCTCACCTTGACCTCAGATTCGCCCCCCCCCCCTCCCCCCCAATAACCTTTCACCCCCCCCCCCTCCCCCTTGTCAATCGAGAATCTACCCACCTCGGCCTTAACGATGTTCAAAGGTTCTCATCCGCCGCCTCTCGAGGAAGAGAGTTCCGGAGAGTCGCCACCCTCCGAGAGAAAACATTTGTCCCCGTCTCCGTCTTAAACGGGGCGCCACTTATTTTTAAACGCCCCCCCCCCCTCCCCCCTCGTTCTCGGTTCTCCCACAAGAGGAAACAATCTCTCTTCACGAGATAGTCCCGTCATCCCCGGGGTCAAGTCTGGTGAACCGTCATTGCGCTCCCTTTGTGGCAGTGATATCCTTCCTGGGGTCAGGGGACTAAAACTGCTCACAGTACTCCAGGTGCGGCCTAACCAAGCTCCTGTCCAATTGAAGCCAGGCCTCGCAACTTAAATCCACTGGCGATAAAGGCTAACATTCCGTTAGGCGTCCTAATCGCTTTCTGCACCTGCGGGTTCGCCCTCGGTGAATTATAGACAAGGACACCCAGGTCCCTCTGTACACCCGCACTTTTCGAATCTCTCGCCGTTTGAGAAATACGCTACAAATCTGCTCCTTCGACTAAAGCGGATTATCGCATTTTTCCACATTATGTTGAACCTGCCCTCTTCCCGCCCACTCGCTAAGCCTGTCCTTATCTGCCTGTAGTTGCTTTGCATCTTCCTCACAACGCACATTCCGGTCTAGTTTTGCTTCAACTTGGAAATAGTACATTTGGTCCCCCACGTCCGAACCGTTGATGTGTACTGTGAACCGCTGGGGCCCCCTAATACTGATCCTTGGGGTACTCCACTAGCCACAGCCTCTCACCGCGAGAATGACCCGTTTGTTCCAACTCTCTGTTTTCTGCCTGTCAGCCAATCCTGAACCCCCCCCTACCCCATACCCTGTGCTTTTATTTCGCTATTCCACCTCCCGTGGGGGACTTTATCAAAAGAACCTTCCGAAAGTCCAAACTTACTCCGTCCGTCGACTCGCTTTTGTCGATTCCGCGACTGACATCATCAAAAGTTCCAACGCGCCACAGCGAAAAACCGCACCGACCTCCTCAGAAGACAAATATGGGACACAACCGACAGAACACCCTTCGTCGTCCAGAACTTCCCCGGAGCGGAGAAACTACGTCATCTTCTTCACAGCCTTCAACACGTCATTGATGACGATGAACATCTTGCCAAGGTCATCCCCACACCCCCACTACTTGCCTTCAAACAACCGCGCAACCTCAAACGAACCATTGTTTGCAGCAAACTACCCAGTCTTCAGAACAGTGTCCACGACACCACACAACCCTGTCATGGCAATCTCTGCAAGATGTGCCAGATCATCGACATGGATACCACCATTACACGTGAGAACACCACCCACCAGGTACGCGGTACATACTCGTGCAACTCGGCCCAAGTTGTCCACCTCATACGCTGCAGGAAAGGATGTCCCGAAGCGTGGTACATTGGCGAGACCATGCAGACGCTGCGACAACGAATGAACGGACATCGCGCGGCAATCACCAGGCAGGAATGTCCCCTTCCAGTCGGGGAACACTTTAGCGGTCAAGGGCATTCAGCCCCTGATCTCCGGGTAAGCGTTCTCCAAGGAGGCCTTCAGGACCCGCGACAACGCAGAATCGCCGAGCAGAAGCTTATAGCCAAGTTTTGCACACATGAGTGCGGCCTCAACCGGGACCTTGGATTCATGTCGCATTACATTCACCCCCCACCATCATAGAACATAGAACATTACAGCGCAGTACAGGCCCTTCGGCCCTCGATGTTGCGCCGACCTGTGAAACCATCTAAAGCCCATCTACACCATTCCCTTATCGTCCATATGTCTATCCAATGCCCATTTGAATGTCCTTAGTGTTGGCGAGTCCACTACTGTTGCACGCAGGGCATTCCACGCCCTTACTACTCTCTGAGTAAATAACCTACCTCTGACATCTGTCCTATATCTATCTCCCCTCAATTTAAAGCTATCATAGGTCATAGAATTTACAGTGCAGAAGGAGGCCATTCGGCCCATCGAGTCTGCACCGGCTCTTGGAAAGAGCACCCCACCCAAGGTCAACACCTCCACCCTATCCCCATAACCCAGTAACCCCACCCAACACCAAGGGCAATTTTGGACACTAAGGGCAATCTATCATGGCCAATCCACCTAACCTGCACATCTTTGGACTGTGGGAGGAAACCGGAGCACCCGGAGGAAACCCACGCAGACACGGGGAGGATGTGCAGACTCCACACAAACAGGGACCCAAGCCGGAATCGAACCTGGGACCCTGGAGCTGTGAAGCAATTGTGCTAACCACAATGCTACCATGCTGCGCATATCCCCTCGTGCTAGACATTACCATCCGAGGAAAAAGGCTCTCACTGTCCCACCCTATCCAATCCTCTGATCATCTTGTAATCCTCAATTAAGTCGCCTCTTAACCTTCTTCTCTCCAACGAAAACAGCCTCAAGTCCCTCAGCCTTCCCTCATAAGACCGTCCCTCCATACCAGGCAACATTCTGGTAAATCTCCTCTGCACCCTTTCCAATGCTTCCACATCCTTCCTATAATGCGGCGACCAGAATTGCACGCGATACTCCAAATGCGGCCGCACCAGAGTTTTGTACAGCTGCAACATGACCTCATGGCTCCGAAACTCAATCCCTCTACCAATAAAAGCTAACACACCGTACGCCTTCTTAACAACCCTCTCAACCTGGGTGGCAACGTTCAGGGATCTATGTACATGGACACCGAGATCTCTCTGCTCAGCCACACTGCCAAGAATCTTACCGTTAGCATCTGGCCTGGGCTTGCGAAATCCTACCAATTGTCCTGGCTTGAGACAATTCGCACCTCTTTAACCTGGGGTTACCCCTGTCTCCAGTTGCTCCGTCTGGACCTGTAAAGACTTAATTACCTGCAAAGACTCACATTCAAAGTATCGTCTGGCGTCTTGGACTTTGTCTATATATGTGTTTCTGGAACCCACCTCTCCATTCACCTGAGGAAGGAGCAGCGCTCCGAAAGCTAGTGATTCGAAACCAACCTGTTGGGCTTGAACCTGGTGTTGTGAGACTTCCTGCTGTGCTCACCCCAGCCCAACGCCGGCTTCGCCACGTCACGGTCGTCAGAAGGGATCGAGGGAGTGGGCGCCTGCACCCCAGGCCTTCTGGGCTCGGCTGCTACTTCCCGCCTGTGTCACCAGGGGGAGCTGGTGTATCGTTTCCCGGAGGGAGGTGCTTCATTGCAAGTCCCTGGCCCGGCGCAGTGTTCCGGGTGCAGTGCTTGGTCACCTCCACCCGCCCCAACCCCTGCGGCTCTTTGTGCTCCGGGGTCAGAGTGCGAAGTGTTAAAGGTCGCGCAGGTGCCGAACCCGTGCCCCAGGCAGGCACGGAAGGGGGGGGGGGAGGATATTTCTCGCCGATCGGCCAAACCTCCTGCCCCCTGACGCCCTCAGTGGTGTGGGCAACATCAGTCGCCCTGTGTAATATCGTCCATTACTCCGCTCTCCTCAACTCATCCGTGACCGGACCCCTGGCCCGTCGCTTTGTGGCCATCAGGTTTACCCCACAGACCCCCCCCCCCCCCCCCCCCCCTGATTATTCCCCTCACTCTCTTCCTGTTAGCGCGAGGAACGTTCGAGACCCTGCCCTGTCCCGGCACTCACCCGTCACCCTCGCATCGCTGACTGACACTGTCTCCCGGTGTCCCAGCAGTCCGAATTAAACAATCCCGTCCTTGTTCTCAAGTCCCTCCAGCCCCGACTACCCTCCCTATCTCTGTAACCTCCTCCAGCCCCGACAACCCTCCCTATCTCTGTAACCTCCTCCAGGCCCGACAACCCTCCCGATCTCTGTAACCTCCTCCAGCCCCCGACAACCCTCCCTATCTCTGTAACCTCATCCAGGCCCGACAACCCTCCCTATCTCTGTAACCTCCTCCAGCCCCGACAACCCTCCCTATCTCTGTAACCTCCTCCAGCCCCGACAACCCTCCCTATCTCTGTAACCTCCTCCAGCCCAACAACCCTCCCTATCTCTGTAACCTCCTCCAGCCCAACAACCCTCCCTATCTCTGTAACCTCCTCCAGCCCCGACTACCCTCCCTATCTCTGTAACCTCCTCCAGCCCAACAACCCTCCCTATCTCTGTAACCTCCTCCAGCCCAACAACCCTCCCTATCTCTGTAACCTCCTCCAGCCCCGACAACCCTCCCTATCTCTGTAACCTCCTCCAGCCCCGACAACCCTCCCTATCTCTGTAACCTCATCCAAACCCCATAACCCTCCCTATCTCTGTAACCTCCTCCAGCCCCGACAATCCTCCCTATCTCTGTAACCTCCTCCAGCCCCTACAACCTTCCCTATCTCTGTAACCTCCTCCAGCCCCTACAACCCTCCCTATCTCTGTAACCTCCTCCAAACACCATAACCCTCCCTATCTCTGTAACCTCCTCCAGCCCCGACAACCCTCCCTATCTCTGTAACCTCCTCCAGCCCCGACAACCCTCCCTATCTCTGTAACCTCCTCCAGCCCCGACAACCCTCCCTATCTCTGTAACCTCATCCAGCCCCAACAACCCTCCCTATCTCTGTAACCTCCTCCAGCCCCTACAACCCTCCCTATCACTGTAACCTCCTCCAGCCCCTCCAACCCTCCCTATCTCTGTAAACTCCTCCAGCCCCGACAACCCTCCCTATCTCTGTAACCTCCTCCAGCCCCGACAACCCTCCCTATCTCTGTAACCTCCTCCAGCCCCTACAACCCTCCCTATCTCTGTAACCGCCTCCAGCCCCCGACTACCCTCCCTATCTCTGTAACCTCATCCAGCCCCAACAACCCTCCCTATCTCTGTAACCTCCTCCAGCCCCTACAACCCTCCCTATCGCTGTAATCTCCTCCAGCCCCTACAACCCTCCCTATCTCTGTAACCTCCTCCAGCCCCGACAACCCTCCCTATCTCTGTAACCTCCTCCAAACCCCACAACCCTCCCTATCTCTGTAACCTCATCCAGCCCCAACAACCCTCCCTATCTCTGTAACCTCCTCCAGTCCCTACAACCCCCTCCCTATCTCTGTAACCACCTCCAGCCCCGACAACCCTCCCTATCTCTGTAACCTCCTCCAGGCCCGACAACCCTCCCTATCTCTGTAACCTCCTCCAGCCCCTACAACCCTCCCTATCTCTGTAACCTCCTCCAATCCCATACAACCCTCCCTATCTCTGTAACCTCCTCCAATCCCATACAACCCTCCCTATCTCTGTAACCTCCTCCAAACCCCATTACCCTCCCTATCTCTGTAACCTCCTCCAGCCCCCTACACCCCTCCCTATCACTGTAACCTCTTCCAGCCCCTACGACCCTCCCTATCTCTGTAACCTCCTCCAATCCCATACAACCCTCCCTATCTCTGTAACCTCCTCCAATCCCATACAACCCTCCCTATCTCTGTAACCTCCTCCAAACCCCATTACCCTCCCTATCTCTGTAACCTCCTCCAGCCCCCTACACCCCTCCCTATCACTGTAACCTCTTCCAGCCCCTACGACCCTCCCTATCTCTCTAACCTCCTCCAGCCCCGACAACCCTCCCTATCTCTCTAACCTCCTCCAGCCCCTACAACCCTCCCTATCTCTCTAACCTCCTCCAGCCCCGACAACCCTCCCTATCTCTCTAACCTCATCCAGCCCCGACAACCCTCCCTATCTCTGTAACCGCCTCCAGCCCCGACAACCCTCCCTATCTCTGTAACCTCCTCCAGCCCCTACAACCCTCCCTATCTCTGTAACCTCCTCCAGTCCCTACAACCCTCCCTATCTCTGTAACCTCCTCCAGTCCCTACAGCCCTCCCTATCTCTGTAACCTCCTCCAGTCCCGACAATCCTCCCTATCTCTGTAACCTCCTCCAGCCCCTACAACCTTCCCTATCTCTGTAACCTCCTCCAGCCCCCACAACCCTCCCTATCGCTGTAACCTCCTCCAGCGCCTACAACCCTCTCTATCTCTGTAACCTCCTCCAAACCCCATAACCCTCCCTATCTCTGTAACCTCCTCCAGCTCCCCCGACAATCCTCCCTATCTCTGTAACCTCCTCCAGCCCCTACAACCCTCCCCATCTCTGTAACCTCCTCCAGCGACTACAATCCTCCCTATCTCTGTAACCTCCTCCAGCCACTACAATCCTCCCTATGTCTGTAACCCCCTCCAGCCCCTACAACCCTCCCCATCTCTGTAACCACCTCCAGCCCCTACAACGCTCCTCATCTCTGTAACCTCCTCCAGCCCCGACAACCCTCCCTATCTCTGTAAACTCCTCCAGCCCCTACAACCCTCCCTATCTCTGTAACCTCCTCCAAACACCATAACCCTCCCTATCTCTGTAAGCTCCTCCAGCCCCGACAACCCTCCCTAGCTCTGTAACCTCCTCCAGCCCCTACAACCTTCCCTATCTCTGTAATCTCCTCCAGCCCCTACAACCCTCTCTATCTCTGTAACCTCCTCCAAACCCCATAACCCTCCCTATCTCTTTAACCTCCTCCAGCTCCCACAACAATCCTCCCTATCTCTGTAACCTCCTCCAGCCCCTACAACCCTCCCCATCTCTGTAATCTCCTCCAGCGACTACAATCCTCCCTATCTCTGTAACCTCCTCCAGCACCTACAACCCTCCCTATCGCTGTAACCTCCTCCAGCCCCTACAACCCTCCCTATCTCTGTAACCTCCTCCAAACACCATAACCCTCCCTATCTCTGTAACCTCCTCCAGGCCCGACAACCCTCCCTATCTCTGTAACCTCCTCCAGCCCCTACAACCCTCCCTATCTCTGTAACCTCCTCCAGCCCCTACAACCTTCCCTATCTCTGTAACCTCCTCCAGTCCCTACACCCGTCCCTATCACTGTAACCTCCTCCAGGCCCGACAACCCTCCCTATCTCTGTAACCTCCTCCAGCCCCGACAACCCTCCCTATCTCTGTAACCTCCTCCAGCCCCTACAACCTTCCCTATCTCTGTAACCTCCTCCAGCCCCTACAACCCTCCTCATCTCTGTCACCTCCTCCAGCCCCGACAACCCTCCCTATCTCTGTAACCTCCTCCAGCCCCGACAACCCTCCCTATCTCTGTAACTTCCTTCAGCCCCTACAACCCTCCCTATCTCTGTCACCTCGTCCAGCCCCTACAACCCTCCCTATCTCTGTAACCTCCTCCAGCCCCAACAACCCTCCCTATCTCTGTAACCTCCTCCAGCCCCTACAACCCTCCCTATCTCTGTAACCTCCTCCAGCCCCGACAACCCTCCCTATCTCTGTCACCTCCTCCAGCCCCTACAACCCTCCCTATCTCTGTAACCTCCTCCAGCCCCGACAACCCTCCCTATCTCTGTAACCTCCTCCAGCCCCTACAACCCTCCCTATCTCTGTAACCTCCTCCAGCCCCTACAACCCTCCCTATCTCTGTAACCTCCTCCAGCCCCAACAACCCTCCCTATCTCTGTAACCTCCTCCACCCCGACAACCCTCCCTATCTCTGTAACCTCCTCCAGCCCCTACAACCCTCCCTATCTCTGTCACCTCCTCCAGCCCCTACAACCCTCCCTATCTCTGTAACCTCCTCCAGCCCCTACAACCTTCCCTATCTCTGTAACCTCCTCCAGTCCCTACAGCCCTCCCTATCTCTAACCTCCTCCAGCCCCTACAACCCTCCCTATCTCTGTAACCTCCTCCAGTCCCAGTAACCCTCCCTATCTCTGTAACCTCCTCCAGTCCCTACAGCCCTCCCTATCTCTGTAACCTCCTCCAGTCCCTACAGCCCTCCCTATCTCTAACCTCCTCCAGCCCCTACAACCCTCCCTATCTCTGTAACCTCCTCCAGCCCCTACACCCTCCCTATCTCTGTAACCTCCTCCAGCCCCTACAACCCTCCCTATCTCTGTAACCTCCCCCAGCCCCTACACCCCTCCCTATCTCTGTAACCTCCTCCAGCCCCTACAACCCTCCCTATCTCTGTAACCTCCTCCAGCCCCTACAACCCTCCCTCTCTCTGTAACCTCCTCCAGCCCCTACAACCCTCCCTATCTCTGTAACCTCCTCCAGCCCCTACACCCCTCCCTATCTCTGTAACCTCCTCCAGCCCCTATAACCCTGCCTATCTCTGTAACCTCCTCCAGCCCCTACAACCCTCGCTATCTCTGTAACCTCCTCCAGCCCCTATAACCCTTCCTATCTCTGTAACCTCCTCCAGCCCCTACAACCCTCGCTATCTCTGTAACCTCCTCCAGCCCCTACAACCCTCCCTATCTCTGTAACCTCCTCCAGCCCCTACACCCCTCCCTATCTCTGTAACCTCCTCCAGCCCCTATAACCCTGCCTATCTCTGTAACCTCCTCCAGCCCCTACAACCCTCGCTATCTCTGTAACCTCCTCCAGCCCCTACACCCCTCCCTATCTCTGTAACCTCCTCCAGCCCCTACAACCCTCCCTATCTCTGTAACCTCCTCCAGCCCCCTACAACCCTCCCTATCTCTGTAACCTCCTCCAGCCCCGACAACCCTCCCTATCTCTGTAACCTCCTCCAGCCCCTACAACCCTCCCTATCTCTGTAACCTCCTCCAGCCCCTACACCCCTCCCTATCTCTGTAACCTCCTCCAGCCCCTACACCCCTCCCTATCTCTGTAACCTCCTCCAGTCCCTACAACCCTCCCTATCTCTGTAACCTCCTCTAGCCCCTACACCCCTCCCTATCTCTGTAACCTCCTCCAGCCCCTACACCCCTCCCTATCTCTGTAACCTCCTCCAGTCCCTACAACCCTCCCTATCTCTGTAACCTCCTCCAGCCCCTACACCCCTCCCTATCTCTGTAACCTCCTCCAGCCCCTACACCCCTCCCTATCTCTGTAACCTCCTCCAGCCCCTACACCCCTCCCTATCTCTGTAACCTCCTCCAGCCCCTACAACCCTCACTTTCTCTGTAACCTCCTCCAGCCCCCACAACCCTCCCTAGCTCTGTAACCTCCTCCAGCCCCTACACTCCTCCCTATCTCTGTAACCTCCTCCAGCTGCTACAAGCCTCCCTATCCCTGTAACCTCCTCCAGCCCCTACACCCCTCCCTATCTCTGTAACCTCCTCCAGCCCCTACAACCCTCACTTTCTCTGTAACCTCCTCCAGCCCCCACAACCCTCCCTAGCTCTGTAACCTCCTCCAGCCCCTACACCCCTCCCTATCTCTGTAACCTCCTCCAGCTGCTACAACCCTCCCTATCTCTGTAACCTCCTCCAGCCCCTACAACCCTCCCTATCTCTGTAACCTCCTCCAGCTGCTACAACCCTCCACACAAGACAGTCGCCCGAGGCCGGAATCGAACCCGGGTCCCTGGCGCCGTGAGGGAGCGGCGCTAACCCACTGCGCCGCCGTGCAGCGACGCTGGTTTGCTTTCCTACGAAGTGCCTCAATTGGTTGGCGAAGGAGGGGGATGGCGCTAAGTCAATGCAATTTGTCGTTGCCACATTTTCCCGTTGAGAGGTTAACCTCTTCCGCCCGTGCGGATCCGTGGGAGCAGAGTTGGGGGTGGGGAGACTCTGGGTGACGGGGGGGGGGGGGGCGGGGGGCGGGAGGGGGGCCTTGTTCCCCTCCGCCCCCACCCCCCCCCCCGGTGTCCTGGTCCACACCCGTGATTCGACAACAGCACCGCGCTGCCCGCCCTCTGTTTACGGGAGGCAATTGGCTCTGGCTCCAATCGGCCACCTGCCCCCCTCGGACGGGCGACTGCCTGGATGTGGATGGCTTTCGGGGAACGTTGGTGGACGAGACTGCAACGGGCAGCACGGTAGCACGGTGGTTAGCACAATTGCTTCACAACTTCAGGGTCCCAGGTTCGATTCCCGGCTTGGGTCACTGTGCGGAGTCTGCACATCCTCCCCGTGTGTGCGTGGGTTTCCTCCGGGTGCTCCGGTTTCCTCCCACAGTCCAAAGATGTGCGGGTTAGGTGGATTGGCCGTGATAAATTGCCCTTTGTGTCCAAAATTGCCCTTAGTGTTGGGTGGGGTTACTGGGTTATGGGGATAGGGTGGAGGTGTTGATCTTGGGTAGGGTGCTCTTTCCAAGAGCCGGTGCAGACTCGATGGGCCGAATGGCCTCCTTCTGCACTGTAAATTCTATGATAATTCTATGATAATTCTGTTTTGTGTTTTCTTTTTTTCGTGTCTAGGTTCACCAACTTGACAAAGGGGATCCGTGATCCGGATATATTTAAACCTCCACCAGTCTGCTTTCAACAGAACTGAACCCAAGTGAATATTCTCACAGAGAGTCGGTTCAAAGTCAGGATTCACCAAAAACACCGCGATGATCTGACTCAATATTAAGATTCATCAACTCACGCTAATGATCGACTCAATATTAAGATTCATCAACTCACGCTAATGATCGACTCAATATTAAGATTCATCAACTCACGCTAATGATCGACTCAATATTAAGATTCATCAACTCACGCTAATGATCGACTCAATATTAAGATTCATCAATCTCGCTGTGATAATCTGTTTTGATATTAATCAAGATTTATTGGGCAGTACGGTGGCGCAGTGGCTAGCACTGCTGCCCCACGGCACCGAGGTCCCGGGTTCGATCCGGGCCCCGGGGTCACTGTCCGTGTGGAGTTTGCACATTCTCCCCGTGTCTGCGTGGGTTTCGCCCCCACAACCCAAAGATGTGCCGGGTAGGTGGATTGGCCGCGCTAAATTGCCCCTTAATTGGGAAAAAAAGTAATTGGGTACTCTAAACTTATTTTTAAAAAAAACGATTTATTGAACTCACGGCGATAATCTGATTCAATATTAAAATTTATCGAACTCGCTGTAATAATCTGACTCAATATAAAGATTTCTCGAACTCGCTGTAATAATCTGATTCAATATTAAAATTTATCGAACTCGCTGTAATAATCTGTCTCAATATAAAGATTTCTCGAACTCGCTGTAATAATCTGACTCAATATACAGATTTCTCGAACTCGCTGTAACAAAGAATAGTTGAGGGCCGCACGGTGGCGCAGTGGTTAGCACAGTTGCCTCACGGCGCCAAGGTCCCAGGTTCGATCCCGGCTCTGGGTCACTGTCCGTGTGTGGGGTTTGCACATTCTCTACGTGTCTGCGTGGGTTTCGCCCCCACAACCCAAAGATGTGCAGGGTAGGTGGATTGGCCACGCTAAATTGCCCCTTAATTGGGAAAAATAATTGGGTACTCTAAATTTTTTTTTTAAATAAAGAATCTGTTGAGTTTGCAAACTTTGGTGGTCAAATTTCCCGAGGTCATCCGAAATTCTGCTGGTTTCCACCCTTACTCTCACCTCGTATTATTCACCTTTAACCCCTGACCTTCCTTGCTCCAGACCTGTTGTCCAGTAACGAATGCCTTGATTTTAAAATTCCCGCCCTTGTGTTTAAACCCCTCAATGCCCTCTCCACGCCCTCCTGTGTAATCTCCGCCGGCCCCCACAGCTCCTTGAGAGTTCTGCACTTATTCGAATCCAGCCTCTTCCGTGTCCCCCAATTTCTATCGCTCCACTATTGGTGGCCGTGTTATCAGCTCCCTGGGTCCTAAGCTGCGGAAGTCCGTCCTTATATCGCTCCATCTCTCTCTCTTTCTCTCTCTCTTCTCCTCTCTCTCTCGCTATCTCTCTCTCTCTCGCCTCTCTCTCTCTTCTCTGCTCTCTTTCTTTCTCTCCTCTCTCTCTTCTCTCTTTCGCGATCTCTCTCTCTCTCTCAAGCAACTCTTAGACCCCCCCAAAGCCTGTCCACCATCGACAAGACACAAGTCAGGAGTGTGAGGGAATACTCTCCACTCGCCTGGATGAGCGCGGCTCCCAACGACACTCGAGAAGCTCGACACCATCCAGGACAAAGCAGCCCCGCTCGATCGACACGCCAACCGCAAACATTCGCTCCCTCCACCCCCGACGCACAGCGGCAGCCGTGTGCACCGTCTACAAGACGCCCCGCAGACACTCGCTCCTTCGACAGCACCTTCCAAACCCGCCACCTCTACCGTCTAGACGGACGAGGGCAGCAGCAGACGCACGGGGAACACCCCCCCCCCCCCCCCCCCCCCCCCCCCCCACTCCGAGCCGCTCCGACTCGGAAATATATCAGCCGCTCCTTCACTGTGGCCGGGGTCAAAGTTCCTCCCTAACATCACGGTGGGTGTACCTACACTACACGGGGCTGCAGCGGGTTCAAGGTGGCAGCTCACCCACCACCTTCTCAAGGGGCAATTAGGGAGGGGCCTATCGCCGGCGACGCCCACGTCCTGTAAAAGAATGAGAAAAAAAGAGGTGTTGGCAGATTTCAAACTGTCTTGACTATTTGGACGGCCGTTTCTGGGTCAGATCTTCCCTGGCCTGCAGTGTGCCTGAGAGGTTATGAGAGCAGGAGTTTGTTAGGAGTCACAGAATCGCTACACTGCAGAAGGAGGCCATTGGGCCCATCGTGTCTGCACCAGCCCTCTGAATGAGCAACTCACCGAGTACCGTTCCCTCCCACCTCCTTTGTCCTGGATGGTGTCGAGCTTCTCGAGTGTTGTTGGAGCCGCGCTCACCCAGGCGAGTGGAGAGTATTCCCTCACACACCTGGGGCGAAATTCTCCGTAATCGGCGCGATGTCCGCCGGCCAGCGCCAAACGCGGCACAAATCAGTCGGGCATCGCACCGCCCCAAAGGTGCAGAATCCTCCGCATCTTGGGGGGCCGAGCCCTCACCTTGAGGGGCTAGGCCCGCGCCGGACTGATTTCCGCCCCGCCAGCTGGCGGGAAAGGCCTTTGGTGCCCCGCCAGCTGGCGCGGAAGTGACACTGCCGGGCGGCGCATGCGCGGGAGCGTCAGCGGCCGCTCACGGCATCCCCGCGCATGCGCAGCGGAGGGGGTCTCTTCCGCCTCCGCCATGGTGGAGACCGTGGCGAAGGCGGAAGGAAAAGAGTGCCCCCACGGCACAGGCCCGCCCGCGGATCGGTGGGCCCCGATCGCGGGCCAGGCCACCGTGGGGGCACCCCCCCCCGGGGCCAGATCGCCCCGCGCCCCCCCCCCCCCAGGACCCCGGAGCCCGCCCGCGCCGCCTTGTCCCGCCGGTAAGAGAGGTGGTTTAATCCACGGCGGCGGGACAGGCATTCTAGCAGCGGGACTTCGGCCCATCGCGGGCCGGAGAATCGCCGGGGGGGGGGGGGGTCAAGAGGTGAGGTTTAGTAACGGGGCCTTGATTTAACAAGAAAATGGCACCTCAGATGGCGCAACAGCACCCCAGTCATTGAAATGTGTCAGCCTAGATTTTTTGCGATGAAGTCTCTTCTCTCAATAAACCTGAACTACGGCGTCGATACTTAATTCTTGATATGGAGTGGCCCTTGGGGCTCCTTGAGACCCTGGGTTTGCCCAATCCACTGCGCTGTACTCCAAGGTGAACTGGCGATAAGCCTCAGGAGAAGGCCCGAAGTTAGGATACCTGGTTGGGTGTGGAGCCAAATCAAACATGCGGTGCTCTGCCTGCACTGGGCTTTCTACATCTCCCAGGACAGGTCTTGCAACTATTCCTGAGGCAAAATTAAATTATTTTTGTCATAATATACACCAGTATATCATGGTGCAGACACACACTGATGGACACACAGTGGGACCAATCAACACACACAACACCGAGGCCAATCACCAGTGAGAGCACACGCACTATAAAGACAGGGGGCATCAGAGTTCCCGCTCATTCGAGCTGCAGCTTCCTAGTAGGACAGAGCTTACAGCCTGCAGCACAGACATTCACCATGTGCTGAGTGCATCGACTGGTTAGGACAAGGCAAAGGTCTTTAGTTAAAGCTAGCACCGTGTTAACCCACAGTCAGAGTATGTTAAACAATTAATGACTCAATAAAATAGTGTTGCACTATTTCAAGTGTTGGTGACCTGTGTGTGTTCCACGGATCCAGAGCGGCCAACGCAACAATTTTTACGCAGGTTAGATTTCCAGCGGTCACTTCGAGCCAAGGTTCAAAGCCAGAGATGTGCCGCAAATTAAAACACCTCTCGATGGGATCAAAGGAAATTACTTTCCAATGAAATACATGAATTAGTAAAAGGCAAACAGAGTGCTCGTAGCGACTGGGTGATGCATCAGGACCGGAAATGCCATTGCTAATTATACTCACTCAGCTGAATGTGGTTTCTACAAAGAGACTTGTACAGAAGGTATCATCGGCTTAATTAAAAAGAGGCGGTTTGAGACATAACAAGGCTCCCTAATTATCACATTCCTGACCTCCCTCAGTCTATCCCTCCTCCTGAAACCTCCAGGCTTTTAAAATCCCAAACACGGTACTGAGACAAACATGTTACTAATTGTTCTGCATTCATCAATTCTCTCTGTCTCGTTCTCTCTCTTTTCTCTTTCCATCTTTCCCTCTGTCTCGCTCTTTCTCACTCTGTCTCTCTCTCTCTCTGTCTTTATGTCTCTGTCTCGCTCTCACTCTCTGTCATTACCTCTGTCTCTCTCTCTCTGTCTTTGTGTCTCTCTCTCTTTCTCCCTCTCACTCGCTATCTCTCTTTCCCTCTCTCTCTCTGTCTCTCTCACTCTCTCTGTCTCTCTGTCTTACTCTCCCTGTCTCTGTCTCTCTCTATCTCTCTGTCTCTCTCTAACTCTCTGTCTCTCTCTCTGTCTTGGTGTCTCTCTCTGTCTCCCTCTCACTCGCTATCTCTCTTTACCTCTCTCCGTCTCTGTCTCTGTCTCTCTCTCTGTCTTTCTCTCTCTGTCTCTATCTCCATCTCTTTCTCTCTCTGTCTCTCTCTCTCTATCTCTCTGTCTCTCGCTTTCTGACTTTCTCTCTCTCTCTCTCTCTCTCTCTGACTCTCCATTTCTGTCTTTGTCTCCCTCTCTCTATCTCTCTTTATCTCTCTGTCTCTCTCTCTTGTCATGATATGCATTCATGCACATAATGAGATACAGACAGGCAGTGACAGGCACCCAGTACAGCCAATCAACACACAGGACAGAACACAACCAATCACCAGGCAGAACACTACAAGGGGGTTTCCCACTATAAAACACAGGAGGCATCAGCACTCCGCCTCTTTCCACTGGTGATAACTGTAGTGACAGTCAGGGTGTATATATCAGTCAGCACCTTCTACACGTGGCTCAGAGCTAGTCTGGTCTAGTTAGTTATAGTTAGCACACTTAGATTAGTAGAGTGTCAAACCCACAGCGAACTGTGTGCACTTACAGAAGTTCAATAAAACGTATTGAGCCAACATCAACGTTTGGAGTCTACTTTCCAGTACGACTGCACCCAGTTGCGGTCCGTGTTACCCCAGGGTGATTAACACAACATCTCCGTTTCTCTCTCTCTGACTCCCTCTCTGTCTCTCTTTATCTTTCTGCCTCTCTCTCTGTCTCACTCTCTCTCTGCCTCTCTTTCCCTCTCTCTCTCTCTGTCTTTCTCTCTCTCTGTCTCTCTCTCTCTCTCTGACTCTCTCTGTTGGCCATGGGAGTAATGTTCTTAACATTGTTCAACGGGCTGATAATCAGTTGACCAATCCATTCACCACTACTATCCCCCCAAAGGGTAACGGGAGACATTAGTGTTTTCTTTTTACGGCAACTGCGATGTTGCGGAGACTGTACATGGAGGAGGGATGGGAGAGCAACTTGGCGGCATCCCTCGACATTGCACTCCTAACCAGGGACACAGACAGTGCCCCCCGGGCGTACGGAACGAGTATACGACTTATTTCCGTGCCTGTCAAATCAGGAGAGGAGGTGACGCCACTGGGCCAGTAATCCAGAGACCTCCAGGTTAGTGTTCAGGGGGTACACAGGTTCGAACTCTACCACAGCAGCTGCTGGATTTTAAATTCCATTAGTAAAATCTGAAATTCTAAAGCTCGGTCTCGGTAACGGCGACCGTGACGACGATCATCGATTGCCGTAAATAAAAACCCATCTGGTTCACTAATGTCCCCCTTTAGGGGAAAGGGGGAAATCTGCCGTCCTTACCCCGGTCCGGCCTACATGTGACTCCAGACCCACCCCCTCACACATACACACACAGCAATGTGGTCGACTCTTAACCGCACCCCTCTGAAATGGCCGAACGAGACACTCGGTTCGAGGGGGGGCAATTAGGGATGGGAAACAATGGAGGACCCAGACGGGGGAAAGTAAGTGTAGAGCGGGCGTGATGTGCATGATGAGTTTAGTGTGTCTCCTTCCACACTTATGTTTCCACGCGGTGTGACTATGAAGCCAGTCAGAGTTCTCATACAGAGAGATTCAATGTTCTCTGTGGTTAATGTTGATAGGAAGTAGCTGAGACGGAGATCTGAGAGGTGGGTAGAGAAATGAGGGTTTTTAAGGAACTGACTGTTACATTACATTACATTACTTTCACTTCGTAATGCTAGTTCCACTTCAGCCCAGACTGATCACATGGAGTGTCCCCATCGTCCCTTTGGAGAGAGTTCCAAACACAGAACAAAGCTGTATCTAACCCCGTGCTGTACCTGTCCTGGGAGTGTTTGATGGGGACAGTGTAGAGGGAGCTTTACTCTGTATCTAACCCCGTGCTGTACCTGTCCTGGGAGTGTTTGATGGGGACAGTGTAGAGGGAGCTTTACTCTGTATCTAACCCCGTGCTGTACCTGTCCTGGGAGTGTTTGATGGGGACAGTGTAGAGGGAGCTTTACTCTGTATCTAACCCCGTGCTGTACCTGTCCTGGGAGTGTTTGATGGGGACAGTGTAGAGGGAGCTTTACTCTGTATCTAACCCCGTGCTGTACCTGTCTTGGGAGTGTTTGATGGGGACAGTGTAGAGGGAGCTTCACTCTGTATCTAACCCCGTGCTGTACCTGTCCTGGGAGTGTTTGACGGGGACAGTGTAGAGGGAGCTTTACTCTGTATCTAACCCCGTGCTGTACCTGTCCTGGGAGTGTTTGATGGGGACAGTGTAGAGGGAGCTTTACTCTGTATCTAACCCCGTGCTGTACCTGTCCTGGGAGTGTTTGATGGGGACAGTGTAGAGGGAGCTTTACTCTGTATCTAACCCCGTGCTGTACCTGTCCTGGGAGTGTTTGATGGGGACAGTGTAGAGGGAGCTTTACTCTGTATCTAACCCCGTGCTGTACCTGTCCTGGGAGTGTTTGATGGGGACAGTGTAGAGGGAGCTTCACTCTGTATCTAACCCCGTGCTGTACCTGTCCTGGGAGTGTTTGATGGGGACAGTGTAGAGGGAGCTTTACTCTGTATCTAACCCCGTGCTGTACCTGTCTGTGGTGTTGGGTGTTCTAACACACAGAAGAGCCAACACAGTTGCATATGGTACAACACTTGTTTATTTAAACTCACTATTTACAACTTGGTCTTTGCACTCTGCACGTGGGGGGCTCCCTGCTTGTGGTGTTTCAACAGCTCTTTCATGCTTCCTTCTCCCCAGACCTACTGACCTCCAGGTGTCGTGCTCGTGCTTTTTATGTGGTTGGTGTTCTTGTCTGTGATTGGTTGTGGTGTTGTGTACTCTGATTTGCCTGTTAGTGTGTCCATCATGATGTGTGTGTTTGAATATCATGACATCCCCCCTTTTTACAAAGATATGTGCCTACGTGGTAATAAATATGATCGTGACGTGAGTGCATCTAAGAGTGTGTGTGTGTCGTGTGCAGCATGTGTCTATGACGGAACTATGTACATGGGGCGATGTCGAGTGCGTCACATGAATCCAGTTGTACCATAACATAACAGAAATGCGAACGAGAGAAGAAGAAAAAAAATTTTGAACAGTTGTCCAGTCAGACGACATCTGGAACGATAAACAACAACAGGTTATCATGTAAAATTGTCCAACTTATTAAACATATGAACTGTATTATAAGTCCATTCTAATGGGTTTGCGACGAATTCGGGTTGACCGCCTTAAGGGTGGATCAAGAACCACCGGCTGCTGTGCAGGCATGGCCATGGGTGGCGATGGAAAGGGCGTGATGTGCGGCAGCTCCACAAAGTCATCCTCGGAAGCCTGTTGAGGATCTGGCGTGTTGTGTGGCTGTGAACGTGGAAGTCGGCGAAGGGCGCGCCGATTGCGGCGACGCACGGAACCATCCGGCATGCGAACCAGGAACGAGCGGGGAGCCACTTGTCGGAGGACTTCGGCCGGTGCTGACCAGCCACCATACGGTTGATGGACGCGTACTTTGTCTCCGGAGGACAGGGGGGGCAGGTCCGTCGCTCGTGTGTCGTACCGACCTTTCTGGCGATCACGCTGCAGTTGCATGTCCCGAAGAACCGCCTCATGGTCTGTTGTCGGTGCCAGGACGGAAGGTACCGTCGTCCTGAGGGAGCGACCCATTAGTAGCTGCGCTGGCGAGAGGCCCGTGGATAACGGGGCCGATCGATAGGCCAGCAAGGCAAGGTTAAAGTCCGATCCGGCATCAGCCGCCTTGCACAGGAGCCGCTTTGCGATGTGGACACCCTTTTCAGCCTTCCCGTTCGATTGTGGATGCAGAGGGCTGGATGTCACATGAGTGAAACCATATGCTGCGGCAAAGGACGACCATTCACGGCTGGCAAAACAAGGTCCATTGTCTGACATGACAGTCCTTGGAATGCCATGGCGAGCAAACGTTTCCTTGCAGGCCCCAATGACTGCGGACGACGTCAGATCATGGAGAGGCATGACTTCCGGGTAGTTTGAGAAGTAGTCTATAATAACAATGTAATCTCTGCCGAGCGCGTGAAATAGGTCAACACCCACCTTCGCCCAGGGGGACGTCACCATCTCGTGTGGTAGAAGTGTTTCCGGAGGTTGCGCCGGCTGAAACCTCTGACAGGTTGTGCAGTTGAGCACCATGTTGGCTATGTCTTCATTAATACCCGGCCAATATACCGCCGCCCGGGCCCTTCGTCTGCATTTTTCGACACCCAAGTGGCCTTCGTGTAGTTGACGAAGAATCATCTGGCGCACACTGTGTGGAATGACGATCCTATGCGATTTCATAAGGACCCCGTCTATATTGGTGAGATCATCTCGCACATTGTAAAACTGGGGGCACTGCCCTTTTAGCCACCCTTCCGTCATGTGGCGCATCACTCGCTGCAGCAGAGGGTCAGTCGCCGTCTCTGCGCGTATGTGGGCCAGACAAGGATCATCAGCTGGCATATTTGCTGCTGTCAGAGTCACGTGTGCCTCAATTTGACGCACGAACCCCTCCGCATCTGGTGGTGTGCTCACTGCTCGGGAAAGAGTGTCCGCCACTATGAGTTCCTTCCCCGGAGTGTAGATCAGTTCAAAATCGTACCTCCTGAGTTTGAGTAAGATGCGCTGGAGGCGAGGAGTCATGTCGTTCAGGTCTTTGTTAATGATGTTGACCAGGGGGCGGTGGTCAGTTTCGACCGTGAATCGTGGCAGGCCATACACATAGTCGTGGAACTTGTCCAGTCCAGTTAACAAGCCCAGGCATTCTTTTTCGATTTGCGCGTAGCGCTGTTCGGTAGGGGTCATGGCTCGTGAGGCATACGCAACCGGGGCCCATGATGACGTGCTGTCTTTTTGCAGGAGTACCGCTCCAATACCAGATTGGCTGGCGTCTGTTGAGATCTTTGTAGGGCGAGTCGCGTCAAAGAAGGCCAGCACTGGTGCCGTGACCAGTTTGTGCTTGAGCTCCTCCCATTCCTGCTGATGCGACTGGTGCCAGTTGAATTCCGTCGATTTTTTTACGAGATGGCGCATGTTTGTTGTATGAGAAGCCAGGTTGGGAATGAACTTCCCAAGGAAGTTGACCATGCCCAGGAATCTTAAGACAGCCTTCTTGTCAGCCGGTCGTGGCATGGCTGTGATGGCGCTAACCTTGTCTGCATCGGGACGGACCCCGGACCTTGAGATGTGGTCCCCGAGGAATTTCAGCTCCGTCTGGCCGAAAGCACACTTCGCACGGTTGAGACGCAGGCCATTTTGCCGTATGCGGGTGAAGACACGTCGAAGACGATGCATGTGTTCCTGCGGAGTGGTGGACCAAATGATGATATCGTCCACATATACACGTACCCCTTCGATGCCTTCCATCATCTGCTCCATAATGCGGTGGAATACTTCAGATGCCGAAATGATGCCGAATGGCATCCGGTTGTAGCAGAATCTGCCAAAAGGGGTGTTGAATGTGCATAGTCTTCGGCTGGCCGGGTCCAGTTGGATCTGCCAGAATCCTTTGGACGCATCCAATTTAGTGAATATGTTGGCTCGCGCCATCTCGCTGGTGAGGTCTTCTCGTTTTGGGATGGGATAGTGTTCCCGCATGATGTTGTTGTTCAGATCTTTTGGATCTATACATATACGGAGCTCGCCAGAGGGCTTCTTTACACAGACCATGGAGCTGACCCATGGCGTGGGCTCCGTGACCTTGGATAGGACCCCTTGGTCCTGAAGAATCTGCAGTTGTGCCTTGAGGCGGTCTTTGAGAGGCGCAGGAACCCTGCGAGGTGCGTGAACGACAGGGATGGCGTCCGGTCTGAGTCGAATCTTGTACGTGTGTGGCAATGTCCCCATGCCTTCAAAAACCTCCTGGTTGTGAGCGAGGAGGGAATGGAGATTCGCGTGGAACTCAGCATCCGGGAAGTCGGATATCTCATCTGGAGAGAGAGACATGATGCGCTGTACCAGGTGAAGGACCTTACACGCTTGTGCGCCCAGTAACGAGTCCTTTGATGAGCCCACAACTTCGAAGGGGAGTGTGGCCGTGTACCCCTTGTGAGTCACCTGTAGCTGGCAAGATCCTACGGACGGGATAACGTTCCCGTTATAGTCAACCATCTTAAGCCGGGATGGTGTGATGAGTGGTTTGACCTTCATGGCCTGGACTGCAGAGTAAGCAATCAGGTTGGCGGATGCGCCGGTGTCCAGACGGAAGGCGACGCGCGATCGGTTGACCGTCAGGGTGGCACACCACTCATCGTCTGGATTGATGGCATTGACCTTGTTGACATCAATGACGGCAACTCTGAAGTCATCCTGGTCATCTGCATCACTTAACTGGAAGTCTTGATGCGTGGGCTGGACGGTCCTGACTCGTGTGCGAGGTTGTCGAGGATGCGCCGGATCCATGGGTTGAGCCGCACGACAGCGGGCTGCGTAGTGGCCTATCATGGCACATCTGTTGCACTGTTGGTATTTTGCAGGACATTGCCCTTTTAAGTGTAGACCTCCACACTTGCTGCACGTCATGACGTCACGGCGTTCGTTGCGCCACTGCGCATGCGCAGTGCGATCTTGCGGTGGGCGCGCCTGCGCAGTGCGTCCCTCGTTGTGGCCGTTATTCTTGGCGCGCACCTGCGCGGGAGACCGCGAAAAGCGCGGGAAGCGGCCGCTGTCGTCCGGGCCGTGGGGCGGGAAGAAATCGACGGCCTGGATGCGTTCAACGTCGTGGGCGGCCTGGCTTGCCGATTCGACGGCTGGGGACCCCCTCCGTGCCAACTCGGACGCCTGGAATCGGGCAAAACGGCAGGTCGCATTTTCATGGAGGACACAGGCTTCCACAGCAGACGCTAAGGTGAGGCTCTTTATTTTAAGAAGCTGCTGGCGTAGGCCACTGGAGGCAACGCCAAAAACAATCTGGTCCCTGATCATGGACTCTGTGGTGGTGCCGTAACCGCAGGACTGCGCTAGAATCCGGAGGTGCGTCAAAAAGGGTTGAAAAAGCTCCTCCTTACCTTGCAGGCGTTGCTGAAAGATGTATCTTTCGAAAGTTTCGTTTACTTCAGTTTGAAAGTGCTGGTCCATTTTGAGGATGACCGTGTCATATTTGGCCTGGTTTTCGCCTTCCTCGAACACCAGTGAATTAAAGACATCATTTGGGTGGGGGCCTGCGTAGAAGAGGAGCATTGCAATCTTCGAATCATCCGAGACATTCTGTTTTTCGGTGGCACGGATGTACAGGTCAAATCGCTGCCTGTAGAGCTTCCAGTTGGTGCCTAGGTTCCCCGTGACTTGCATCGGCTGCGGTTTGCCGGTGTGGTCCATGTCCAGAATGGCAGGTTGGTAGGCAGGTATCGATCCACTCCTGTACCATGTGGTGTTGGGTGTTCTAACACACAGAAGAGCCAACACAGTTGCATATGGTACAACACTTGTTTATTTAAACTCACTATTTACAACTTGGTCTTTGCACTCTGCACGTGGGGGGCTCCCTGCTTGTGGTGTTTCAACAGCTCTTTCATGCTTCCTTCTCCCCAGACCTACTGACCTCCAGGTGTCGTGCTCGTGCTTTTTATGTGGTTGGTGTTCTTGTCTGTGATTGGTTGTGGTGTTGTGTACTCTGATTTGCCTGTTAGTGTGTCCATCATGATGTGTGTGTTTGAATATCATGACACTGTCCTGGGAGTGTTTGATGGGGACAGTGTTGAGGGAGCTATACTCTGTATCTAACCCCGTGCTGTACCTGTCTGGGAGTGTTTGATGGGGGACAGTGTAGAGGGAGCTTTACTCTGTATCTAACCCAGTGCTGTACCTGTCCTGGGAGTGTTTGATGGGGACAGTGTAGAGGGAGCTTTACTCTGTATCTAACCCTGTGCTGTACCTGTCCTGGGAGTGTTTGATGGGGTCAGTGTAGAGGGAGCTTTACTCTGTATCTAGGTAGGGGGAAACCCTACTGTTGCCTCGAACGAGGGCCCCACAGAGACAGCAAAAGTAGTCCGCTCATTTGGAAGCAGAGTCTCCTGGAACTGGCTTGAAGTGCGACTACAGAGAGCAGGCCCCAAACTTGAAGCACAGAGAGGTCCCCAAACCAGCGAGAGGGACAGAAGGAGGTCCTCAGCGGACGTTCTGGTCAAATAAAAGAGGAATCTGGAAATAGTTCCTGTTGAGCGAAGTTTAAGAGCGAGGTGCAAAGGACCCAAGTTGAAAGACGGGGCTGAAGGATACGGACTTGCAATAAAGCGGGATTGCGAAAGGACAGGAGGTCGAAGGAGTCCCAAAGATTGACGATGCCTTACGACAGCCCCGGCCAGCAATGTTGGCACGGCCGGGTATCTGACAGATCCCATGGGAGGTGAAACTCGAGTGCATGTGGCACTCCAGGACATCAGCTGACTCCTGTGACCCTGTTCAGTAGCGTGACCACAATCAGTTGAATGTAGGGGTGAGGTGATATTCCGAAGCAGGTCTCAGCCAGCCCCAGCAGCCTCTGCAGTCTTGGCTCCCACGTCAAGAGCAGTCGCTCCACTCGGAATGTGATGGGTGGGGAGTGGTTCGCTGGGAGGCGGGAATCGGCACAAGGAGAGAGTCAGGGGATAATTGTTGGATTTGAGGTTGAGTTTATTGAGGGCTGGATGTGAGTTGGGGTGAACCAGGTTCGTGAGGGTTCGTTACGGGTTGGGATAACCAGGTTAGTGAGGGTACATTATGGGTTGGGTTAACCAGGTTAGTGAGGGTTGGTTATGGGTTGAGTTGATCCAGGTTAGTGAGGGTTGGTTATGGGTTAAGTTGATCCAGGTTAGTGAGGGTTGGTTATGGGTTGGGCTGAACCAGGTTAGTGAGGGTTGGTTATTGGATGAGTTGATCCAGGTTAGTGAGGGTTGGTTATGGGTTGAGGTGATTCAGGTTAGTGAGGACTGGTTATGGGTTGGGCTGAACCAGGTTAGTGAGGGTTGGTTATGGGTTGAGGTGATTCAGGTTAGTGAGGATTGGTTATGGGTTGGGCTGAACCAGGTTAGTGAGGGTTGGTTATGGGTTGAGGTGATTCAGGTTAGTCAGGGTTGGTTATGGGTTGAGTTGATCCAGGTTAGTGAGGGTTGGTTATGGGTTGAGTTGATCCAGGTTAGTGAGGGTTGGTTATGGGTTGAGTTGATCCAGGTTAGTGAGGGTTAGTTATGGGTTGAGTTGATCCAGGTTAGTGAGGGCTGGTTATGGGTTGAGTTGATCCAGGTTAGCGAGGGTTGGTTATGGGTTGGGCTGAACCAGGTTAGTGAGGGTTAGTTATGGGTTGAGTTGATCCAGGTTAGTGAGGGTTGGTTATGGGTTGGGCTGAACCAGGTTAGTGAGGGTTAGTTATGGATTGAGTTGATCCAGGTTAGTGAGGGTTGGTTATGGGTTGAGTTGATCCAGGTTAGTGAGGGTTTGTTATGGGTTGAGTTGATCCAGGTTAGCGAGGGTTGGTTATGGGTTGGGCTGAACCAGGTTAGTGAGGGTTAGTTATGGATTGAGTTGATCCAGGTTAGTGAGGGTTGGTTATGGGTTGAGTTGGTCCAGGTTAGCAATGGTTGGTTATGGGTTGAGTTGATCCAGGTTAGTGAGGGTTAGTTATGGGTTGAGTTGATCCAGGTTAGTGAGGGTTGGTTATGGGTTGAGTTGATCCAGGTTAGTGAGGGTTTGTTATGGGTTGAGTTGATCCAGGTAAGCGAGGGTTGGTTATGGGTTGGGCTGAACCAGGTTAGTGAGGGTTAGTTATGGATTGAGTTGATCCAGGTTAGTGAGGGTTGGTTATGTGTTGAGTTGGTCCAGGTTAGCAATGGTTGGTTATGGGTTGAGTTGATCCAGGTTAGTGAGGGTTAGTTATGGGTTGAGTTGATCCAGGTTAGTGAGGGTTGGTTATGGGTTGAGTTGATCCAGGTTAGTGAGGGTTAGTTATGGGTTGAGTTGATCCAGGTTAATGAGGGTTAGTTATGGGTTGAGTTGATCCAGGTTAGCGAGGGTTGGTTATGGGTTGGGCTGAACCAGGTTAGTAAGGGTTAGTTATGGGTTGAGTTGATCCAGGTTAGTGAGGGTTGGTTATGGGTTGAGTTGGTCCAGGTTAGCGAGGGTTGTTTATGGGTTGGGTTGAACCAGTGAGTGAGGGCTGGTTATGGGTTAGGTTAACCAGGGTTAGTGAAGGTTGGTTATGGGCTGGGTTAACCAGGTTAGCGAGGGTTGGTTATGGGTTGGGTTGAACATAGTTAGTGGGGATTGGTTGTGTGTTGGGCTAACCAGGTTAGTAAGGGTTGGATATGGGTTGTGTTAACCAGGTTAGTGAGGTCTGGATGTGAGTTGGGGTGAACCAGTTTCCTGAGGGTTCGTTATGGATTTGGTTAACCAGGTTAGCGAGGGTTGGTTATGGGTTGGTCCGAAGCAGATTTATCAGGGTTCGTTATGGGTTGGGTTAACCAGGTTAGTGAGGGTTGGTTAAGGGTTGAGTTGATCCAGGTTAGTGAGGGTTGGTTATGGGTTGAGTTGATCCAGCTTAGTGAGGGTTGGTTATGGGTTGAGTTGATCCAGGTTAGTGAGGGTTGGTTACGGGTTGAGTTGATCCAGGTTAGTGAGGGTTGGTTACGGGTCGAGTAGATCCAGGTTAGTGAGGATTGGTTATGAGTTGGGTTCACCAGGTTAGTGAGGGTTGCTTATGGGTTGGGCTGAACCAGGTTAGTGAGGATTGGTTATGGGTTGAGTTGATCCAGGTTAGTGAGAGCTGGTAATGGGTTGGGTTAACCAGGGTTAGTGAAGGTATGTTATGGGCTGGGTTAACAGGTTCGTGAGGATAGGTTATGTGTTGGGCTAATCAGGTTAGTGAGGGTTGGATATGGGTTGTGTTAACCAGGTTAGTGAGGGCTGGTTGTGAGTTGGGGTGAACCAGGTTTGTGAGGGTTCGTTATGGATTGGGTTAACCAGGTTAGTGGGGGTTGGTTATGGTTGGTCCGAAGCAGATTCGTGAGGGTTTGTTATGGATTGGGTTAACCAGGTTAGTGAGGGTTGGTTATGGTTGGTCCGAAGCAGATTCGTGAGGGTTTGTTATGGGTTGGGTTAACCAGGTTAGTGAGGGTTGGCTGTGGGTTGAGTTGATCCAGGTTAGTGAGGATTGGTTATAGGTTGGGTTAAACCAGGTTAGTGAGGGTTGGTTATGTGTTGGGTTAACCAGGTTAGTGAGGGTTGGATATGGGTTGGGTTAACCAGGTTAGTGAGGGTTGGATATGGGTTGGGTTAACCAGTTTAGTGAGGGCTGGATATGGGTTGGGTTAACCAGGTTAGTGAGGGCTGGATATGGGTTGGATTAACCAGGTTAGTGAGGGCTGGATATGGGTTGGGTTAACCAGGTTAGTGAGGGCTGGATATGGGTTGGGTTAACCAGGTTAGTGAGGGTTGGATATGGGTTGTGTTAACCAGTTTAGTGAGGGCTGGATATGGGTTGGGTTAACCAGGTTAGTGAGGGCTGGATATGGGTTGGGTTAACCAGGTTAGTGAGGGTTGGATATGGGTTGGGTTAACCAGTTTAGTGAGGGCTGGATATGGGTTGGGTTAACCAGGTTAGTGGGGGTTGGTTATGGCTGGTCCAAAGCAGATTCGTGAGGGTTTGTTATGGATTGGGTTAACCAGGTTAGTGAGGGTTGGTTATGGTTGGTCCGAAGCAGATTCGTGAGGGTTTGTTATGGGTTGGGTTAACCAGGTTAGTGAGGGTTGGCTGTGGGTTGAGTTGATCCAGGTTAGTGAGGATTGGTTATGGGTTGGGTTGAACCAGGTTAGTGAGGGTTGGGTATGTGTTAGGTTAACCAGGTTAGTGAGGGTTGGATATGGGTTGGGTTAACCAGGTTAGTGAGGGTTGGATATGGGTTGGGTTAACCAGTTTAGTGAGGGCTGGATATGGGTTGGGTTAACCAGGTTAGTGAGGGCTGGATATGGGTTGGATTAACCAGGTTAGTGAGGGCTGGATATGGGTAGGGTTAACCAGGTTAGTGAGGGCTGGATATGGGTTGGGTTAACCAGGTTAGTGAGGGTTGGATATGGGTTGGGTTAACCAGTTTAGTGAGGGCTGGATATGGGTTGGGTTAACCAGGTTAGTGAGGGCTGGATATGGGTTGGGTTAACCAGGTTAGTGAGGGCTGGATATTGGTTGGGTTAACCAGGTTAGTGGGGGTTGGATATGGGTTGGGTTAACCAGTTTAGTGAGGGCTGGATATGTGTTGGGTTAACCAGGTTAGTGAGGGCTGGATATGGGTTGGGTTAACCAGTTTAGTGAGGGCTGGATATGGGTTGGGTTAACCAGGTTAGTGAGGGCTGGATATGGGTTGGGTTAACCAGGTTAGTGAGGGCTGGATATGGGTTGGGTTAACCAGGTTAGTGAGGGCTGGATATGGGTTGGGTTAACCAGGTTAGTGAGGGCTGGATATGGGTTGGGTTAACCAGGTTAGTGAGGGCTGGATATGGGTTGGGTTAACCAGGTTAGTGAGGGTTGGATATGGGTTGGGTTAACCAGTTTAGTGAGGGCTGGATATGGGTTGGGTTAACCAGGTTAGTGAGGGCTGGATATGGGTTGGGTTAACCAGGTTAGTGAGGGCTGGATATGGGTTGGGTTAACCAGGTTCGTGGGGGTTGGATATGGGTTGGGTTAACCAGGTTAGTGAGGGCTGGATATGGGTTGGGTTAACCAGGTTAGTGAGGGTTGGATATGGGTTGGGTGCTGGGCTGGCGTGGGGTCCAGTTAGTGTTAGTTGTCTGGGGGGGGGGCTCTGGGAGGGTGGGTGGGGTGGGGGTCTCTGAGTGCGGACCACCCTCTCCCTCTGCCTGCCGCCGGGGTGGGTTTGCTGGTGTCGGGGACGGGCGGACGGTGCATTGCGCAGTGCGCAGTCCCCCCACACAGCAGATCCGGGAGTGGCGGAGGCGAGCCCTGAGCTACAGGAGGAGCCAAACCCCCGAGGCAGCCGGAGCTGAGGGGAGGGTGCGAGAGAGGCACAGGGCGAGGGAGGCACAGACTGAGGGGGGACACAGACTGAGGGAGACACAGACTGGAGCAGGGGGACAGGCGAGAGGTGGACTGCAGCTTGGCCAGGAGTCGGTGAGTGAAATTGACCAGAGTGTAACTTACAGCAAAGTATCCAAAAAATGGCAACAATTTATTGCAACATTGCGGAGTGTCAATCTGGGAGGGAGGGAGCTGTTCCCCCGGGCTGGGATCTGCCCACACAATCCAGGGATAGGCGGCAGGGCTAAGGAAGAGGGATATTGGACCAGGAGCAGGGATTGGGAAAGAGGGCTGGAGCATCGGGAGCAGGGATTGTAGCAGGCACAAGGAAGAGGGTCAGAAGGAGGGGTTGGACCAGGATCAGGAGCAGGGATTGTAGCAGCAATAGGGATCGAGGAGCAGAGATCGTAGAAAAGGCAGGGATTGGGAAGCAGGGGCTGGAGGATTGTACCAGGAACAGGGATTGTATCAGGGACAGGGATTGGGGACGGGGATTGGGGACAGGGACGGGGATTGGGGACAGGGATCGGGGATCGGGGATGGGGATGGGGATGGGGATTGGGAACAGGGATCGGGGACGGGGATCAGAGCTGGGGATTGGGGTCGGGGATGGGGATTGGGGACGGGGATCGGGGACAGCGATCGGGGATGGGGACGGGGATCGGGGACGGGGGTTGGGGGACGGGCATTGGGGACGGGGTTTGGGGACGGGGATTGGGGACGGGAATCGGGGACGGGGATCGGGGTTGGGGGGGCGGGGATTGGGGATCGGGGGTTGGGGGGACGGGGACGGGGGTTGGGGGACGGGGATGGGGATTGGGGGACGGGCATTGGGGACGGGGTTTGGGGACGGGGATTGGGGACGGGGTTTGGGGACGGGGATTGGGGACGGGAATCGGGGACGGGGATCGGGGTTGGGGGGCGGGGATTGGGGATCGGGGGTTGGGGGACGGGGATTGGGGATCGGGGACGGGGATTGGGGATTGGGGATCGGGGATTGGGGACGGGGATCGGGGACGGGGGTTGGGGATTGGGGATCGGGGGACGGGGATTGGGGATCGGGGGTTGGGGGACGGGGATTGGGGATCGGGGATGGGGATTGGGGATTGGGGATCGGGGATTGGGGACGGGGATCGGGGATCGGGGATGGGGGTTGGGGACGGGGATTGGGGATCGGGGATGGGGACGGGGATTGGGGATCGGGGTTGGGGATTGGGGATTGGGGATCGGGGACGGGGATTGGGGATCGGGGATTGGGGACGGGGATCGGGGACGGGGGTTGGGGGATGGGGATCGTGGACGGGGGTTGGGGGACGGAGATTGGGGACGGGGGTTGGGAGATCGGGGATGGGGACTGGGATCGGGGACGGGGATTGGGGGACGGGGATTGGGGACGGGGACGGGGATTGGGGATTGGGGATCGGGGATTGGGGACGGGGATGGGGATCGGGGACGGGGATTGGGGATCGGGGATTGGGGACGGGGATGGGGATCGGTGATCGGGGACAGGGACGGGGACAGGGACGGGGATCGGGGACGGGGATTGGGGATTGGGGATCGGGGATTGGGGATCGGGGGACGGGGATTGGGGATCGGGGGTTGGGGGACGGGGATTGGGGATCGGGGACGGGGATTGGGGATTGGGGACGGGGATCGGGGATCGGGGATGGGGGTTGGGGATCGGGGATGGGGACGGGGAACGGGGATTGGGGATCGGGGTTGGGGGACGGGGATTGGGGATTGGGGATCGGGGACGGGGGTTGGGGATCGTGGACGGGGGTTGGGGGACGGAGATTGGGGACGGGAGTTGGGAGATCGGGGATGGGGATCGGGGACGGGGGTTGGGGGATGGGGATCGTGGACGGGGGTTGGGGGACGGAGATTGAGGATTGGGGGTTGGGAGATCGGGGTTGGGGACGGGGATCGGGGACGGGGGTTGGGGGATGGGGATCGTGGACGGGGGTTGGGGGACGGAGATTGGGGATTGGGGGTTGGGAGATCGGGGATGGGGACGGGGATCGGGGACGGGGGTTGGGGGATGGGGATCGTGGACGGGGGTTGGGGGACGGAGATTGGGGACGGGGGTTGGGAGATCGGGGATGGGGACGGGGATCGGGGACGGGGGTTGGGGGATCGGGGACGGGGGATCGGGGACGGGGATTGGGGATCGGGGTTGGGAGACTGGGATCGGGGTTGGGGGACGGGGATTGGGGATCGGGGATCGGGGACGGGGATTGGGGGACGGGGATTGGGGACGGGGATGGGGATCGGGGACGGGGATTGGGGATTGGGGATCGGGGATTGGGGACGGGGATGGGGATCGGGGACGGGGATTGGGGATCGGGGATTGGGGACGGGGATGGGGATCGGTGATCGGGGACAGGGACGGGGATCGGGGACAGGGACGGGGATCGGGGACGGGGATTGGGGATTGGGGATCGGGGATTGGGGATCGGGGGACGGGGATTGGGGATCGGGGATTGGGGACGGGGATGGGGATCGGTGATCGGGGACAGGGACGGGGATCGGGGACAGGGACGGGGATCGGGGACGGGGATTGGGGATTGGGGATCGGGGATTGGGGATCGGGGGACGGGGATTGGGGACGGGGGTTGGGGGACGGGCATTGGGGACGGGGTTTGGGGACGGGGATCGGAATCGGGGACGGGGGTTGGGGGACGGGGGTTGGGGGATGGGGATCGGGGACGGGGACGGGGATCGGGGACGGGGACGGGGCTTGGGGATCGGGGTTGGGGGACGGGGATTGGGGATCAGGGACGGGGATCGGGGACGGGGATTGGGGACAGGGATTGGGGGATCGGGGATGGGGGTTGGGGGACAGGGATCGGGGGACGAGGATCGGGGACGGGGACGGGGATTGGTGGTTGGGGGACGGGGATTGGGGATTGGGGATCGTGATTGGGGGGCGGGGATCGGGGACGGGGACGGGGGACGGGGATCGGGGACGGGGATTGGGGATCGGGGTTGGGGGACGGGGATTGGGGATCGGGGACGGGGATTGGGGATGGGGTTGGGGGATGGGGATCGGGGACGGGGATCGGGGGACGGGGATTGGGGGACGGTGATCGGGGATTGGGACGGGGATCGGGGATTGGGGACGGGGATTGGGGACGGGGGTCGGGGACGGGGATCGGGGACGGGGATCGGGGACGGGGGTTGGGGGACGGGGATGGGGACGGGGATGGGGATCGTGGACGGTGGTTGGGGGACGGGGATGAGGATTAGGGTCGGGGATCGGGGATTGGGGGATGGGGATCGGGGGACGGGGATCGGGGACGGGGACTGGGGATTGGGATGGGGATCGGGCACGGGGATCGGGGATTGGGGACGGGGATTGGGGGACGGGGTTGGGGACGAGGATCGGGGACGGGGACGGGGATCGGGGACGGGGACGGGGTTGGGGGACGGGGATCGGGGGATGGGGATCGGGGGACGGGGATCGGGGATCGGGGGACGGGGATCGGGGGATGGGGATCGGGGGACGGGGATCGGGGACGGGGATCGGGGACGCGGACCGGGGACGGGGGATCGGGGTTGGGGGACGGGGATTGGGGGACGGGGATTGGGGGACGGGGATCGGGGACGGTGGTTGGGGGATGGGGATGGGGACGGGGATCGGGAATCGGGGGACGGGAATCGAGGGACGGGGATGGGGATCGGGGATCGGGGATGGGGGACGGGGATTGGGGGACGGGGATTGGGGGACGGGGATTGGGGACGAGGACGGGGATGGGGATTGGGGACAGGGATCGGGGACGGGGATTGTCAGTATTTACAGGGGGTCCCCGGGGAGTGTGTCAGTATTTACAGGGGGTCCCTGGGGAGTGTGTCAGTATTTACAGGGGGTCCCCGGGGAGTGTGTCAGTATTTACAGGGGGTCCCTGGGGAGTGTGTCAGTATTTACAGGGGGTCCCGGGGGAGTGTGTCAGTATTTACAGGGAGTCCCCGGGGAGTGTGTCAGTATTTACAGGGAGTCCCCGGGGAGTGTGTCAGTATTTACAGGGGGTCTCCGGGGTATGAGTCAGTATGCACAGGGAGTCCCCGGGGAGTGTGTCAGTATTTACAGGGGGTCCCCGGGGAGTGTGTCAGTATTTACAGGGAGTCCCCGGGGAGTGTGTCAGTATTTACAGGGAGTCCCCGGGGAGTGTGTCAGTATTTACAGGGGGTCCCTGGGAGTGTGTCAGTATTTACAGGGGGTTCCCGGGGAGTGTGTCAGTATTTACAGGGGGTTCCCGGGGAGTGTGTCAGTATTTACAGGGTGTCCGCGGGGAGTGTGTCAGTATTTACAGGGTGTCCCCGGGGAGTGTGTCAGTATTTACAGGCGGTCCCCGGGGAGTGTGTCAGTATTTACAGGGTGTCCCCAGGGAGTGTGTCAGTATTTACAGGGGGTCCCCGGGGAGTGTGTCAGTATTTACAAGGGGTCCCCGGGGTGTGTGTCAGTATTTACAGGGGGTCCCCGGGGAGTGTGTCAGTATTTACAGGGGGGTCCCCGGGGAGTGTGTCAGTATTTACAGGGAGTCCCCGGGGAGTGTGTCAGTATTTACAGGGGGTCCCCGGGGAGTGAGTCAGTATTTACAGGGGGTCCCCGGGGTGTGTGTCAGTATTTACAGGGGGTCCCCGGGGAGTGTGTCAGTATTTACAGGGGGTTCCCCGGGGAGCATGTCAGTATTTACAGAGGGTCCCCGGGGAGTGTGTCAGTATTTACAGGGAGTACCCGGGGAGTGTGTCAGTATTTACAGGGAGTCCCCGGGGAGTATGTCAGTATTTACAGGGGGTACCCGGGGAGTGTGTCAGTATTTACAAGGGGGTCCCGGGGAGTGTGTCAGTATTTACAGGGGGTCCCCGGGGAGTGTGTCAGTATTTACAGGGAGTCCCTGGGGAGTGTGTCAGTATTTACAGGGAGTCCCCGGGGAGTGTGTCAGTATTTACAGGGGGTCCCCGGGGAGTGTGTCAGTATTTACAAGGTGGTCCCGGGGAGTGTGTCAGTATTTACAGGGGGTCCCGGGGAGTGTGTCAGTATTCACAGGGGGTCTCCGGGGTGTGTGTCAGTATTTACAGGGTGTTCCCCGGGGAGTGTGTCAGTATTTACAGGGAGTCCCCAGGGAGTGTGTCAGTATTTACAGGGTGTCCCCGGGGAGTGTGTCAGTATTTACAGGGGGTCCCGGGGAGTGTGTCAGTATTTACAGGGGGGTCCCCGGGGAGTGTGTCAGTATTTACAGGGGGTCCCCGGGGTGTGTGTCAGTATTTACAGGGGGTCCCCGGGGAGTGTGTCAGTATTTACAGGAGGTCCCCGGGGAGTGTGTCAGTATTTACAGGGGAACCCGGGGAGTGTGTCAGTATTTACAGGGGGGTCCCCGGGGAGTGTGTCAGTATTTACAGGGGGTCCCCGGGGAGTGTGTCAGTATTTACAGGGGGTCCCGGGGAGTGTGTCAGTATTTACAGGGGGGTCCCCGGGGAGTGTGTCAGTATTTACAGGGGGTCCCCGGGGAGTGTGTCAGTATTTACAGGGAGTCCCCGGGGAGTGTGTCAGTATTTACAGGGGGTCCCCGGGGAGTGTGTCAGTATTTACAGGGGGGTCCCCGGGGAGTGTGCCAGTATTTACAGGGGGTTCCCGGGGAGTGTGTCAGTATTTACAAAGGGTCCCCGGGGAGTGTGTCAGTATTTACAGGGGGTCTCCGGGGAGTGTGTCAGTATTTACAGGGATCCCCGGGGAGTGTGTCAGTATTTACAGGGGGTCTCCGGGGAGTGTGTCAGTATTTACAGGGGGTCCCCGGTGAGTGTGTCAGTATTTACAGGGTGTTCCCGGGGAGTGTGTCAGCATTTACAGGGTATCCCCGGGGAGTGTGTCAGTATTTACAGGGTATCTCCGGGGAATGTGTCAGTATTTACAGGGGGGTCCCCGGGGAGTGTGTCAGCATTTACAGGGATCCCCGGGGAGTGTGTCAGTATTTACAGAGGGTTCCCCGGCGAGTGTGTCAGCATTTACAGGGATCCCCGGGGAGTGTGTCAGTATTTACAGGGGTTCCCGGGGAGTGTGTCAGTATTTACAGGGGGGTCCCCGGGGAGTGTGTCAGTATTTACGGGGGGTCAATGGGAGTGTGTCAGTATTTACAGGCGTCCCCGGGGAGTGTGTCAGGATTTACAGGGGGTCCCCGGGGAGTGTGTCAGTATTTACAGGGGGGTCCCCGGGGAGTGTGTCAGTATTTACAGGGGGTGTCCGGGGAGTGTGTCAGTATTTACAGGGGGGTTCCCGGGGAGTGTGTCAGTATTTACAGGGGGGGTCTCCGGGGAGTGTGTCAGTATTTACAGGAGGTCTCCGGGGAGTGTGTCAGTATTTACAGGGTGTCCCAGGGGAATGTGTCAGTATTTAGAGGGGTTCCCCGGGGAGTGTGTCAGTATTTACAGGGGGGTTCCCGGGGAGTGTGTCAGTATTTACAGGGGGTCCCCGGGGAGTGTGTCAGTATTTACAGGGGAGCCCGGGGCGTGTGTCAGTATTTACAGAGGGGTCCCCGGGGAGTGTGTCAGTATTTACAGGGTGTCCCTGGGGAGTGTGTCAGTATTTACAGGGGGTCCCGGGGAGTGTGTCAGTATTTACAGGGGGTCCCGGGGAGTGTGTCAGTATTTACAGGAGGTCCCCGGAGAGTGTGTCAGTATTTACAGGGGGTCCCCGGGGAGTGTGTCAGTATTTACAGGGGGTTCCCGGGGAGTGTGTCAGTATTTACAGGGGGTCCCGGGGAGTGTGTCAGTATTTACAGGGTGTCCCTGGGGAGTGTGTCAGTATTTACAGGGGGTCTCGGGGAGTGTGTCAGTATTTACAGGGGGTCCCGGGGAGTGTGTCAGTATTTACAGGAGGTCCCCGGAGAGTGTGTCAGTATTTACAGGGTGTCCCCGGGGAGTGTGTCAGTATTTACAGGGGGGTCCCCGGGGAGTGTGTCAGTATTTACAGGGGGTCCCCGGGGAGTGTGTCAGTATTTACAGGGGGTGCCCGGGGAGTGTGTCAGTATTTACAGGGGGTCCCCGGGGAGTGTGTCAGTATTTACAGGGGGTTCCCGGGGAGTGTGTCAGTATTTACAGGGGGTCCCCGGGGAGTGTGTCAGTATTTACAGGGGGTCCCCGGGGAGTGTGTCAGTATTTACAGGGGGTCCCCGGGGAGTGTGTCAGTATTTACAGGGGGTTCCCGGGGAGTGTGTCAGTATTTACAGGGGGTCCCCGGGGAGTGTGTCAGTATTTACAAAGGGTCCCCGGGGAGTGTGTCAGTATTTACAGGGGGTCTCCGGGGAGTGTGTCAGTATTTACAGGGTGCCCCCGGGGAGTGTGTCAGTATTTACAGGGGGTCCCCGGGGAGTGTGTCAGTATTTACAGGGGACCACGGGGAGTGTGTCAGTATTTACAGGGGACCACGGGGAGTGTGTCAGTATTTATCGGGGGTCCCCGGGGAGTGTGTCAGTATTTACAGGGGACCACGGGGAGTGTGTCAGTATTTACAGAGGGTCCCCGGGGAGTGTGTCAGTATTTACAGAGGGTCCCTGGGAGTGTGTCAGTATTTACAGAGGGTCCCCGGGGAGTGTGTCAGTATTTACAGGGGGTCGCCGGGGAGTGTGTCAGTATTTACAGGATGTCCCCGGAGAGTGTGTCAGTATTTACAGGGGGTCCCCGGGGAGTGTGTCAGTATTTACAGAGAGTCCCCGGAGAGTGTGTCAGTATTTACAGGGGGTCGCCGGGGAGTGTGTCAGTATTTACAGGATGTCCCCGGGGAGTGTGTCAGTATTTACAGGGGGTGCCCGGGGAGTGTGTCAGTATTTACAGGGGGTCCCCGGGGAGTGTGTCAGTATTTACAGGGGGTCCCCGGGGAGTCTGTCAGTATTTACAGGGGGGTCCTCGGGGAGTGTGTCAGTATTTACAGGGAGTTCCCGGGGGAGTGTGTCAGTATTTACAGGGGGTCCTCGGGGAGTGTGTCAGTATTTACAGGAGGTCCTCGGGGAGTGTGTCAGTATTTACAGGGGGTCCCGGGGAGTGTGTCAGTATTTACAGGGGGGTCCCCGGGGAGTGTGTCAGTATTTACAGGAGGTCCCCGGGGAATGTGTCAGTATTTACAGGGGGTCTCCGGGGAGTGTGTCAGTATTTACAGGGGGTCTCCGGGGAGTGTGTCAGTATTTACAGGGGGTCCCAGGGGAATGTGTCAGTATTTACAGGGTGTCCCTGGGAGTGTGTCAGTATTTACAGGAGGTCCCCGGGGAGTGTGTCAGTATTTACAGGGGGTTCCCGGGGAGTGTGTCAGTATTTACAGGGGGTCCCGGGGAGTGTGTCAGTATTTACAGGGGTTCCCGGGGTGTGTGTCAGTATTTACAGGGGGTCTCCGGGGAGAGTATCAGTGTTTACAGGGGGCCCCGGGGAGTGTGTCAGTATTTACAGATGGTTCCCGGGGAGTGTGTCAGTATTTACAGGGGCTCTCCGGGGAGTGTGTCAGTATTTACAGGGGGTCCCCGGGGAGTGAGTCTGTATTTACAGATGGTTCCCGGGGAGTGTGTCAGTATTTACAGAGGGTCTCCGGGGAGTTTGTCAGTATTTACAGGGTGTCCCCGGGGAGTGTGTCAGTATTTACAGATGGTTCCCGGGGAGTGTGTCAGTATTTACAGGGGGTCCCCGGGGAGTGTGTCAGTATTTACAGGGGGTCCCCGGGGAGTGTGTCAGTATTTACAGTGGGTTCCCCGGGGAGTGTGTCAGTGTTTACAGGGTGTCCCTGGGGAGTGTGTCAGTATTTACAGGGGGTCCCGGGGAGTGTGTCAGTATTTACAGGAGGTCCCCGGGGAGTGTGTCAGTATTTACAGGGGGTTCCCGGGGAGTGTGTCAGTATTTACAGGGGGTCCCGGGGAGTGTGTCAGTATTTACAGGGGTTCCCGGGGTGTGTGTCAGTATTTACAGGGGGTCTCCGGGGAGAGTATCAGTGTTTACAGGGGGCCCCGGGGAGTGTGTCAGTATTTACAGATGGTTCCCGGGGAGTGTGTCAGTATTTACAGGGGCTCTCCGGGGAGTGTGTCAGTATTTACAGGGGGTCCCCGGGGAGTGAGTCTGTATTTACAGATGGTTCCCGGGGAGTGTGTCAGTATTTACAGAGGGTCTCCGGGGAGTTTGTCAGTATTTACAGGGTGTCCCCGGGGAGTGTGTCAGTATTTACAGATGGTTCCCGGGGAGTGTGTCAGTATTTACAGGGGGTCCCCGGGGAGTGTGTCAGTATTTACAGGGGGTCCCCGGGGAGTGTGTCAGTATTTACAGTGGGTTCCCCGGGGAGTGTGTCAGTGTTTACAGGGGGGTCCCCATGGGGCATGTCACTCACTACCCCCTCCCAGCTCCTCGGACGTTCTGATTGTACCTGCCCTGTGAGTCAAGCCTAATACACACTCGACCCAAAAGGCCGTGTTCTCGCTACCCGAGGCGACGGAATGACGGCTAGCTATTTGACTCAGGGGGGCAGCGCAGCCAAATCCCGTGCTGCGCTCGCTAACCTCAGGGTACATGCGTCGAAAGAAGAGAGAAATGGGCGGATGCCATTCAGCCCCTCGATCCTGTCCCCCTATTCGGTCTGAAGGTGGACTATTTCCCAGGGGGAGATACTGTGCAACATCCGGAGGGGGCCCACGGATTTGATTGCTGGCTGCCCCGAGGCGAAGGACCTGGTACTGAATCTAAGGCGTACTCCTGACTGAACCCTGTCCCCACCCCAGAGCTCCCCTGCCCCCGTCCGCCGGTCGTGTTTGACATCAGGGTCGGGGGGGGGGGGGGGGGGGGGGGGGGGAGGGGTCTATCTGCGCCCATTTCTGACTTGCAGTCGCCCTGTTCCGTGGAGATATGATGATCGGCACATACCAGCGTGTGTGAGTCTGTGAAACGGGCGCGCGTCTGAATGTTTGAGGGATTTGGGATCTGCCTTTGTTTCCTGAACCGCCTCCCCCCCCCCTGGACTGCGCTCCACTCTGTCCCGGGGCCGGGCTCCAAATCAGATCGGGCAGTAAACAGCCCTGGCACTCTCCCCAGAAGCAATCTCGCTAACGGAAACCTTGCCTCGTCTGCAGTCCTTGTAAACGGGGTTGCCAATGATCCAGGGTCAACGAGCCGTGGCTTTTGCGCTCCGCAGCGGGGGGGGGGCGGGGGGCTGACCCTGGCCCCAGCCTCGACCCCCACCCCCGCTTCCCCGTCGGCCGTCCCACTCCCCCTCGCAGGCGGGTGGCACGGGGGCTTCCGCGGATGTGCCGCACCCTGTGTGCTTCAGTGAAGCGCCCACACCCGTTGCTGGTACAGGGTGCGCCGTTGGCGGTGACTGCCACCGTGCGCGCTGAACGAGGGTCGCTGTTCGTCGCCTTCGGAGTAGCGGACGGCGCCCCGTGGAACGGGCAGCCTCAAAGATCAAAAGACAGGAGCCCTGGATCGGACGGGCAGTATCGGCATGAACATAAAACATAGAAAATACAGCACAGAACAGGCCCTTCGGCTCACGATGTTGTGCCGAACCTTTGTCCTAGATTAATCATAGATTATCATAGAATTTACAGCGCAAGAAGGAGGCCATTCGGCCCCGAGTCTGCACCGGCTCTTGGAAAGAGCACCCTACCCAAGGTCAACACCTCCACCCTATCCCCACAACCCAGTCACCCCACCCAACACCAAGGGCAATTTTGGACACTAAGTGCAATTTATCACGGCCAATCCACCCAACCTGCACGTCTTTGGACTGTGGGAGGAAACCGGAGCACCCGGAGGAAACCCACGCAGACACGGGGAGGACGTGCAGACTCCGCACAGACAGTGACCCAAGCCGGGAATCGAACCCGGGACCCTGGAGCTGTGAAGCAATTGTGCTATCCACAATGCTACCGTGCTGCCCCTTAAGAACAAATAAATCTACACTATATCATTTTACCGTAATCCATGTACCTATCCAATAGCTGCTTGAAGGTCCCTAATGTTTCCGACTCAACTACTTCCACAGGCAGTGCATTCCATGCCCCCACTACTCTCTGGGTAAAGAACCTACCTCTGATATCCCTCCTATATCTTCCACCTTTCACCTTAAATTTATGTCCCCTTGTAATGGTTTGTTCCACCCGGGGAAAAAGTCTCTGACTGTCTACTCTATCTATTCCCCTGATCATCTTATAAACCTCTATCAAGTCGCCCCTCATCCTTCTCCGTTCTAATGAGAAAAGGCCTAGCACCCTCAACCTTTCCTCGTAAGACCTACTCTCCATTCCAGGCAACATCCTGGTAAATCTCCTTTGCACCTTTTCCAAAGAAGCCGCACACGAGGCCGTCCCGGCCATTCACCTGGGTGAGCCGGCACGGCGGGCGGGAGCTTCTGCTGCCTCGTGGGGAGCGCCGGACTGCCGGAGCACGGATGGAACCTTTCGACTTGCGGAAGCAACGGCCAGGCCACGCGGTTTCTCACTGCTGCGACCCACGTTCTGGAGGCAAACGCAATTGGCCGCTCCCTACCCGTGGTCCCCGAGATGTGGCAACACGGCGCCAATGTTGTACGGCGAGGCATTGCACGTGACTCCCGGGGGTTTGGCGACATCGCGGTGCGTTGACAGGCCAGATGAAGTCAATTGCTTTTTTTTTTTGACCTGCGTAAACGCCCCTTCCTGTGGCTCTGAGGCGCTCCCCACGCCCATGGCTGTTTTTCCTTAGCCGGACACACAGGGGGTGCCAGGCCGCGGGTGAATAGTTCACCCGCGTCAGAAGCGAGCGCAGCTCGGTTGTATTCTCCGGCGTGGGGGCCTGTTGAATCGCTCGCACCTCCTCTTCTCGGGATGTAGTCCAACCCGATCCGCGCGGTGCCCCAAGTAAATGACCCCCCCCGGCGAGGAAAACGCACTCCTCTGTCTAGACGCGGATGCTGAAAAGGGGCGAACGCCTCGTCCCGGTTACCCAAGTGTTCCTGCTCTGTCATCCGAATAAACCGCCACATGTGGCAGGTGCCCCAGAATGTCTTTCATGTCGCACTTGAAAATGGAGCAGGCCGACGACACACCAAAGGACAATCTCGTGCATTCATAAAGGCCCCTGTGGGCATTTCTGGTCACATATTGCCTGGACACAGGGTCCGATTCCAGTTGGAGATATGCACGATTCAGATCAAGCTTCGTAAATGAAGTCGAACAGTTTTGTCCCTTTTGAGGACAGGCACTACTGGTGCCGCCCAATCGGCGAACTTCAGCGGTCGAATGATCCCGAAGCCCTCGAGCAGGCTGAACTCTGCCTCGGTCTTCGCCAGTATGGGACCGAGCGGACCCAGGAATATTTCGACTGTGCTTCAAGATCGGCGTGTATTTTAGCTGGGGTCATGGTGGTCCCAGCTGTGGCAAATGTCGTTGTTCCCCCCCGTGTAGGCTGGCAGTCTTGCCTCAGTATCTCGTAAACTCAACCGTCGTACCCTGGCTGAAAGTTTTTGAATGTTTGTTTACCCTATCACCGAGACTGCGGCTCCCACGTCCAACTCCATGGCGAGAGGGTGGCCTTTTACCCGAATGGTGACCCGAGTGGGGGCCACTTTGGGTGCCGCGATGCAGCTCTGGGTTGACGACGCCTACTTCGGGTGTGATGGCGGGCTTGTTTCCCGCCCTGTGGCGTTCGCGCCCCGCGGCATCTCCGGTCGGACGATCCACATCGTCTGCGGTCTCCCTCTGCGGCTTCGGGGAACGTAGCTTGCCTCGCTAACTCAGCCCTCGACCTGGCCTCGGCGGTGTTCGCCCCAAGACGGGGGCCCGGGGGGCCCTAATCTGGGGGAGCGGGCTGTCGAACGGTGGGAGGGGCCACATCCCACACTATTCACTTCCATCCCTTGGAGTTCCAGTGCTCCCTTTCCTAGAAAGAGAAATTTCTGCAGACTTTTACATTGACCGGTACAGGCTTGGAGGGCCGAAGGGCCTGTTCCTGCGCTGCATTGCTCTTTGTTCTTTAGGGTTTTGGCCAGGGGTGATACCTTGACCAGTACAGGCTTGGAGGGCTGAAGGGCCTGTTCCTGTGCTATATTGTTCTTTGTTCTTCAGGTCCAACAATGGATCGGCCAGTATCTCTTCGTCAGGTCGCCATATGGTTCCCGTCACAAACCAACCAGTCCTGGAGCATCTCGGGAAGGGAAGGCCCATAATCCCAAAACTCAGCTGCTTTCCTCAAACGCTTCGGCGGCAGGCCGCCCTGGGGGTCCTCTCAGCCGCGTTAAACCGGTAACGTTGCACGATGACAGGGGGCTTGGGGATCATAATGGTTCGCCGTTAATGCAACCAGCTGTTCAAAGGCCTTGGAGTCCGGGGCTGCGGGATACATGAGGCTTTTTATCACGCTGAAGGTGGGGGGCTCCACAGGCACGCAAGCGTATTATCGCCTGTCACTCGTCAACAGTTGTAGCCCTGAAAAAGTAGCGCATTCGCTCTGTGTATTGAGTCCAATCCCCCACCCTGGCGTCGAACGCATCCCTTCTTCCAAACGGCGGCGTTTTGAAATCAGCACGAACCTTATTCCGGTGTTGCAATAGGAGATGACCGTTATTGCGGGCCAGGGTTTAGAGAACCCCAAAGCGTATCATGGAGTTCATCTGACCCATAACTTTAAATAGATTTTGGTAACGGGGAGCACAAGGGCCCACTTTACAGGTGTGATGCAACAGAGGGCTCAAATATGTTTAAACAAAAACAATATTTATTCAATGAATCCAGTTAACGTTTTTAAACACACACAGTAAACATCTTAGCAACTACCAACACAAAATACTCCCCCCAAAGAATACGGTACTCTATAAGTAACCCTTAATCTTTCCGAGCAACATCCATAAGACAAACAACCCTTTTTACAGAAAGACAACAGGTTTAAATTCTCGACTGAGAGCAGTTGTCGCTTTTAGATTAGCAAGTGATTTGAAGACATCCCTTTCGCACAGAGAGAGATTAGAAGTACACCTTGTTTCTCTGGATGCAGCTCCCAATCTGCAAACCAAAACCAAACACACCCTGTAGCTGCCAGCCCAAAGCGAGAGTAAAAGCAGACAGACAGCCCAGCTCCACCCACACTCTGACATCACTGCAGCTATTTGATAAACACCCATTTCTTAAAGGTGCTCTCACGTGACACTGTCTGCCGACAGTTTTATCCTCGTCGCCAATTTAAGTGGCCACAGAGGAGTGCAAAAGGAGAGGCGTAAAGACACTTCTTTCGTACAACGCAAACTACGTACACCGTACGCTCCAGGTCCCAGCTGGGGCTACTGAAGGTCGGCACCCGCCTGGGCCGGCTTTTATGGCACATTTACTCCGCTGATAGGCCCCCCCCGCACCTCACCGGGGAAGCCCGTGTTCTACGAGGCACAAGGGAGGCTAATTGGTCCGTCCCCACAGGTCTGGTGTGGGTTATAACAGAAAGAATTCCATCGACCTACAACCTTCCGAGAGGGGAAATTCGTCCTGATTGCCGTATTAAACAGCAGACCCCTCATCCGTAAACCACGGAGATGGTCGACAGCTTCAAATTCCTCGGGGTGCACATCACCAACAATCTGTCCTGGTCCACCCACGTCGACGCTACCACCAAGAAAGCACAACAGCGCCTATACTTCCTCAGGAAACTAAGGAAATTCGGCATGTCCACATTGACTCTTACCAACTTTTACAGATGCACCATAGAAAGCATCCTATCGGGCTGCATCACAGCCTGGTATGGCAACTGCTCGGCCCAGGACCGCAAGAAACTTCAGAGAGTCGTGCACACCGCCCAGTCCATCACACGAACCCGCCTCCCATCCATTGACTCCGTCTACACCTCCCGCTGCCTGGGGAAAGCGGGCAGTATAATCAAAGACCCCTCCCACCCGGCTTACTCACTCTTCCAACTTCTTCCATCGGGCAGGAGATACAGAAGTCTGAGAACACGCACGAACAGACTCAAAAACAGCTTCTTCCCCGCTGTCACCAGACTCCTAAACGACCCTCTTATGGACTGACCTCATTAACACTACACCCTGTTTGCTTCATCCGATGCCAGTGCTTATGTAGTTACATTGTATATGTTGTGTTGCCCTATTATGTATTTTCCTTTTATTTTCTTTTATTTTCATGTAATTAATGATCTTTTTATAACAATAATCTTTATTGTCACAAGTAGGTTTACATTAACACTGCAATGAAGTTACTGTGAAAATCCCCTCGTCGCCACATTCCGGCGCCTGTTCGGGGACACGGAGGGAGAATTCAGAATGTCCGATTCACCCGACGAGCACGTCTTTCGGGACTTGTGGGCGGAAACCGGAGCACCCGGAGGAAACCCACGCTGACACGGGGGGAGGACGTGCAGACTCCGCACAGACAGTGACCCAAGCCCGGGAATCGAACCTGGGACCCTGGCGCTGTGAACCAACAGTGCCGCCCCATCTGTTTGAGCGGCTAGCCGAAAAATACTTTTCACGGTACACGTGACAATAAGCAAATCCAGATCCAGTCTCTCCCACAAGGGGAATCCCAGCATGCACCAGATCAAGCCCCCCCCCCCCCCCCCCCAACCCCCCACCCCGCCCTCCTCAAGATCGTTAACGTTTCAATCAGATCCCCTCTCGTTATCCTGAACTCCGCTGGAATTTCCTCCTGTTCGGTTTTGTGTTTGCTGCGAGGGTATTCGACACCCCGTGCGAACAGGCCGAGCGTCCTGCCCTGCACGCCACAATGAACGTTGTAACTGCAGGCTGGGCGCGGACTGAGAGGAGGTTTCTAATCAGGCGGAACGGCCCAATCCCCTCTGCCAGCTGACGCAACTTGCGTTGCACGACGACGGCCCCCCCCCCCCCCGCAGAAGAGGATGAGGAGTTGCTCAAGGCTGTTCAACCGGGGTGCGTTGCACAACGTTAGAATCTCAGCTTTTGCTGCTTCAGTGCCTGAGCCGCACAGATATCATTTTGTTACCGCCCCATTACCACTGTCAATCGTTGCCTGGCAACGGGTCACTTTGACCGCATTCAGCAGGAAGGGAGCAGTCGGTCTTGCACTGCTGTGTTAAGGTGGTGCCTGAGGGCTGCCAAGTGTTGGGGGAGGCAGGAGTAAGAGGCTATTGCCTGCTGCTCAAACAGTGACTCTGTACAGTTACACAGTGAGTGACCCTCACCCTGAATGTACAGTGACTCTGTACAGTTACACAGTGAGTGATCCTCACCCTGCTGAATAAACAGTGACTCTGTACAGTTACACAGTGAGTGACCCTCACCCTGCTGAATAAACAGTGACTCTGTACAGTTACACAGTGAGTGACCCTCACCCTGCTGAATAAACAGTGACTCTGTACAGTTATACAGTGAGTGACCCTCACCCTGAATGAACAGTGACTCTGTACAGTTACACAGTGAGTGATCCTCACCCTGCTGAATAAACAGTGACTCTGTACAGTTACACAGTGAGTGATCCTCACCCTGCTGAATAAACAGTGACTCTGTACAGTTACACAGTGAGTGACCCTCACCCTGCAGAATAAACAGTGACTCTGTACAGTTACACAGTGAGTGATCCTCACCCTGAATAAACAGTGACTCTGTACAGTTACACAGTGAGTGATCCTCACCCTGAATGAACAGTGACTCTGTACAGTTACACAGTGAGTGACCCTCACACTGCTGAATAAACAGTGACTCTGTACAGTTACACAGTGAGTGACCCTCACACTGCTGAATAAACAGTGACTCTGTACAGTTACACAGTGCGTGATCCTCACCCTGCTGAATAAACAGTGACTCTGTACAGTTACACAGTGCGTGATCCTCACCCTGCTGAATAAACAGTGACTCTGTACAGTTACACAGTGAGTGATCCTCACCCTGAATAAACAGTGACTGTACAGTTACACAGTGAGTGATCATTACCCTGCTGAATAAACAGTGACTATGTACAGTTACACAGTGAGTGACCCTCACCCTGCTGAATAAACAGTGACTCTGTACAGTTACACAGTGAGTGATCCTCACCCTGCTGAATAAACAGTGACTCTGTGCAGTTACGCAGTGAGTGATCCTCACCCTGAATAAACAGTGACTCTGTACAGTTACACAGTGAGTGACCCTCACCCTGAATAAACAGTGACTCTGTACAGTTACACAGTGAGTGACCCTCACCCTGAATAAACAGTGACTCTGTACAATTACACAGTGAGTGATCCTCACCCTGCTGAATAAACAGTGACTCTGTACAGTTACACAGTGAGTGATCCTCACCCTGCTGAATAAACAGTGACTCTGTACAGTTACACAGTGAGTGATCCTCACCCTGCTGAATAAACAGTGACTCTGTACAGTTACACAGTGAGTGACCCTCACCCTGAATAAACAGTGACTCTGTACAGTTACACAGTGAGTGATCCTCACCCTGAATAAACAGTGACTCTGTACAGTTACACAGTGAGCGATCCTCACCCTGAATAAACAGTGACTCTGTACAGTTACACAGTGAGTGATCCTCACCCTGCTGAATAAACAGTGACTCTGTACAGTTACACAGTGAGTGATCCTCACCCTGCTGAATAAACAGTGACTCTGTACAGTTACACAGTGAGTGACCCTCACCCTGCTGAATAAACAGTGACTCTGTGCAGTTACACAGTGAGTGACCCTCACCCTGAATAAACAGTGACTCTGGACAGTTACACAGTGAGTGATCCTCACCCTGCTGAATAAACAGTGACTCTGTACAGTTACACAGTGAGTGATCCTCACCCTGCTGAATAAACAGTGACTCTGTACAGTTACACAGTGAGTGGTCCTCACCCTGAATAAACAGTGACTCTGTACAGTTACACAGTGAGTGATCCTCACCCTGCTGAATAAACAGTGACTCTGTACAGTTACACAGTGAGTGATCCTCACCCTGCTGCTTAAACAGTGACTCTGTACAGTTACACAGTGAGTGATCCTCACCCTGCTGAATAAACACTGACTCTGTACAGTTACACAGTGAGTGATCCTCACCCTGCTGAATAAACAGTGACTCTGTACAGTGACACAGTGAGTGATCCTCACTCTGCTGAATAAACAGTGACTCTGTACAGTTACACAGTGAGTGATCCTCACCCTGCTGCTTAAACAGTGACTCTGTACAGTTACACAGTGAGTGATCCCCACCCTGCTGAATAAACAGTGACTCTGTACAGTTACACAGTGAGTGATCCTCACCCTGCTGCTTAAACAGTGACTCTGACAGTTACACAGTGAGTGACCCTCACCCTGCTGAATAAACAGTGACTCTGTACAGTTACACAGTGAGTGACCCTCACCCTGCTGAATAAACAGTGACTCTGTACAGTTACACAGTGAGTGATCCTCACCCTGCTGAATAAACAGTGACTCTGTACAGTTACACAGTGAGTGACCCTCACCCTGCTGAATAAACAGTGACTCTGTACAGTTACACAGTGAGTGATCCTCACCCTGCTGAATAAACAGTGACTCTGTACAGTTACACAGTGAGTGATCCTCACCCTGCTGAATAAACAGTGACTCTGTACAGTTACGCAGTGAGTGATCCTCACCCTGCTGAATAAACAGTGACTCTGTACAGTTACACAGTGAGTGATCCTCACCCTGCTGAATAAACAGTGACTCTGTACAGTTACACAGTGAGTGATCCTCACCCTGCTGAATAATCAGTGACTCTGTACAGTTACACAGTGAGTGATCCTCACCCTGCTGAATAAACGGTGATTCTGTACAGTTACACAGTGAGTGATCCTCACTCTGCCGAATAAACAGTGACTCTGTACAGTTACACAGTGAGTGACCCTCACCCTGCTGAATAAACAGTGACTCTGTATAGCTACACAGTGAGTGACCCTCACCCTCCTGAATAAACAGTGACTCTGTACAGTTACACAGTGAGTGATCCTCACCCTGAATAAACAGTGACTCTGTACAGTTACACAGTGAGTGATCCTCACCCTGTTGAATAAACAGTGACTCTGTACAGTTACACAGTGAGTGATCCTCACCCTGAATAAACAGTGACTCTGTACAGTTACACAGTGAGTGACCCTCACCCTGCTGAATAAACAGTGACTCTGTACAGTTACACAGTGAGTGATCCTCACCCTGAATAAACAGTGACTCTGTACAGTTACACAGTGAGTGATCCTCACCCTGCTGAATAAACAGTGACTCTGTACAGTTACACAGTGAGTGACCCTGACCCTGCTGAATAAACAGTGACTCTGTACAGTTACACAGTGAGTGACCCTGACCCTGCTGAATAAACAGTGACTCTGTACAGTTACACAGTGAGTGACCCTCACCCTGCTGAATAAACAGTGACTCTGTACAGTTACACAGTGAGTGATCCTCACCCTGAATAAACAGTGACTCTGTACAGTTACACAGTGAGTGACCCTCACCCTGCTGAATAAACAGTGACTCTGTACAGTTACACAGTGAGTGATCCTCACCCTGAATAAACAGTGACTCTGTACAGTTACACAGTGAGTGACCCTCACCCGGCTGAATAAACAGTGACTCTGTACATTTACACAGTGAGTGATCCTCACCCTGCTGAATAAACAGTGACTCTGTACAGTTACACAGTGAGTGACCCTGACCCTGCTGAATAAACAGTGACTCTGTACAGTTACACAGTGAGTGATCCTCACCCTGCTGCTTAAACTGTGACTCTGTACAGTTACACAGTGAGTGACCCTCACCCTGCTGAATAAACAGTGACTCTGTACAGTTACACAGTGAGTGATCCTCACCCTGAATAAACAGTGACTCTGTACAGTTACACAGTGAGTGATCCTCACCCTGAATAAACAGTGACTCTGGACAGTTACACAGTGAGTGATCCTCACCCTGCTGAATAAACAGTGACTCTGTACAGTTACACAGTGAGTGACCCTCACCCTGCTGAATAAACAGTGACTCTGTACAGTTACACAGTGAGTGATCCTCACCCTGCTGAATAAACAGTGACTCTGTACAGTTACACAGTGAGTGATCCTCACCCTGAATAAACAGTGACTCTGTACAGTTACACAGTGAGTGATCCTCACCCTGCTGCTTAAACAGTGACTCTGTACAGTTACACAGTGAGTGACCCTCACCCTGCTGCTTAAACAGTGACTCTGTACAGTTACACAGTGAGTGACCCTCACCCTGCTGAATAAACAGTGACTCTCTACAGTAACACAGTGAGTGACCCTCACCCTGCTAAATAAACAGTGACTCTGTACAGTTACACAGTGAGTGACCCTCACCCTGCTGAATAAACAGTGACTCTGTACAGTTACACAGTGAGTGATCCTCACCCTGCTGCTTAATCACTGACTCTGTACAGTTACACAGTGAGTGATCCTCACCCTGCTGAATAAACAGTGACTCTGTACAGTTACACAGTGAGTGACCCTCACCCTGCTGAATAAACAGTAACTCTGTACAGTTACACAGTGAGTGATCCTCACCCTGCTGCTTAAACACTGACTCTGTACAGTTACACAGTGAGTGACCCTCACCCTGCTGAATAAACAGTGACTCTGTACAGTTACACAGTGAGTGATCCTCACCCTGCTGAATAAACAGTGACTCTGTACAGTTACAGAGTGAGTGACCCTCACCCTGCTGAATAAACAGTGACTCTGTACAGTTACACAGTGAGTGACCCTCACCCTGAATAAACAGTGACTCTGTACAGTTACACAGTGAGTGATCCTCACCCTGCTGAATAAACAGTGACTCTGTACAGTTACACAGTGAGTGATCCTCACCCTGCTGAATGAACAGTGACTCTGTACAGTTACACAGTGAGTGATCCTCACTCTGCTGAATGAACTGTGACTCTGTACAGTTACACAGTGAGTGATCCTCACTCTGCTGAATAAACAGTGACTCTGTACAGTTACACAGTGAGTGACCCTCACCCTGCTGTATAAACAGTGACTCTGTACAGTTACACAGTGAGTGATCCTCACCCTGAATAAACAGTGACTCTGTACAGTTACACAGTGAGTGCACCTCACCCTGAATAAATAGTGACTCTGTACAGTTACACAGTGAGTGACCCCCACCCTGCTGAATAAACAGTGACTCTGTACAGTTGCACAGTGAGTGACCCCCACCCTGCTGAATAAACAGTGACTCTGTACAGTTACACAGTGAGTGACCCCCACCCTGCTGAATAAACACTGACTCTGTACAGTTACAGAGTGAGTGACCCTCACCCTGCTGAATAAACAGTGACTCTGTACAGTTACACAGTGAGTGACCCTCACCCTGAATAAACAGTGACTCTGTACAGTTACACAGTGAGTGATCCTCACCCTGCTGAATAAACAGTGACTCTGTACAGTTACACAGTGAGTGATCCTCACCCTGCTGAATGAACAGTGACTCTGTACAGTTACACAGTGAGTGATCCTCACTCTGCTGAATGAACTGTGACTCTGTACAGTTACACAGTGAGTGACCCTCACCCTGCTGAATAAACAGTAACTCTGTACAGTTACACAGTGAGTGATCCTCACCCTGCTGCTTAAACACTGACTCTGTACAGTTACACAGTGAGTGACCCTCACCCTGCTGAATAAACAGTGACTCTGTACAGTTACACAGTGAGTGATCCTCACCCTGCTGAATAAACAGTGACTCTGTACAGTTACAGAGTGAGTGACCCTCACCCTGCTGAATAAACAGTGACTCTGTACAGTTACACAGTGAGTGACCCTCACCCTGAATAAACAGTGACTCTGTACAGTTACACAGTGAGTGATCCTCACCCTGCTGAATAAACAGTGACTCTGTACAGTTACACAGTGAGTGATCCTCACCCTGCTGAATGAACAGTGACTCTGTACAGTTACACAGTGAGTGATCCTCACTCTGCTGAATGAACTGTGACTCTGTACAGTTACACAGTGAGTGATCCTCACTCTGCTGAATAAACAGTGACTCTGTACAGTTACACAGTGAGTGACCCTCACCCTGCTGTATAAACAGTGACTCTGTACAGTTACACAGTGAGTGATCCTCACCCTGAATAAACAGTGACTCTGTACAGTTACACAGTGAGTGCACCTCACCCTGAATAAATAGTGACTCTGTACAGTTACACAGTGAGTGACCCCCACCCTGCTGAATAAACAGTGACTCTGTACAGTTGCACAGTGAGTGACCCCCACCCTGCTGAATAAACAGTGACTCTGTACAGTTACACAGTGAGTGACCCCCACCCTGCTGAATAAACACTGACTCTGTACAGTTACACAGTGCGTGATCCTCACCCTGCTGAATAAACAGTGACTCTGTACAGTTACACAGTGAGTGATCCTCACCCTGCTGAATACACAGTGACTCTGTACAGTTACACAGTGAATGATCCTCACCCTGCTGAATAAACAGTGACTCTGTACAGTTACACAGTGAGTGATCCTCACCCTGGTTAATAAACAGTGACTCTGTACAGTTACACAGTGAGTGATCCTCACCCTGCTGAATAAACAGTGACTCTGTACAGTTACACAGTGAGTGATCCTTACCCTGCTGAATAAACAGTGACTCTGTACAGTTACACAGTGAGTGATCCTCACCCTGCTGAATAAACAGTGACTCTGTACAGTTACACAGTGAGTGACCCTCACCCTGAATAAACAGTGACTCTGTACAGTTACACAGTGAGTGACCCTCACCCTGCTGAATAAACAGTGACTCTGTACAGTTACACAGTGAGTGATCGTCACCCTGCTGAATAAACAGTGACTCTGTACAGTTACACAGTGAGTGACCCTCACCCTGCTGAATAAACAGTGACTCTGTACAGTTACACAGTGAGTGACCCTCACCCTGCTGAATAAACAGTGACTCTGTACAGTTACACAGTGAGTGATCGTCACCCTGCTGAATAAACAGTGACTCTGTACAGTTACACAGTGAGTGATCCTCACCCTGAATAAACAGTGACTCTGTACAGTTACACAGTGAGTGATCCTCACCCTGCTGAATAAACAGTGACTCTGTACAGTTACACAGTGAGTGATCCTCACCCTGAATAAACAGTGACTCTGTACAGTTACACAGTGAATGATCCTCACCCTGCTGAATAAACAGTGACTCTGTACAGTTACACAGTGAGTGATCGTCACCCTGCTGAATAAACAGTGACTCTGTACAGTTACACAGTGAGTGATCCTCACCCTGCTGAATACACAGTGACTCTGTACAGTTACACAGTGAATGATCCTCACCCTGCTTAATAAACAGTGACTCTGTACAGTTACACAGTGAGTGACCCTCACCCTGCTGAATAAACAGTGACTCTCTACAGTTACACAGTGTGTGATCCTCACCCTGCTTAATAAACAGTGACTCTGTACAGTTACACAGTGAGTGACCCTCACCCTGCTGCTTAAACAGTGACTCTGTACAGTTACACAGTGAGTGATCCTCACCCTGCTGAATAAACAGTGACTCTGTACAGTTACACAGTGAGTGACCCTCACCCCGCTGAATAAACAGCGACTCTGTACAGTTACACAGTGAGTGATCCTCACCCTGAATAAACAGTGACTCTGTACAGTTACACAGTGAGTGACCCTCACCCTGAATAAACAGGGACTCTGTACAGTTACACAGTGAGTGATCTTCACCCTGCTGAATAAACAGTGACTCTGTACTGTTACACAGTGAGTGATCCTCACCCTGCTGAATAAACAGTGACTCTGTACAGTTACACAGTGAGTGATCCTCACCCTGCTGAATAAACAGTGACTCTGTACAGTTACACAGTGACTGACCCTCACCCTGCTGAATAAACAGTGACTCTGTACAGTTACACAGTGAGTGATCCTCACCCTGCTGAATAAACAGTGACTCTGTACAGTTACACAGTGAGTGATCCTCACCCTGCTGAATAAACAAGTGACTCTGTACAGTTACACAGTGAGTGATCCTCACCCTGCTGCTTAAACAGTGACTCTGTACAGTTACACAGTGAGTGATCCTCACCCTGCTTAATAAACAGTGACTCTGTACAGTTACACAGTGAGTGATCCTCGCCCTGCTGAATAAACAGTTACTCTGTACAGTTACACAGTGAGTGATCCTCACCCTGCTGAATAAACAGTGACTCTGTACAGTTACACAGTGAGTGACCCTCACCCCGCTGAATAAACAGTGACTCTGTACAGTTACACAGTGAGTGATCCTCACCCTGCTGAATAAACAGTGACTCTGTACAGTTACACAGTGAGTGACCCTCACCCCGCTGAATAAACAGTGACTCTGTACAGTTACACAGTGAGCAACCCGCCCATTCCCGGTGTTAGTCCGGGAAACCTTCCCTGAACCGCTTCCCACACATTGACACCTTTCCTCCGATAAGGAGGGCGATACCGTCCACAACACTCCAGATGTGGTCTCGCCAAAGCCGTGTACAACTGAAGCAGAACCTCCCGACTTTTGTAATCATTTCCCCCCTTACAACAAACAATAACAATCGATTAACTTTCCCAATGACTTGCCGTACCTGTATCCCAGCCTTTTGTGATTCATGGACTAGGACGCCCAGACCCCTCTGCACCTCAGAGCTCTGAGATCTCTCACCGATTGGATAATAAGCTTCTTTTTCATTCTTCCTGCCAAATTGGACCATTTCACTTTCTCCCCCATCGCGCTCCACTTCCCAGCGTTTTGTCCACTCTCTTAATCTACCCATGACCCTGCGTAGCCTCCTTTACGTCCTCTTCACATCTTACTGCCCTACCCATGTTTGTGTCGTCAGCAACTTTAGGAACTGTACCTTAAGTCCCTTCATCCATTGGCTCCCTGGGCGGCACAGCGGGTCAGAGCCTCTGCCTCATGGCGTCAGGGTCCCAGGTTCGATTCCGGCCTCGGGTCACTGCTTGTGCGGAGGCTGCACGTTCTCCCCCGTGTCTTATTGAATTCTTTGAGGAGGTGACCAGGCATGTGGATGAAGGTAAAGCAGTGGATGTAGTGTACATGGATTATAGTAAGGCATTTGATAAGGTTCCCCATGGTAGGCTTCTGCAGAAAGTAAGGAGACATGGGATAGTGGGAAATTTGGCCAGTTGGATGACGAACTGGCTAACCGATCGAAGTCAGAGAGTGGTGGTGGATGGCAAATATTCAGCCTGGAGCCCAGTTACCAGTGGTGTGCCGCAGGGATCAGTTCTGGGTCCTCTGCTGTTTTTGATTTTCATTAATGACTTGGATGAGGGAGTTGAAGGGTGGGTCAGTAAATTTGCAGACGATACGAAGATTGGTGGAGTTGTGGATAGTGAGGAGGGCTGTTGTCGGCTGCAAAGAGACATAGATAGGATGCAGAGCTGGGCTGAGAAGTGGCAGATGGAGTTTAACCCTGAAAAGTGTGAGGTTGTCCATTTTGGAAGGACAAATATGAATGCGGAATACAGGGTTAACGGTAGAGTTCTTGGCAATGTGGAGGAGCAGAGAGATCTTGGGGTCTATGTTCACACATCTTTGAAAGTTGCCACTCAAGTGGATAGAGCTGTGAAGAAGGCCTATGGTGTGCTAGCGTTCATTAACAGAGGGATTGAATTTAAGAGCCGTGAGGTGATGATGCAGCTGTACAAAACTTTGGTAAGGCCACATTTGGAGTACTGTGTACAGTTCTGGTCGCCTCATTTTAGGAAGGATGTGGAAGCTTTGGAAAAGGTGCAAAGGAGATTTACCAGGATGTTGCCTAGAATGGAGAGTAGGCCTTACGAGGAAAGGTTGAGGGTGCTAGGCCTTTTCTCATTAGAACGGAGAAGGATGAGGGGCGACTTGATAGAGGTTTATAAGATGATCAGGGGAATAGATAGAGTAGACAGTCAGAGACTTTTTCCCCGGGTGGAACAAACCATTACAAGGGGACATAAATTTAAGGTGAATGGTGGAAGATATAGGGGGGATGTCAGAGGTAGGTTCTTTACCCAGAGAGTAGTGGGGGCATGGAATGTACTGCCTGTGGAAGTAGTTGAGTCGGAAACATTAGGGACCTTCAAGCAGCTATTGGATAGGTACATGGATTACGGTAAAATGATATAGTGTAGATTTATTTGTTCTAAAGGGCAGCACGGTAGCATTGTGGATAGCACAATTGCTTCACAGCTCCAGGGTCCCAGGTTCGATTCCGGCTTGGGTCACTGTCTGTGCGGAGTCTGCACATCCTCCCCGTGTCTGCGTGGGTTTCCTCCGGGTGCTCCGGTTTCCTCCCACAGTCCAAAGATGTGCAGGTTAGGTGGATTGGCCGTGCTAAATTGCCCGTTAGTGTCCAAAGATGTGCAGGTTAGGTGGATTGGCCGTGCTAAATTGCCCCTTAGTGTCCAAAAATGTGCAGGTTAGGTGGATTGGCCGTGCTAAATTGCCCCTTAGTGTCCAAAGATGTGCAGGTTAGGTGGATTGGCCGTGATAAATTGCCCCTTAGTGTCCAAAGATGTGCAGGTTAGGTGGATTGGCCGCGCTAAATTGCCCCTTAGTGTCCAAAGATGTGCAGGTTAGGTGGATTAGCCGTGCTAAATTGTCCCTTAGTGTCCAAAGATGTGCAGGTTAGGTGGATTGGCCGTGCTAAATTGCCCCTTAGTGTCCAAAGATGTGCAGGTTAGGTGGATTGGCCGCGCTAAATTGCCCCTTAGTGTCCAAAGATGTGCAGGTTGGGTGGATTGGCCGTGCTAAATTGTGCCTTAGTGTCCAAAGATGTGCAGGTTAGGTGGATTAGCCGTGCTAAATTGCCCCTTAGTGTCCAAAGATGTGCAGGTTAGGTGGATTGGCCGTGTTAAATTGCCCCTTAGTGTCCAAAGATGTGCAGGTTAGGTGGATTGGCCGTGCTAAATTGCCCCTTAGTGTCCAAAGATGTGCAGGTTGGGTGGATTAGCCGTGCTAAATTGTCCCTTAGTGTCCAAAGATGTGCAGGTTAGGTGGATTGGCCGTGCTAAATTGCCCCTTAGTGTCCAAAGATGTGCAGGTTAGGTGGATTGGCCGCGCTAAATTGCCCCTTAGTGTCCAAAGATGTGCAGGTTGGGTGGATTGGCCGTGCTAAATTGCCCCTTAGTGTCCAAAGATGTGCAGGTTGGGTGGATTGGCCGTGCTAAATTGTCCTTTAGTGTCCAAAGATGTGCAGGTTAGGTGGATTGGCCGTGCTAAATTGCCCCTTAGTGTCCAAAGATGTGCAGGTTAGGTGGATTGGCCGTGCTAAATTGCCCCTTAGTGTCCAAAGATGTGCAGGTTAGGTGGATTGGCCGTGCTAAATTGCCCCTTAGTGTCCAAAGATGTGCAGGTTAGGTGGATTGGCCGTGCTAAATTGCCCCTTAGTGTCCAAAGATGTGCAGGTTGGGTGGATTGGCCGTGCTAAATTGTCCCTTTGTGTCCAAAGATGTGAGGTTGGGTGGGGTTACGAGGATTGGGTGGGGGAGCGGGGGTTGGTCGGACGCTCTTTCAGAGGGTCGGTGCTTACCCAATGGGGCGAATGGCCTCCTTGTGCTTTGTGAGGATTCCATGGCGTTCATCCAAGTCATGTATTTGAAAAGTTAAAGGTTGGCAGCCCTGGCACTGATCCCCTCGGCACTCCCGCCGCATCCTGCCAACCAGATAAAGAACCATTTATGCCAACTGTCTCTGCGATGTTCGCCACCTCTGAGCCACCGTACCGCTGCCTTTGCGTAAGTGTGTCAAGCGTCTGAATATTCGGCACTCTGAGAGCTCATTAACGGGCATTTTGTGAAGTATCTGGGCCTCGTTCAGCGTGTCTCTGTCTGACTGGCGGTTCTGCCCCATGTCTGTCTGTTTTAGGTGTGTCTCTTCTCTGATTGGTCGGCCCACGGCCTGAGGTAGCAGTGATGTACTCTGGGGTGGCGGCCCGGGTCTACAAGCAAAGGCAGAAGCAGCTTGGGGCGGGCAACCACGATCAGGCCTTCAAGTACCTCGGGCAGGACTACGAGGCGCTCCGTGACGACTGCCTTGACCGAGGCGTTCAGTTTGTGGACCCCCACTTTCCCGTTGGGCCCTCCATCCTTGGGTTCAAGGAGCTCGGGCCTGGCACCTCAAAAACCTACGGGATCAGGTGGAAGAGACCGAAGGTAAGTGTGAACAGGGCCCTGAGTGTGAACAGGGCCCTGAGTGTGAACATGGCCCTGAGTGTGAACAGGACACTGAGTGTGAACGGGGCACTGAGTATGAGCTGGGCACTGAGTGTGAGCTGGGCACTGAGTGTGAACAGGGCACTGAGTGTGAACAGGGCACTGAGTGTGAACAGGACACTGAGTGTGAATGGGGCACTGAGTATGAGCTGGGCACTGAGTGTGAACAGGGCACTGAGTATGAACGGGACACAGTGTGAATAGGGCAGTGAGTGTGAGCAGGACACTTGAGTGTGAATAGGGCACTGAGTGCGTGTTGAGGGCACTGAGCGTGAGCAGGACACTGAGTGTGAATGGGGCACTGAGTGTGAGCAGGACATTGAGTGTGAGCAGGGCATTGCGTGTGAGTAGGACCATGAGTGTGAGCAGGACCATGAGTGTGAACAGGGCACTGAATGTGAACAGAGCACTGAGTGTGAACAGGTCACTGAGTGTGAACATGGTACTGAGTGTGAACAGGTCACAGAGTGTGAACAGGTCACAGAGTGTGAACAGGGCACCAGCATGTACAGGATACTGAGTGTGAACAGCATACTGAGTGTGAACAGGATACAGAGTGTGAACAGGTCACGGAGTGTGAACAGGTCACTGAGTGTGAATAGGGCAGTGAGTGTGAACAGGGTACTGAGTGTGAGCAGGACACCAGGCATGAACAGGGCACTGAGTGTGAATAGGTCACTGGGCATGAATAGGGCAGTGAGTGTGAACAGGGTGCTGAGTGTGAACAGGTCACTGAGTGTGAACAGGTCACTGAGTGTGAACAGGGCACCAGGCATGAACAGTTCACTGAGCGTGAACAGGATACTGAGTGTGAACAGGGTACAGAGTGTGAACAGGTCACTGAGTGTGAACAGCATACTGATTATGAACAGGGTACAGAGTGTGAATAGGTCACTGAGTGTGAATAGGGCAGTGAGTGTGAACAGGGTACTGAGTGTGAACAGGACACCAGACATGAACAGGATACTGAGTGTGAACAGGATACTGAATGTGAACAGGATACTGAGTGTGAACAGGACACCAGGCATGAACAGGGTAGTGGGTGTGAACAGGGTAGTGAGCGTGAACAGGTAACCGAGTGTGAACAGGTCATTGGGCCTGAGCAGGATACTGAGTGAGAACAGGGGACAGAGTGTGAACAGGGTACTGGATGTGAACAGGTCACCGAGTGTGAACAGGTGACTGGGTGTGAACAGGGTACTGAGTGTGAACAGGGTACTAAGTGTGGACAGGCCACTGATTGTGGTCAGGCCACTGAGTGTGAACAGGGTACTGAGTGTGAACAGGACACTAGATGTGAATATGATACTAGGTGTGAATAGGACACTGGGTGTGAACAGGTCACTGAGTGTGAACAGGTCATTGAGTGAACAAGACACTAGGCGTGAACAGGCCACTGAGTGTGAACAGGACTCGGGGCAGCACGGTAGCATAGTGGTTAGCACAGTTGCTTCACAGCGCCAGGGTCCCAGGTTCGATTCCGGCTTGGGTCACTGTCTGTGCGGAGTCTGCACGTCCTCCCCGTGTGTGCGTGGGTTTCCTCCGGGTGCTCCGGTTTCCTCCCACAGTCCAAAGATGTGCAGGTTAGGGTGGATTGGCCGTGATAAATTGCCCTTAGTGTCCAAAATTGCCCTTAGTGTTGGGTGGGGTGACTGGGTTATGGGGATAGGGTGGAGGTGTTGACCTTGGGTGGGGTGCTCTTTCCAAGAGCTGGTGCAGACTCGATGGGCCGAATGGCCCCCTTCTGCACTGTAAATTCTATGAAAGGACACTAGGCGTGACCAGGTCACCGAGTGTCAAAATGTTACTGTGTGGGAACAGGGTGCTGAGTGTGAACAGGTCACCGAGTGTCAAAATGTTACTGTGTGGGAACAGGGTGCTGAGTGTGAACAGGTCACGGAGCATGAACAGAACACTGAGCGTGAACAGGGTACTGGGTGTGAACAGGTCACGGAGTGTGAACAGGTTACTGAGTGTGAGCAGGTCACTTGAGTGTGAACATTGTACTGAGTGTGAACATTGTACTAAGTCTGAGTAGGTCACTGAGTGTGAACATTATACTGTTTGTGAACACTGTACTGAGTGTGAACAGGTCACTGAGTGTGAGCAAGGCACTGCGTGAACGTGTCACTGAGTGTGAACATGTAACTGAGTGTGAACAGGATACTGGGTGTGAACAGGTCACTGAGTGTGAGCAGGTGAGTGTGAGCAGGGTACTGAATGTGCCTCAGTGTCAAATTTAGTCAGGTATATAGATGTGTGATGTGCCTTTAGACAGATTAAGTCACTGAAGGCTGTGAGAAAATGCAATGGTCCGACAGAATTGTGGAGAAGTTCATTTATGGGGCGTAGTTTAGGTCAATTTTGAGATAGGTTTGAGTTCAAGGGCATTTACATTTGCAGAATCAATGGACACTACAAATGGCTGCCAGTGTGGCACTGATGGGCACTACAAATGGCTGCCAGAGTGGGACTGATGGGCACTAAAAATGGCTGCCAGAGTGGGACTGATGGACACTACAAATGGCTGCCAGAGTGGGACTGATGGGCACTACAAATGGCTGCCAGTGTGGCACTGATGGGCACTACAAATGGCTGCCAGAGTGGGACTGATGGACACTACAAATGGCTGCCAGATAAGGACTGATGAACACTACAAATGGCTGCCAGAGTGCGACTGATGGACACTACAAATGGCTGCCAGATAAGGACTGATGGACAATACAAATGGCTGCCAGAGTGGGACTGGTGGAAGCTACAAATGGCTGCCAATGTGCGATTGATGGGCACTACGAATGGCTGCCATAGTGGGACCGATGGACACTATGAATGACTGCCAGAGTGGTACTGATGGACAATACAAATGGCTGCCAGATTGGGACTGATGGAAAATACGATTGGCTGTCAGTGTGTCAGTGTGGAGACCCTACAAATGGCTGTCATTGTGAGAGTGAGGGGCATTATAAATGGCTGCCAATGTGAGACTGAGGGGCACTACAAATGGCTGTCATTGTGAGAGTGAGGGGCATTACAAATGGCTGCCAATGTGAGACTGAGGGGCACTACAAATGGCTGCCAATGTGAGACTGAGGGACACTACAAATGGCTGCCATTGTGAGATTGAGGGCCATTACAAGTGGCTGTCTCTGTGAGACTGAGGGACACTACAAATGGCTGCCAATGTGAGACTGAGGGACACTACAAATGGCTGCCATTGTGAGACTGAGGGACACTACAAATGGCTGCCAGCCTGGTACTGATAAACATGACCAATGGCTACAAGTATGGCCTGCTGAGGTTTTGCTGCAAGGTTGCTTGTGCAGAGTTGTTGTGTTAACGCACGAGTACTGACTTCCTTCATCTGTGCCCGCAGGACATCTGTTCAAATCCCCAGTTCATCCTGGATGGAGCAACGCGCACGGACATCTGTCAGGGAGGCCTGGGTAAGGGCACCGAACTGTCTCTCTTCCCCCTAACTGGGTGTTGGCTCTGCTCTCGTCTCTAGATCAGCAGCTTCGATCTCAACAGGGCGCGACCCCGCAGTCTAGGCCAAGAGAGGTTAAAGGTCAGATGTCAATCCAAGGTCCCAGTCGTAGATCCAGGTCACAGCCCGAAGGGCCGGGGTTGTCCCGTCACCAATCCCGAGTGGACCATCCGCCCTCGCTCCCGAGTGGACCATCCGCCCTCGCTCCCGAGTGGACCATCCGCCCTCACTCCCGAGTGGACCATCCGCCCTCGCTCCCGAGTGGACCATCCGCTCTCACTCCCGAGTGGACCATCCGCCCGAGAGTGTATGTGAGAGAGTGTGCGTGTGAGAGAGTGTGCGTGTGAGAGAGAGTGCGTGTGAGGGAGAGAGCGTGTGAGGGAGAGAGCGTGTGAGGGAGAGAGCGTGTGAGGGAGAGAGCGTGTGAGGGAGAGAGCGTGTGAGGGAGAGAGCGTGTGAGGGAGAGAGCGTGTGTGGGAGAGAGCGTGTGTGGGAGAGTGCGTGTGAGGGAGAGAGCGTGTGAGGGAGAGAGCGTGTGTGAGAGAGTGCGTGTGTGAGAGAGTGCGTGTGTGAGAGAGTGCGTGTGTGAGAGAGAGCGTGTGAGAGAGAGTGCGTGTGTGAGAGAGTGCGTGTGTGAGAGAGTGCGTGTGTGAGAGAGTGCGTGTGTGAGAGAGTGCGTGTGTGAGAGAGTGCGTGTGTGAGAGAGTGCGTGTGTGAGAGAGTGCGTGTGTGAGAGAGTGCGTGTGTGAGAGAGTGCGTGTGTGAGAGAGTGCGTGTGTGAGAGAGTGCGTGTGTGAGAGAGTGCGTGTGTGAGAGAGTGCGTGTGTGAGAGAGTGCGTGTGTGAGAGAGTGCGTGTGTGAGAGAGTGCGTGTGTGAGAGAGAGCGTGTGTGAGAGAGTGCGTGTGTGAGAGAGTGCGTGTGTGAGAGAGTGCGTGTGTGAGAGAGTGCGTGTGTGAGAGAGTGCGTGTGTGAGAGAGTGCGTGTGTGAGAGAGTGCGTGTGTGAGAGAGTGCGTGTGTGAGAGAGTGCGTGTGTGAGAGAGTGCGTGTGTGAGAGAGTGCGTGTGTGAGAGAGTGCGTGTGTGTAGAGTGCGTGTGTGTAGAGTGCGTGTGTGTAGAGTGCGTGTGTGTGAGAGTGCGTGTGTGTGAGAGTGCGTGTGTGTGAGAGTGCGTGTGTGTGAGAGTGCGTGTGTGTGAGAGTGCGTGTGTGTGAGAGTGCGTGTGTGAGAGTGCGTGTGTGAGAGTGCGTGTGTGAGAGTGCGTGTGTGAGAGTGCGTGTGTGAGAGTGCGTGTGTGAGAGTGCGTGTGTGAGAGTGCGTGTGTGAGAGTGCGTGTGTGAGAGTGCGTGTGTGAGAGTGCGTGTGTGAGAGTGCGTGTGTGAGAGTGCGTGTGTGAGAGTGCGTGTGTGAGAGTGCGTGTGTGAGAGTGCGTGTGTGAGAGTGCGTGTGAGAGTGTGCGTGTGAGAGTGTGCGTGTGAGAGTGTGCGTGTGTGAGTGTGCGTGTGTGAGTGAGTGTGTGTGAGTGAGTGTGTGTGAGTGAGTGTGTGTGAGTGAGTGTGTGTGAGTGAGTGTGAGAGAGCGAGAGTGTGTGTGAGAGAGCGAGAGTGTGTGTGAGAGAGCGAGAGTGTGTGTGAGAGAGCGAGAGTGTGTGTGAGAGTGTGTGAGAGTGTGTGAGAGTGTGTGAGAGTGTGTGAGAGTGTGTGTGAGTGTGTGTGAGTGAGTGTGAGAGTGTGTGAGTGAGTGTGAGAGAGCGAGAGTGTGTGTGAGAGAGCGAGAGTGTGTGTGAGAGAGTGTGAGAGAGCGAGAGTGTGTGTGAGTGTGTGTGTGAGAGTGAGTGTGTGTGAGAGTGAGTGTGTGTGAGAGTGAGAGTGTGTGTGAGTGAGTGTGAGAGAGCGAGTGCGTGAGTGTGAGAGAGCGAGAGTGTGTGTGAGAGAACGAGAGTGTGTGTGAGAGAGCGAGAGTGTGTGTGAGAGCGAGAGTGTGCGAGTGAGTGTGAGAGAGCGAGAGAGTGTGTGTGTGGGTGTGAGAGAGTGTGAGAGAGCGAGAGAGTGTGTGTGTGGGTGTGAGAGAGCGAGAATGTGTGTGAGAGTGTGTGTGAGAGTGTGTGTGAGTGAGAGTGTGTGTGTGGGTGTGAGAGAGCGAGAGTGTGTGTGAGAGAGAGAGTGTGTGAGTGAGTGTGAGAGAGCGAGAGAGTGTGTGAGAGAGAGTGTGTGTGAGAGAGAGAGTGTGTGAGTGAGTGTGATAGAGCGAGAGTGTGTGTGAGCGAGAGTGTGTGTGAGAGAGAGAGTGTGTGAGTGAGTGTGATAGAGCGAGAGTGTGTGTGAGAGAGAGAGTGTGTGAGTGTGTGTGAGAGAGCGAGAGTGTGTGTGAGAGAGAGAGTGTGTGAGTGAGTGTGAGAGAGCGAGAGTGTGTTCCCTGCTTTGAAAGGCTGGATATAGTCTGTGGAATGAAGCCTGGGTATTTCCAACACAGATCAAAGGTCGATGTGGCCTCTTTGCTCATCACAGCTTCCAGAAACCCGTCACCAGCTCAATCTTTGTTTTCAGAATCATTTCTTGTCGGTTGCCCCTGTAGCTTCCTATTCAAATTTCTGCATTCATTGGTGCCGGGCGGTGACCGTTTTGCATTCGGGATTGTTCAAACATTCTTCTGGGTGTAACAGGGATTACAGTAAAACTCACTTTACTCTGTTGCCATGTGTAAGTCTGAGAATGCGCCCTAACAGGTTCAAACACAGCTCCTTCCCCACTGTTACCAGACTCCTAACCAACCCTCTTATGGGGCGGGATTCTCCGGGTCGCAGAATCGCCAGGGGGGGGGGCGGCCCGACGCCTGAGTACTTCACGCCGCTTCTCGGCGCCAGTACGGCCCGCACAGCCGGTTTCCGGATAATCACGCCCTGGGACTGGACTGATCTCTCCACAATCTCCCCACTCCCCGTGGGAGCGAGTCACACATTCTCCCCACTCCCCGTGGGAGCGAGTCCCACATTCTCCCCCACTCCCTGTGTGAGCGAGTCCCACATTCTCCCCCACTCCCCGTGGGAGCGAGTCCCACATTCTCCCCCACACCCTGTGGGAGCGAGTCCCACATTCTCCCCCACTCCCTGTGTGAGCGAGTCCCACATTCTCCCCCACTCCCCGTGGGAGCGAGTCCCACATTCTCCCCACTCCGCGTGGGAGTGAGTCCCACATTCTCCCCCACTCCCTGTGGGAGCGAGTCCCACATTCTCCCCCGCTCCCCGTGGGAGAGAGTCCCACATTCTCCCCCACTCCCCGTGGGAGTGAGTTCCACATTCTCCCCCGCTCCCTGTGGGAGGGAGTCCCACATTCTCCCCCACTCCCTGTGGGAGCGAGTCCCACATTCTCCCCCACTCCCCGTGGGAGCGAGTCCCACATTCTCCCCACTCCGCGTGGGAGTGAGTCCCACATTCTCCCCCACACCCTGTGGGAGCGAGTCCCACATTCTCCCCACTCCCCGTGGGAGCGAGTTCCACATTCTCCCCCACTCCCTGTGGGAGCGAGTCCCACATTCTCCCCACTCCCTGTGGGAGCGAGTCCCACATTCTCCCCACTCCCTGTGGGAGCGAGTCCCACATTCTCCCCACTCCCCGTGGGAGCGAGTTCCACATTCCCCCCACTCCCTGTGGGAGCGAGTCCCACATTCTCCCCACTCCCTGTGGGAGCGAGTCCAACATTCTATCCCACTCCCTGTGGGAGCGAGTTCCACATTCTCCCCACTCCCTGAATTCCCCATTGGGTTTATTATTGCTGGTCCCCAGCTTCACACACGATGGGATATTCTCCCTGTCTCTCCTCGATCACGGGAAAATCCCACTATTTCCCTGGCTGGATTCAAATTCCTATCTGTGGAACGTCAATCCGTTGTCATAACCACTGATGCTGCCGTTCCGTGTGTGTGAGTGTGTTTGTGTGTGTGAGAGAGTGAGTGTGTCTGTGTGTGTCTGTCTGTCTGCGTGTGTGTCTATGTCTGTGTGTGTGGGTGTGAGTGTGTATGGGTGTGTGTGTATGTGTCTGTGTGTGTGTGTGTCTGTGTGTATGGGTGCATGTGAGTGTATGACTGTGTGTCTGTCGTGAGAGAGAATGTGTGTGTGCGTGAGAGAGTGTGTCTGTGAGTGAGTGTGTGTGTGTGTATGTGCGTGAGACAGAATGTGTGTGTGAGAAAGTGTTTGAGTGTGTGTGTGTGTGTGTGTGCGTGAGAGAGAATATGTGTGTGAAAGAAAGTGTGTGTCTGTGTGAGTGAGTGTGTGTGTGTGTGTGTCTGTGTGTGTGAGTGTGTGTCTGTGTGTGTGTATGTGCGTGAGAGAGAATGTGTGTGTGAAAGAAAGTGTGTGTCTGTGTGAGTGAGGGAGTGTGTGTGTCTGTGTGTGTGAGTG